>NC_091462.1:82871911-83471911 GCF_027789765.1 Dendropsophus ebraccatus
AAGGCTCTGCGGCGCTTGGAGACATCTGCTGAATAATCACTGAACAGGAGGACCTTATGGTTTCTGATCTGAACCTCCGTAGTGGCTCTCTTGAAATGGAACAAGATGGTCGCCTTGTCTGCGTAATTTAGGAACTTGGCTATGACCTGTCTCGGGCAATCAATTTTATTCCGCGGGTTTTGCGGGTCTGTTCCCACAGGGCGAGATAATGGCGGACCTAGGCGGTGCGCCCTTTCCACTGGGCAGGGTTGCTGTAAGCCCAGTGCTTGTGGAAGTTCAGTGGCGCATATTTGAGCAAGCTAGGCTTGTGGTATAGACTCGGGGAGCCCGACAATTCTTAAATTGCTCCTACGGGAGCGGTTCTCGAGATCTTCCGTTTTTTCTCTCAGGTCCTTGGATAATTTAGCCAAGTCCCCTAGCTGGGCTTGTGTCTCAAAAAGTTCCTCCTCAAGGGTGAACCACTCTTTGCTCTAACCGGGAGATTTGAGCAGCGTGCTGTTTCACCTCCTGCTGTATCTGAGTCAGGGCCGCAGTGACCGTGGAACCCAGGGATGCTATGAGATGAGGGGCAAGTATCCGGGCTACTTCCAATGCTATGGACTTGCACGATACCTGTAGTCCTGGGATGACCGACTCCGTTCCCGACTCTACTGCAAACATGTCTTGGCTGGCTTGCTGCGACATAGAGATGGCCGTCTCCTGTGTGTCAGGGGGTCAGGGGGTAATCATTTCATCACTGCAGTTAGGAAACGATTGTAAGTACAAATGATGTATCTTGCCATTGGGGGCTAGGTTCACACTATGTTACTGTGCGGCTGTATTTTTTATGCGGCTGTAAACGTGCGGATGAAACTACGGCCGTGGGAAAAATAGACATGCGGCTCAAAACATACGGTCATTTACTTGAAAATCTGGTTCAACTAAAAATAACAAATAAAATCTTAAGAAAGCAGGGAAAGCAGGGAAAGCAGGGAAAGCAGGGAAAGCAGGGAACACAGTTTACATGAATTGCTATTACCGGGGTTTGCGATCCTCTGCAGTATGCCGATGCCGATGCCTCTCATGGTTAATCTATTAAAATAATAAAACACATTTTCGTTGTAATAAAGTCCCTTTCGTTGTTCAATAATTAAATTTAAACGAATCCATCATTTTGCAATTAAATATACTGTTAAAATAAATAGATATATAAATAAATGTATATTTATATATATATTTATTTTTTGACAGTATATTTAATTGCCAATGATGGATTCGTTAGAATTAAATTATTGAACAACGAAACTGAATTTATTTAATCGAAAATGTGTTTTATTAATTAAATATTAATTAGTACAGGAAGCTCCATAAGCCGTTAATTCATATTGCCGGCAAAAGAGCATTCTGTACTAATCATCACTTTACTTTAATGAAAACATCAAATGTTTCTTCTAATTATGTTATCACAATAGCATTATTAGAAGAAACATTTAGAATTATATGTGCGCTCAGCTGATTGGCTGATCGGCTGAGCGCACATATAATGAGCCGGTCCGCAGTACAGTGACTTCATTGTTCTGCGGACCAGCGAAGAGGACACATCGGGGTGAGTATAGAGCTCTCCCCACCCCCTCCCCAGCACTGCACCCCTCCCAGCAAGGAAGGGGGGGTCAGTTAACCCCTTCCTTGCTGGGATGGGTGCAATCTAACATCAGTCTGGCCCCCAAGGGGTTAAGGGGGATGCAATACATCCTCCCTTAACCCCTTGGGGGCCAGACTGTAAGCAGCGATCTGTAAAGATGCTGCATACTGTAAGGTGCACAACACCGCTCACAATGATGGGTGTTGTGCTCCTGTTTGTGTGTTTTTTGTTTGTTTCTCCCTTTTTGTTTTTCAGATATCGGTATCCTGGGGATTACGTCGAATTCCGTGGACTACGTCGATGACCAGCGTTTTTTTAATTTTTTTTTTTAATAAAATGGTCAATGAGGGGTGTGGGGGTGTTTTTATTTGAATAAAAATTTTTTAACTTGTGTCTTGTCTTTATTTCTTTACTTTATAGACTTAGTAGTGGAAGCCGTCTAATAGACGGAATCCATTACTAAGTTGGGGCCTAGTGTTAGCCGGTATAAAATGGCTAACACTAACCCCCTATTATTACCCCAGTACCCAATGCCACCAGGGGTACTGGGAAGAGCCGGGTGCCAGTGGTACCGGGCGGCAGCAGGCTGGTAAGATTTAGGCTGGGGAGGGCCTAAACCAATGGCTCTTCCCACCCTGGTGTTACCAGGCTGCTGTCGTTTGGTTTTTAACCCGGCTGGTTATAAAATAGGAGGGACCCTATGCGGTTTTTTTTAAATTATTTATTTATTTATTTAAACCAGTATATTTAACAGTATATTTAATTGCAAAATGATGGATTCGTTAGAATTAAATTATTGACCAACGAAAGGCACTTTATTACAAAGAAAATGTGTTTTATTAATTTAATATATTAACTATTAGAGGCATCGGCATTCGGCATCATTGCCGGCTATTTTTGAAGTACTCCGTACGGACCACCTGTCAATCCACGGCCGCATGTCCAGCCGCAAACAATGGTCTTGTTCATTTTTTACGGGTCCGTTTACGATCAGGCCGTAGATTCATACATAGTGTGCACTGTGCAGCCGTATATACTATACTTTCCAGCGTACGCATGAACCACCAAAAATACCGCTGCACAGTTACATAGTCTGAACCTGGCCTAAAGAAGGTTATGAATGGAATACTGCTTTAATACCCCTGAAGGGCATTTCGAATACCTTGTTATGCCCTTTGGGTTATGCAATGCTCCGGCAGTCTTCCAACATTTTGTGAATGATGTAATCCGCGAGTACCTTGGTCGTTTTCTGGTTGCGTATCTTGATGATATTTTAATTTTTTTCCCTGACTGGTCTCAGATTTTGCACGTCCGCACTGTCATGGAGATTTGGGGGCTAATCATTTATGTGCCAAGCTGTCTAAGTGCCAATTTGGTATTTAGGGGGTTTCATTTTTGAGGTATAACATCACCTCTAACTTGTTTAGTATGGATCCTTTAAAGGTCCAAGCCATTGAGAACTGGGAGCGACCAAATAACCGCAAGGCTCTACAGAGGTTTTGGGGTTTTGCCAATTATTACCGGAAATTTATCAAAAACTTCTCGCTCATAGCCAAACCTCTTACCGATCTTACCAAGTAAGGGGGAAGATCTGGTAAATTGCACCACTGATTCTAATGGTGCGTTTACGCAGACAGATTTATCTGATAGATCTTTGAAGCCAAAACCAGGAACAGACTATAACCAGAGACCAGGTCATAAAGGAAAGATTGAGATCTATCCTCTTTTCAAATCCATTCCTGGCTTTGGCTTCCAAAATCTGTCAGATAAATCTTTGTGTGTAAACGCACCATAACTTGGCATTTGACAGGCTCAAGCAGTGTTTCACTAAGGCTCACTAAGGTGCTGATTCAGGGTCCTTTTATAGTAGAGGTGGACGCATCTGAGGTGGGGGTAGGAGCTGTTCTATCTCAGGTGTCCGCAGCTCTTACCAAACCTCCGACCCGTTGCATTCTTCTCGAGGAAGTTCTCCAAGGCAGAGTGCAACTGTGACATAGGCAATAGGGAGTTGTTGGCTATAAAAATGGCCTTTAAAGAATGGAGACACTTCCTCAAGGGAGCTAAGTATAAGGTGGTGAATATCACTGATCACAAAAACCTCATGTATTTGGATCAAGCCACACGTCTCACTCCACGCCAGTTCTTTACTAGGTTTAATTTTGAAATACCCTACCGGCCTGGTTCCAAGAATGTCAAGGCTGACACTTTGTCCTGCAGCTTTGACATTGAGACCACGCCTAGGATCCAACCTGATACCATCTTATCTCCTGGTGTAGTAGTGGCCATTTTGCAGCTGGATCTGATGACTCAAATCACGGAGTCTCAGTCCTTGGCACCCCGGAACACTCCAGAGTCGCTGCTGTTTGTGCCCCCTAACCTCCATCTCCGAATCTTGGAGGAGGTTCACAGCTCTGTGTTAGCTGGGCACCCAGGGGTGGCAGGAACAAAATACTTGCTCTCACGACACTACTGGTGACCTTCCTGGGCCCGAGATGTGAAGCCCTTTGTGGATGCATGTGAGATCTGTGCTAGGTCCAAGGTCCCTCAGAGGCCACCTGAAGGGTTATTACACCCTCTACCTGTGCCTACGAGACCATGGACCCATATCTCAATGGATTGTATTACTGATTTGCCTCTGTCCAAGGGAAAAACTGTAATTTGGGTGGTTGTGGATAGGTTTTCTAAGATGTGCCATCTTATCCCTTTGTGCAAATTACCTAATGCTCACACCCTGGCCACACTATTCATTAATCATATTCTGCGCCTGCATGGTATTCCTGAGAACATTGTGTCTGATCAAGGTGTTCAGTTTGTTGCTAAATTCTGGAGAGAATTCTGTGGTCGATTGGGTGTCTCCTTGTCCTTCTCGTCTGCCTTCCATCCACAGATGAACGCTATTCTGTTTGTTACATAGTTAATACGGTTGAAAAAAGACACATGTCCATCAAGTTCAACCAAGGAGGGGATGGATACAGGGAAGGGGGAGGGGTGATAGGTTCTATACATATGCGTTTATATTATTTTGGTCTAAGAACTTGTCTAGGCCGGTTTTGAAGCCCTCTACTGTTTTTGCTGTGACCAGATCCTGTGGTAGACTGTTCCACAGATTCACAGTTCTCATGGTAAAGAAGATTTGTCGCCTCCGGAGATTGAACCTTTTTTTCTCCAGGCGGAGGCAGTGCCCTCTTGTCCTTTGAGGGGGTTTTACCTGAAACATCCTTTCCCCATATCTCTTGTAGGGGCCATTTATATATTTAAATAAATTAATCATATCTCCCCTTAAACGTCTCTTCTCCAGAGTAAACAAATGTAATTCTTTTAATCTCTCCTCATAACTAAGATGCTCCATTCCCCTTATTAGTTTAGTTGCCCGTCTTTGTACCCTCTCCAGCTCTAGAACATCCTTTTTATTAATCGGGTTCCAAAACTGGACAGCATACTCCAGATGAGGCCGCACCAAAGCTTTATAAAGCGGTAATATTATATCCCTGTCCCGAGAGTCCATGCCTGTTTTAATGCATGACAATATCCTACTGGCCTTAGAAGCCGCTGACTGACATTGTGTGCTGTTCTGTAGTCTATTATCTACAAGTACACCCAGATCCTTCTCCATCAGCGACTCTCCCAGAGTAACTCCCCCTAGGACATATGATGCATGTGGGTTAATAGTACCCAGGTGCATAACTTTACATTTATCCACATTAAACCTCATTTGCCAAGTGGACGTCCAAACACTCAGTGTGTCTAAGTCATCCTGTAACATCTGCACATCCTCCATAGACTGTACTGTACTACAAAGCTTGGTGTCATCTGCAAAGATAGAAACATTGCTGTTAATTCCATTCTCAATATCATTAATAAACAAGTTAAACAGAAGAGGGCCCAGTACTGACCCTTGGGGTACACCACTTATTACCGGGGACCATTCGAAGTAGGAATCATTGACCACCACTCTCTGGGTACAAATATTAAGCCAGTTTTCAATCCAGTTACACATTAAACTTTCCAAACCGATAGACTTTAACTTACCATCAGACATCCATGAGGAACTGTGTCAAACGCTTTAGCAAAATCCAGGTACACAATATCCACAGCCGCGCCGCCGTCCAGGCTTCTACTTACCTCTTCATAGAAACATATTAGGTTGGTTTGACAGCTTCTGTCCTTAGTAAAACCATGCTGGTTATCACTTATAATACTATTAGCCACTACATATTCCTGGATGTAGTCCCTTATAAGCCCCTCAAATAGTTTCCCCACAATGGACGTTAAGCTTACAGGTCTGTAGTTACCTGGGGAAGTTCGAGAGCCCTTTTTGAAGATTGGCACTACATTTGCCTTACGCCAGTCCCTCGGCACAATACCAGTAAGCAAAGAATCACTGAATATTTCATACAAGGGTACAGAAATTACAGAACTGAGTTCCCTAAGAACTCTGGGGTGAAATCCATCAGGCCCTGGAGCTTTGGTTACATTGAGTTTATTTAATTTATCTTGGACCATATCTATAGTAAACCAGTTCAGTACATTACATGTGTTAGCAGCACTGGCCCCACCCACCTTAGTACTGGCCCCACTCACCACAGCTCCATCCTCTTCTTTTGTATATACAGAACTGAAGAACCCATTAAGTAACTCAGCTTTCTCCTGATCCCCAGTTATTAACTCCCCATCACCATTATTTAGGGGTCCTACATGCTCTGACCTTGTTTTTTTTGCATTAATATATTTGAAGAATTTTTGGGGGTTTCTTTTGCTATCTATAGCCTTTCATTGCCTTTCATTGTGAATTTTTGCTGCTTTTAATACATTTTTACAGGTTTTGTTGACTTCTTTGTAATGTTTAAAGGCTACAGCTGACCCCTCTGATTTGTATTTTTTGAATGCCCCTTTTTTCTCATTTATAGCCCTTCTAACCTCGGTTGTAAGCCATGTGGGATTGGATTTTAACCGTTTATATTTGTTACCCATAGGAATATATTTGGCAGTACAGTTATTTAATGTGGATTTGAAGATTTCCCACTTATTAGCTGTATCAGTATGTGACAGCAGCCGCTCCCAGTCTATGCCCTGAAGTTCAGCCCTTAACCCAGGAAAATTGGCCCTTTTAAAATGAAGAGTTTTTGCCCTCCCAACATGTCTTTGTTTTCTACACTTTAAGCTAAAAGTCACTATATTGTGGTCACTATTCCCCAGGTGTTCATGGACAGTGACATCCCCAACCAGCTCAGCGTTGTTAGAAATAACCAGATCCAACAAGGCATCACTTCTAGTTGGCTCCTCCACAAACTGGCCCAGAAAATTATCCTGCAGGAGGTTTGTCTGTCTTATTCTGTGTGCACGTATCTAGCTATTTGTCTGACAGACTACTTGGGACACTGCTGACCACTGCTAGTACCATTTCTATTCTATTTTTTGTTCTATGCCATTTGCATATGGTGCCACAGAAATAATTGTACAAGTGACTGGCAGTGTATTAGCATCGCTGGTCACATAGACAGCTCTATGCAAAGTCGCTGAACTAACGTGAAAGTTTTGGCGCTGGTTGGTGTAGTGTGGCCCTAGGTACTCCAGTCCAACACTGTCCATAATATACATGATGGAGGAGGTATAGAAGTAACTAGCTGCCAGTGTCCAAATAAAAAGAGATATACGTTGTCTCCTTGATGCACCTCACCTGCCACCTCTAAGAAGCCAAACCAGAGGTAGAAACCTGGGGGTCGCCTAGCGCAGCAAGCCCATCCTGCCTTTCAGCGAGCTCTGGTGAAGACCAGCGGCCCCTTAGACTCTGCTCCCCGGTTCGACTTACACCATCGTTAGCAGCGGTCCAGTGGGTGCAATACAATACATGCAATACAGTAAAAGTGTTGGAGTGGGAAGACGCTCTTTCTGAATGGAGCAATTTGTAATATCTAATTAGGGAAACAAAATGTATTGTCCCAACCCAGCTGAATGCCCACTCATGTGACTGTCTGCAAATAGATGCTCACACAGGCAGAACGGGGTCATGGTAAAATTATAGGTAGAATCAGACCCCAGGAAAAAAAAAGCCTCACCTGTATAGTGCAGCAGGTGTTCCATTCACTGCACATTAGGTACAGACTAGAGATGAGCGAGTAGTGAAATATTCGACTTTCGAGAATTCAAATCGAATAGGCACCGAAATTCGACTATTCGAACGAATATTCGATCCTATTATAGTCTATGGGAAAAACAAAATTCGACCACTTGGAGGTCACCAAGTCCCCCAAATCGCAGTATAATGCCACTCTCCGCAGTTGCGAAGGAAAAATATTTGCGAACGCTTTACAAACGTTTATGGCAATGTTCACACATTTTGTTTGTATTTCTTGTGCAGCATTACATACATGATTCCAATGTGCGTCCGTAAAACGTCATGTTATTCGCGCGTATCACGCATCATGCTGTACGAACGTTACTGGAACAGTATGTATGACGTGCCTTTTTCTGGGCTACTGGAACAATACTGTATGTATCACGTGCCTTTTACTGGGCTACTGGAACAGTATATATCAGGTGCCCTTAGTGGTGTTAAACAGGGACACTATAAGCCACTTGTACACACAGGGTACTGAAATGAATACACCTGCTGATGCTGCTGTTATATCATCTATTTCTTAGCACTGAGAAGTGCTTTTGATTCAGAGATGACTTTTTCGCTTGATCTTAGCCCTGAAAAGGACTTTTGGGTTCTGTAGTAAGCCTGTCTAACCAAAACGCTACTAAAACCTATCTCTCTCTGCTCCAAGATCTTCCCCTGGCTAGGTTGAAAGTGCAGTCGAGAGGCGCAATATTCGATCGAATATCATCTATCAATCGTATTCGCTCATCTCTAGTACAGACATTATCTTACTATGCTTGCAAGGATTCAAGGTAATATGTTTAGGGGAAATTATCAACCACTACCACTAGATGGCAGTACAGCAACTAGCACCCTAAACTTAAAAAAGTACTGTGTCCATCTGATGATAATGGATTTGTTGGTACTTCGGGGACCATAAGATATGGATATTTTATTATATACCAACCCTGGCTTGTACTTCTCAACAACTTTGTCCCTGACTTGTTTGGAGATCTCATGGTGTTGTGGTTAGTGGTGATTACTGCTTAAAGTGTAACTATCGTTATAAAAAGAACTTTTAAGACGTCAGAGAGACATGTCAAAAGTTCTTTTTTTTTTTTTTTTTGAACAATGTCAAAAGTTCTGATCGGTCCAGGTCTGAGTGTTTACACCTGTAACTATCAGGAGAAGGAGCCAGGAGAAGTCCGCGCTCAGCGTGGCCCTCTCACTGTTCTGTGTTATGTGAGGAGTCAGACTTATAATGGAAGTCTATGAGGCTGACAATTTTCAATGACACAAACGTGAATTTATTTACATATTAGGGTACTCGGGTGCAACGTTTCGACCCAAGCATGGGTCTTTGTCAAGCATACAGATAGATACACAGTGAGGGTATAAATCCACTACTGGAAAACCATACACCAATGGGCAAAGGGCAGACACCATAGGGGAGGGGGATGATGGGTAGCATACAAAAATGGGACTGGAGTAAGAAATGCATAAAATACATATTGAATGCAAAATGCACTGAGTATGTACATAAATCACAGTCAACCACAATAGATGTGTGCACATGGTGCACAATTCTTTGAGTGGAGAGGTGCGGAGAGTGGAGGTGCGCAAACCCTCCCATAGACAGCCTACATGACGCTGAGGCTGGCGGGATTCCGCGGTGGAGAGTTCTATCACGGCATTCTGCCTCTTTTACTCCGTGTAAACTGGCCCTAATAAATAGATGTAGGAGATTCAGTGTCACAAAGGTGATAAGCCCATGTTGGGGGGTCCACCACCACACCACCCAAGGACACACTGATGGGATCCCATACTGAAAGTGGTAAAGGCAGCCATAATATACATGTCTAGGTAGTAGTCTAGCCAGTGCACACTACAGGTAAGGATTACGGGACACGCCAAACAGTTGCTGCGACAGAACATTTATTGAAGGACATGACAATACAAGAGAGAGAAATCGTAGACACATAGTAAGACAGAGGCCGTACTCCGAGGGTCCAGAGGAAACATGAATGGGTAAGTACAGAACAGTCCATGCGCTGTGTGGTTTGGATGTCTGGAAGATCCCACTCCTGCTGGCTGCATAGTGTATCATCCGAAAGAAGAAGGATAACTAGAAATAAAATGACAAGAACTCATTAGTATACACATGTATGTTACTGTATGTATAAAGTAGCATCATAACCCGAAGTTCCATCCCCATACCATATTCGTCCAAGAATAATATGTAACGGTATAGACAAGTGTATAGGAGACAAAACTGCACACAAAATAAAAGTGTATATACAATTTTACATCAAGTGTAACCTAGAATGATCATACTATACAGACTAGATGTAGCAGTCTTAGGCAAAGAGAGCCCACCAATGCCGGTAAGCAATGTGTGTACCAATAAAGCAAGAAGTAAGTTACATAAATGAACAGTAATTCCTGGAGAGATGGTCCTTATGTGTCCATCAGGGTCTGCAGGTTGGAGAAGGACTAAGGAGAGAATGACAAAGTACCTGCACCATTAAATCAGTTAAAAGTTCAAGATCAAACCAGTCAGTGGTATGAGTGGTGCAAATGGACAAACCTTTAGAAAGTACAGTCACTTGTAATTCAGATAAAGAAATTGAAGATATACTTACCACTAGCTGGACGTTGGTGGTTTCTGACTCTGGTTTTTTTTTCTTGCTTCCCATTCGTTGCTTGTTTTTTTTGCGGATGACAGCTGGGGATCCCTGAGAGAAAAAAGGAGTTTCCTCTGCTGTGGTGGGATTTCCTCCGTCCTGCGTGGCTTCTTTTGAGGCGTCTGATTCTGCCAATGTGAGATCAAACCTTGGGCTGGTCTGTCTAGGTCTGCCTCGGTTTGCATTCTTCTAGAGGTGGACCAACGGGGCCTCTATTGGATTTTGGCATTTGCTAGCCGAAGACATGTCATCCGAAAGAAGAAGGATAACTAGAAATAAAATGACAAGAACTCATTAGTATACACATGTATGTTACTGTATGTATAAAGTAGCATCATAACCCGAAGTTCCATCCTCATACCATATTCGTCCAAGAATAATATGTAACGGTATAGACAAGTGTATAGGAGACAAAACTGCACACAAAATAAAAGTGTATATACAATTTTACATCAAGTGTAACCTAGAATGATCATACTATACAGACTAGATGTAGCAGTCTTAGGCAAAGAGAGCCCACCAATGCCGGTAAGCAATGTGTGTACCAATAAAGCAAGAAGTAAGTTACATAAATGAACAGTAATTCCTGGAGAGATGGTCCTTATGTGTCCATCAGGGTCTGCAGGTTGGAGAAGGACTAAGGAGAGAATGACAAAGTACCTGCACCATTAAATCAGTTAAAGTTCAAGATCAAACCAGTCAGTGGTTTGAGTGGTGCAAATGGACAAACCTTTAGAAAGTACAGTCACTTGTAATTCAGATAAAAAAATTGAAGATATACTTACCACTAGCTGGACGTTGGTGGTTTCTGACTCTGGGTTTTTTTTCTTGCTTCCCATTCATTGCTTGTTTTTTTTGCGGATGACAGCTGGGGATCCCTGAGAGAAAAAAGGAGTTTCCTCTGCTGTGGTGGGATTTCCTCCGTCCTGCGTGGCTTCCTCTGAGGCGTCTAATTCTGCCAATGTGAGATCAAACCTTGGGCTGGTCTGTCTAGGTCTGCCTCTGCCTCGGTTTGCATTCTTCTAGAGGTGGACCAACGGGGCCTCTATTGGATTTTGGCATTTGCTAGCAGAAGACGTGTCCCTTGGTGTAGTCTTTGATGTCGCAATGCCATTTGGAAAATTTTATTTTTTCATTGTCCTCACAATCTTTGGAGGTATCAGCCTCACCTTTGCTTTGTATTTCATTCCACTCAGTTGCAGGTAGAGCAGAACTTAGTTGAGCCTCTATAAATGCGATGTTGCATCTGCAGGTGAGATTCTCAGGGTTCAAAAACACCAAATTAAGAAGGATATGGTCAAAACACCCACTCCTCCACCACCTCCTCCTTCCCCCTACCTCATTCATCACCACCATCCCCTTCTTCTCCACAACACCCCCTCTTCCAGCACCTCATCCACCACCTCCTCACCCTCCTCCACCACCCCCTCCCCACCATCTCCTCCACCACCCCCTCCCCACCACCTCCTCACCCTCCTCCACCACCCCCTCCACCACCCCCTCCCCACCACCACCACCACCTCCACCCCCCCTCCCCACCACCCCTCCCCACAACCTCCTCACCCTCCTCCACCACCCTCTACACCACCCCCTCCCACCACCCCCTCCCCACCACCACCACCTACCCACCACCCCCTACCCACCACCCCCCTCCCCACCACCCCCTCCCCACCACCACCTATCCACCACCCCCTCCCCACCACCCCCTCCCCACCACCACCCCCTACCCACCACCACCACCTACCCACCACCTACCCACCACCACCCCCTCCCCACCACCACCTACCCACCCCCCCTCCCCACCACCCCCCCACCACCACCACCTCCCCACCACCCCCTACCCACCACCCCCTCCCCACCACCCCCTACCCACCACCACCTCCCCACCACCCCTTACCCACCACCACCTCCCCACCACCCCATCCCCACCACCTCCTCCACCACCCCTTCCTCCACTACCAACCCCTCCTCCAGCGCCTCATCCACCACCATCACCCCCTCCTTTAGCATCTTATCCATCACCCCCTCCTCCATCCCCCCACCTCATCCACCATCTCATTCATCACCACCATCCCCTCCTCCACAACACCCCCTCCTCCAGCACCCCATCCACCAGCTCCTCACCCTCCTCCACCACCCCCTCCCCACCACCTCCTCTTCCACCACTCCCTCCTCCTCCAGCACCTCGTCCTCTACCACCCCCTCCTCCAGCACCTCATCCACCACCATAACCCCCTCCTCCAGCGCCTCATCCACCACCATCTCCCCCTCCTCCAGCATGTCATCCATCACCCCCTTCTCTTCCACCTCATCCACCACAACCACCGACTCCTCCACCTCATCCACCACCACGACTTCCTCCTCCACCATCTCATTCAGCACGACCACCTCCCCCAGCACGACCACCACCTCCAGCACCACCATCTCATCTACTACCATCACTATCACCTCCACCAGCACCACCTCTCTCTCCACCACCACCCGCCTCACCACCATCACCCCCTGCACCAGTACCTCTCGCACCACCCTCACCACAACTCCACCCACCACAAAATCATCCACCACCACCACCACATCCTCCATCAACATTATCAAATCCTCCACCACCATCGCCATCTCCTCTTCCACCAATATCTGCAACTCAACCTTTGCTCCTCGCCTTCTTTGCTTTCCTCTCTTTTCTTGCTTTTCTCTCTCCTACAAGTAAAGAAAAACAGTCAGGATTCAATGAGCTTTAGAGATGCAAAAATTAACATTAGACAGTAGTGGATACGGGAGCAATGGGACATTCTCATATAGCGGACCTGTCCTTAAAGGTGTTATACAGTGTTAGAAAACATGGCCACTTTCTTCCAGAGGCAACACTGCTCTTGACTTCAGTTTGGGTGCAGGTTTTGCAACTCGGTTCCATTGAAGTGATTAGAGCATAATTGCAAACCATACCTAAACTGGAGACAAGAGTGGTGCTGTCTCTGGAAGAAAGTGGCCATGTTTTTCTAAGGCTGGGTTCACACTATGTATATTTGAGGCTGTATTTGGTCCTCATGTCAGGTCCTCATAGTGACCAAAACCAGGAGTGGATTGAAAACACAGAAAGGCTCTGTTCACATAATGTTGTAATTGAGTGGATGGCCACCATATAACGGTAAATAACTTCCATTATTTCAATACAACGGCCGTTGTGTTAAAATAACAGCAAATATTGGCCATCCACTCAATTACAACATTATGTGAACAGAGCCTTTCTGTGTTTTCAATCCACTCCTTGTTTTGGTTGCTATACAGCCTCAAATATACGTAGTGTGAACATAGCCTTATACTGTATAACACCTTTAGGGTCAGTTCAGACGTGCAGACTCGCAGCGTAAATCTCGCTGCGAGTCTGTCAGGTCCTGGCAGTTCACTGTCCCAACATACTCGTTCCGACCGCTGCGTGTATGTAATTCTGCCGGCTCGTTAACCCCCGTCGGCTCCTGCTGCTCGCTGTATCTGTATACATTACCTGTCCTCGCTGCACAGGTCCCGGCGTACTGCTCTCCCGCCCGGCCAATCAGTGGCTGCGGCAGGGCAACACACTGATTGGCCGGGCGGGAGAGAAGTATGCCGGGACCTGTGCAGCGAGGACAGGTAATGTATAAGGATACAGCGAGCGGCGGCAGCAGCGGAAGCCGATGGGGTTAACGGGCCGGCACAATTACATACACGCAGCGGTCATTCCGACCGCTGCGAGTATGTTGGGACAGTGAACTGCCAGGACCTGACAGACTCGCAGCGAGATTTACGCTGCGAGTCTGTACGTGTGAACTGACCCTTAGAGGTTACAAAAACATGACTGCTTTCTTCTAAAAACAGCACAACTCTTGTCCTCAGTTTGGATGTGGTATTGCAGCTTAGTTCTATTAAAGTAAATGAAGCTGAATTGTAATACCACACACAACCCGAGGACAGGGGTGACACTGTTATTCCAGGAAAGTCTTCTAATCCTGGATAACCCCTTTAACTTGTACCTGCACCTAAGAATATGGATAAATCCATTACCACAACTCCTTCACTTATACCAGGGGTCGGGAACCGGTGGCATTCCAGCTGTTGCAAAACTACAATTCCCATCATGGCTGGAGAGCCAAAGGCAAAGATGTCAGCGATCAGCCTTCCCCTCCCTATATAATGATCTCTGCACAGGCCACAGAACATGCTTAGTAAACTATCCTACAGATGTGAATATCGTGTCTATGAAGCTTACAATAAAGCATATGACTAAATATTGGTAAAAACAGCTCAGAAAGATGGCTGCCCCCATAGTAATGTACCAGAAATGAGATCATCAAAATGACATTAACTTTTGTGGGGCTGCTGCATTGTATAATGCCCTGAATTGTATATTTATTGTTTATTTCGGGACGCCTACCAAGGGGAGCTCACGGCAAATGGCCTTACCAGACACATTGTACATCTATAGTAAAGGGGGATTCCAACATCATCCAATAAAATATAGCTGTAGGTATCAGGATAGAGGGGTAATCACATCATATAAAATATAGTATATACCTGTAGGGATCAGGATAGAGGGGTAACCCTATCATATATAATATAGTATATACCTGTAGGGATCAGGATAGAGGGGTAATTCCATCATATATAATATAGTATATGCCTGTAGGGATCAGGATAGAGCGGTAACCCTATCATATATAATATAGTATATACCTGTAGGGATCAGGATAGAGGCGTAATCACATGATATAAAATATAGTATATACCTGTAGGGATCAGGATAGAGGGGTAACCACATCATATAAAATATAGTATATACCTGTAGGGATCAGGATAGAGGGGTAATCACATCATATAAAATATAGTATACCTGTAGGGATCAGGATAGAGGGGTAACCCTATCATATATAATATAGTATATACCTGTAGGGATCAGGATATTCTAGCAACAGTTTCATCCTACTATTATAGAAGAGAAGGGAGGACACAGCAGACTTACCTTCACCAATAACGTTAGCCTTGGAGATTAACTTCTAGAGCTCTGCAGCTACTTATATACTGTGTGTGATGTCATCATGAGCAGTACAGGAGCCATGCGTGATGTCATCGTGTGCAGGTGAGGGGACAACAATAACCAGTGATGTCATCGTGTGCAGGTGAGGGGCCACAATAACTGGTGTAAAGTAGAGCTGGCTCAGTTGCCCCTAGCAACCAATTAGATTCCACCTTTCATATTCCAAGAAATGAAGATGAATCTGTTTGGTGCATGGGCTTATAGTGGAGAGCAGTGGGACAGCGTGCATGTGCTTATAGTGAAGAGGGGTGGGGGGAGCGTGCGTGTGCTTATAGTGGAGAGGGCTGGGGGGAGCGTGCCTGTGCTTATAATGGAGAGGGGTGGGGGAGCGTGCATGTGCTTATAGTGAAGAGGGCTGGGGGAGCGTGCGTGTGCTTGTAGTGGAGAGGGGTGGGGGGGGCGTGCGTGTGCTTATAGTAGAGAGGGGTGGGGGAGCGTGCATGTGCTTATAGTAGAGAGGGGTGGGGGAGCGTGCATGTGCTTATAATGGATAGGGGTGTGGGGAGCGTGCATGTGCTTATAATGGAGAGGGGTGGAGGAGCGTGCATGCGTTTATAGTGGAGAGGGGTGCGTGCATGTGCTTATAATAGGGTGGGGGAGCATGCATTTGCTTATAGTGGAGAGGGCTGGGGAGCATGCATGTGCTTATAATGGGAGGGGTGGGGAGAGCAGGCATGTGCTTATAATGGAGAGGGGAGAGCAGGCATGTGCTTATCATGGAGAGGGATGGGGGAAGCGTGCATGTGCTTATAATGGAGAGGGGTGGGGGAGCGTGCATGTGCTTATAATGGAGAGGGGTGGGGAGCGTGCATGTGCTTATAATGGAGAGGCGTGGAGGAGCGTGCATGTGCTTATAATGGAGAGGGGTGGGGGGAGTGTGCATGTGCTTATAATGTAGAGGGGTGGAGGAGCTTGCATGTGCTTATAATGGAGAGGGGTGGAGGAGCATGCATGTACTTACAATAAGGTGGAAAGCGTGCATGCGTTTATAGTGGAGAGGAGTGAGGGGAGCGTGCATGTGCTTATAGTGGAGAGGGGTGCGTCCATATGCTTATAATAGGGCGGGGGGAGCGTCCACGTGCTAAAAATAATGTGGGGGAGCGTGCATGTGCTTATAGTGGAGAGGGGTGGGGGGGGCGTGCATGTGGTTTTAGTGGAGAGGGCTGGGGAAGCATGCATGTGCTTATAATGGAGGGGTGGAGGAGCATGCATGTGCTTATAGTGGAGAGGGATGGGGGAGCGTGCATGTGCTTATAATGGAGAGGGGTGGAGGAGCATGCATGTGCTTGTAATGGAAAGGGGTGGAGGAGTGTGCATGTGCTTATAATTGGATGGGGAGCGTGCATGTTTTTATAGTGGAGAAGGGTGAGGGGAACGTGTATGTGCTTATAACAGGGTGGAGGGAGTGTCCACGTGCTAAAAATAGGGTGGGGGAGCATGCATGGGCCTATAATGGAGAGGGGTAGGGTGAGCGTGCATATTCTTGTAGTGAGGAAGGGTGGGGGATCATCCATGTGCTTATAGTGTAGAGGGGTGGGGGGGTAGCGTCCATGTGCTTATAGTTGAGAGAGGTGGGGGAGTGTGCATGTGCTTATATTGGAGAGGGGGGAGCGTGCATGTGCTTATAGTGGAGAGAAGTGGGTGAGCGTGCATGTTCCTATAGTGGAGAGGGGTGGGGGAGCATGCATGTGCTTATAGTGGAGAGGGGTGGGGGAGCATGCATGTGCTTATGGTGGAGAGAAGTGGGGGAGCGTGCATGTGGTTATAGTGAAGAAGGGTGGGGGGAGCGTGCATGTGCTTATAGTGAAGAGGGCTGGGGGAGCATGCATGTGCTTATAGTGGAGAGGGCTGGGGGAGCATGCATGTGCTTATAGTGGAAAGGGGTGGGGAAGCATGCATGTGCTTATAATGGGGAGGGGTGGGGTAGCGTGCATGTGCTTATAATGGGGAGGGGTGAGGGAGCGTGCATGAGCCTAAAGTGGAGAGGGGACAGCGTGCATGTACTTATAGTGGAGGGGGCTGGGGGGAGTGTGTATGTGCTTATAGTTGAGAGGGGTGGGGGAGTGTGCATGTGCTTAAAGTGATGATGGCTGGGGGAAGCATGCATGTGCTTATAGTGGAGAGGGATAAGGGAGCGTGCATGTGCTTATAGTGGAGAGGGATGAGGGAGCGTGCATGTGCTTATAGTGGAGATGAGTGGGGGAGCGTGCATGTGCTTATAGTAGAGAGGGGTGGGAGGAGCGTGCATGTGCTTATAGTGGAGATGAGTGGGGGAGCGTGCATGTGCTTATAGTAGAGAGGGGAGGGATGAGGGAGTGTGCATGTGCTTATAGTAGAGAGGGGTGGGGGGAGCGTGCATGTGCTTATAGTGGAGAGGGATGAGGGAGCGTGCATGTGCTTATAGTAGAGAGGGGTGGGGGAAGCGTGCATGTGCTTATAGTAGAGAGGGGTGGGAGGAGCGTGCATGTGCTTATAGTAGAGAGGGGTGGGAGGAGCGTGCATGTGCTTATAGTAGAGAGGGGTGGGGGGAGTGGGGGAGTCTCCTCTCTTCTCCCTGAGAACACGACATGGCTGGCCCTTCTCTCTCTCCACATCTGCTGTAGAAAGGAGACTAGGAGGCCGCCATATATATGAGGTCGGTCAGTCCCCCTGGGTGATGTTTATCTGCTGTGTGTGGTGGGATTGATAAGGGAATCCTATGTGATTTATCATGTCATCTGTATACTCTCTCTTTCTTAGTGCAGCAGGTCGTGCGGCCGTTCCTTCTGTGCCGGGTGCCTCCCCTACACGGCCGTGTTATCTGCACATGGAAACGTCAAGCAGAAGATCTGCAAGAAATGTCACAACGTTATCAGCAAGTGAGTATAAGACCTGGAGAGACGGGGTTCTGGGCAATGGCGGTTATATTATAGGGGTGGTGGGGTCATCTAGGCTGTTATATTATAGGGGTGGTGGGGTCATCTAGGCTGTTATATTATAGGGGTGGTGGGGTTATCTGGGCTGTTATATTATTGGGGGGGTCACCCGGCTTTTATTTTATAGGGGGTCATCCAGGCTGTTATATTACAGGGGAGGGTCATCCGGGCTGTTATATTACAGGGGGGAGGGGGGGTCTTCTGGGCTGTTATATTATGAGGGGGAGGTGTCATCTGGGCTGTTTTGGGGGGGGGGGGGGGAGGGTGATCCGGGCAGTTATATTATTGGGGGGGGGAAGGTGATCCGGGCTGTTATATATGATAGGGGGGCATGCTGGAATACCTGGCTCCTTCTGTTCTCAGGAGATAAGTCGTCAGCAGAGGAGTCTGGCAGCGGCTTTACCTCTCTTCTCCTCATTCAGAGCACATGCACACCTGGCTGAGCCGAGCATGCATGTGTATGGGGGTATTGTCTGTAATGTATGGGCATCTGTAATGTATCTGCACACGTACAGTGATATCATAATCCATTGCCCAGGGGCGTAGCTAGGGGTTCAGCCTAGGGGGGGCGAGTGAGTCTGAGTGGGCCCCCAACCTATTATGTTACCCATAGGGAACCTCAGTAGACCCCAAACAAATAGAGATGTAAGTAAAGTGCAGACACATCCAGTGACTCACAGGTGACGTCTTCTCTGATGAGAGTGGGTCAGGTTTCCTTTTCTTTTTCATTGTGAAGACTCTTCTAACCACAAATCATCACAGCAGTATCTGCCAGACAAACATCTTCAGCACCTTACTTTTACAGCACCTTTAACCACCTCTATACAAACTCTCCATCATAGTGCCCTTAAACAGTAACAGAGACTTCTTTGAAGAGCAATCTGTAGTCATTTTTCCTTTTCTGTGCTTCTTTCTATACTTAGATCCCTTCTTTATGCCTGTATCTGTAGTTAGGATCCATCATTGTGTCCTCATCTGTAGTAAGACATCCTCTTCATGCCCCATCTGTAGTTGTGTTCCCTCTCTTTGCCCTCTGTAGTTAGCCCCCCCCCCCCTTATGCCCTCAACACTAGTTGGGCCCCCACTTTGTGCCTCCATCTGCAGTTAGCCCCCCCCCCTTTGTGCTAAATAAATGGTACCCCTTTGTCCTAATGAACTGTACCACCGCCCCCCTGTATAAACTGTGCCTCCTATGAACTGTTTTTATATTAAATAGTGCCACTGTCCCCGTATTATACTGTGCCCACAATGTAGTTTGCCACTGCCTACCTAATAAACTATATTACTACTGCCCTCCAATGTACTGTACCACTGCCCCCTGTAATATACCGTACCACTGTCCTCTCTCATGTACTGTACCACTGTCCTCTCATGTACTGTACCACTGTCCTCTCATGTACTGTACCACTGTCCTCTCTAATGTACTGTACCACTGTCCTCTTTAATGTACTGTACCACTGTCCTCTCTAATGTACTGTACCACTGTCCTCTCTAATGTACTGTACCACTGTCCTCTAATGTACTGTACCACTGTCCCCTCTAATGTACTGTACCACTGTCCCCTCTAATGTACTGTACCACTGTCCCCTCTAATGTACTGTACCACTGTCCCCTCTAATGTACTGTACCACTGTCCCCTCTAATGTACTTTACTACTGACCTCCTAAATCATTGTCTTCCAACCAGTGTCTCCTCAGCTGTTCCTTAACTACAACCTCCATTATGTCAGGACATGATGGGAGTTCTAGTCTTGTAGCGACTGAAGGGTCACATGTTGGAGAACACGATACTAAATAAACCTCCCTCCTAAATTATGGTTTCCCTACCAGTGGCAAAACTACAACTCCCATTGTACCCTGGTGGCAGGACATGATGAGAGTTTTAGTTTGGTAACAGCTCAAGAGCCACTGTTAGGAAGCAATCATTTAGGGGTACAGTTTATTTAGTAAAGTATTCTCCAACATGTGACCCTCCTGCTGTTCCTAAACTACAATCCCCACTATCTCCTGCCAGAAGGGCATGATGGGAGCTGTAGTTTTGTCACAGGTTTGAGAACACTACTAAATAAACTCTACCTATGTGTATACACTCCAGCCGGGATTCCTCAGAAGGCAGTACTACATAAGTTCCGTAGAAATCACGGCCATTGTTACAACGGCCATGATTACTACGGAACTTACTGTATGTAGTGTGAACATAGCCTTAAACACTAAGTTTTACTTATCTCTTCTTACATCACATTACATACACCCAGGGACACACACACACACATCTCATGCACCCAGGACACACACACACACATCCCATGCACCCAGGACACACACACACACATCCCATGCACCCAGGACACACACACACACATCCCATGCACCCAGGACACACACACACACACATCCCATGCACCCAGGACACACACACACATCCCATGCACCCAGGACACACACACACACATCCCATGCACCCAGGACACACACACACACATCCCATGCACCCAGGACACACACACACACACATCCCATGCACCCAGGACACACACACACACACACATCCCATGCACCCAGGACACACACACACACACACATCCCATGCACCCAGGACACACACACACACACACATCCCATGCACCCAGGACACACACACACACACACATCCCATGCACCCAGGACACACACACACACACACACACATCCCATGCACCCAGGACACACACACACACACACATCCCATGCACCCAGGACACACACACACACACACATCCCATGCACCCAGGACACACACACACACACACACATCCCATGCACCCAGGACACACACACACACACACACACACACATCCCATGCACCCAGGACACACACACACACACACATCCCATGCACCCAGGACACACACACACACACACACATCCCATGCACCCAGGACACACACACACACACACATCCCATGCACCCAGGACACACACACACACACATCCCATGCACCCAGGACACACACACACACACACATCCCATGCACCCAGGACACACACACACACACACACACACACACACACATCCCATGCACCCAGGACACACACACACATCCCATACACCCAGGACACACACACACATCCCATGCACCCAGGACACACACACACACATCCCATGCACCCAGGACACACACACACATCCCATGCACCCAGGACACACACACACATCCCATGCACCCAGGACACACACACACATCCCATGCACCCAGGACACACACACACACATCCCATGCACCCAGGACACACACACACATCCCATGCACCCAGGACACACACACACATCCCATGCACCCAGGACACACACACACACATCCCATGCACCCAGGACACACACACACACATCCCATGCACCCAGGACACACACACACATCCCATGCACCCAGGACACACACACACATCCCATGCACCCAGGACACACACACACATCCCATGCACCCAGGACACACACATCCCATGCACCCAGGACACACACATCCCATGCACCCAGGGACACACACATCCCATGCACCCAGGGACACACACATCCCATGCACCCAGGACACACACATCCCATGCACCCAGGGACACACACATCCCATGCACCCAGGGAAACACACATCACATGCACCCAGGACACACAGCACTTACTGTAATTGCAGGGAAGCTCTGAGGGGGCCATGTGGTGAAGTTCTCTGATCTTCTCCTAACAGTCGGACTCTGGGCACCTCCTCTTCTTCTGTCCCGACATCCAGGAGAGCAGGAAGCAGCCGGAGGTAGTGAGGGAGTGGGGGAGGGGCCCGGGCTGTGAGGAGGGGGGGAAGCTGCAGTGTCTGCCCTGAGTGCAGCAGCCACTACTTCCGGGCAGCCTTAAAGTGGCAGAGCAGCCTAATTAACATCCGGCCTCTGCGGCCCTTAAGTGTACTGGGGGGGACCGGCCCGGGGAGCCCCCAGCCTTGGTGGGCCCGGGGGCGACCTCCCCCTTTGCCCCCCTCTAATTTCGCTACTGCGGCATTGCCGTATCTTGTGTCTTCTCTCTCGCTGACAGAGTAGGCCGCGGATCCTCTTGTCCAATGACATGAGCTCCATAACGCTATAACGCTACCATTCGGACTCCTATTTAAAGAGGAACTCTAGATAATAAAAACTTTTCTATTGAAAGTACATAAAAAGTTATATAGATGTGTCTATACATTGTATTACTGTATCTGTGCGGTTCTGCCACACTGGTAGCTGATAGAAATCCAGGAAGTGAAAAAAATTGCCTCTCTGTCAATCCACATTGTCTCCGGCTCTTTCTGCTATCCCCCCTTAGGAGACAAATATTCCATGCCTCTGTCTTACATTGTCTGTCTGCTAGTCTAATGGTGCGTTTACACAGAGAGATTTATCTGACAGATTTTTGAAGCCAAAGCCAGGAACAGACTATAAACAGGGTGCAGGTCATAAAGGAAAGACTGAGATTCCCTGTCCTTTCAAGTCCATTCCTGACTTTGGCTTCTAAAATTGGTCAGATAAATCTGCCTGTGTAAACGCACCATTAGTCTGCTAGTCTCGGCAGGTGTTTCAACTTTCGCTTAAAGTCTACAGAGAAATTAGGGCTGTGTTCACACATGTTGGAGTGTCACTGCAGCACTGCAGTATCTGCACAAAAATGATGCAGTAACACAAATAGATAATGCTAAACAGCAGAGAGGATAAGAGCCGCACTGCCAATCCCACCTGCACAAAAAACACAAGGCACAAACAGTATATCCCATGTAAGATAATATGGGATAATTTCCTTTTAGTGGGAATCAACTTCAAAGATAAAAGATGCTTGATTACAGGGGCGGTCTTGGCATTTCTGGGGCCCCAAGCGAAGTTATGTCTGGGGCCCCCCCCTCGACACGCGTTCCAAAACAATAAACCGCTGTGTGTTTCCCCCAGTAGTATATACCCCTTGTGCGCTACTGCCAGTAATATATACTCCTTGCCGGGTTCTGGTGTGGTGTTTTTGGGTCTGGTCCTGTGGCATGGGGGTCGCAGGGCCGTCCCATGGCCCCCGTTCCCTGGCTGTGCACGCCTGCGGGGTTGGTGGCCACTGACTGGCACGGTGTGGACTTAGTGTAGGGACCCATGTGTATCAGATACCGGCACGAGGTACATGGGGCAGTATGGCTTGATCAATTCATACACAAAATTCTGATGTGTTTTTTATTTAGCCAAGCGGCACTAGTATCAGCCATAGGTGTGAGGTGCAGCACTCTGTTTCTTCCCTGAACCGCATATACTCCTTGTGTGCTGCCCCCAATAGTATATAACCCTTGTGTCCTGCCCCCAGTAGTATATACCCCTTGTTTGCTTCCCCCAGTAGTATATAGACCCCTGTGTGTTCCCCCAGTTATATATAGCCCCCCGTGTGCTCCCCCAGAAGTATATAGACCTCCTGTGTGCTGCCCCAGTTGTATATAGACCCCCTGTGTGCTGCTCCAGTTGTATATAGGCCCCCTGTGTGCTCCCTCAGGGGTATTTAGCCCCCCTGTGTGCTCCCCCACTTGGATATAGACCTCCTGTGTGCTCCCCCACTTGGATATAGACCCATGTGTGCTCCTCCAGTAGTATATAAACCCCCTGTGTGGTTCCCCCATTAGTATATAGACCCCCTGTGTGCCCCACCAGTATTATATAGACCCCTTGTGTGCTGCCCCAGTTGTATACAGACCCCTGTGTGCTCCCCCAGTTATATATAGACCACCTGTGTGCCTCACAAGTAGTATATAGACCCCCTGTATGTTCCCCCAGTAGTATATAGACCCTCTGTGTACCCCACCAGTAGTATATAGACCCCTGTGTGCTCCCCCAGTAGTATATAGCCCCCCTGTGTGCTCTCCCACTTGGATATAGACCTCCTGTGTGCTCTCCAAGTTGTATATAGACCCCATTCTGCTGCCCAAAGTAGTATATAGACCCCCTGTGTGCTGCCCCCAGTAGTATATAGACCCCTCTGTGAAGCTCCAGTAGTCTGTAGCCTCCCTGTGTGCTCCCCCTGTTATATATCCCCCCTGTGTGCTCCCCCCATTTATATAGACCCCCGATGTGCGCTCCCCCAGTTAAACAGACCTCTGTGTGCTCCCCCTCCCATATAGTATATAACACAATAAAACAAACACTTATACTCACCTGGGTCCAGGCGTCTCCTCTTCTCCTAACTCTTGTGGTCGCAGGAAGGGTTTTCCCTGCGATCACAAGAGGCAGCACTCCCCTTGTCCTGGCGCCAATGCTCCAGTGATGTCACTGGAGCACCGGCACCACAAGGACAAAGCTGCCACTTGTGACCGCAGGGAAAACGCTTCCTGCGGCTACAAGAGTGACTGACAGGAAGAGAGCCAATGTCTCCCGGCCTCTCAGTGCTGCTGCATGTAACTATGAGCGCTCATTACGAGTGCTCATAGTTACAGTTCAAATGGCAGCAGCGAGCGGGGCAGCGGCCCTGTCTAGCGCTTTTGAGCACAAGAGCGGGGCATGGGGGGCCCCCTGGATGTTGGGGGCCCCAAGCGATCGCTTGGAGTGCTTGGTGCCAAAGACCGCCACTGCTTGATTATAATATGTGCGTGGAGATAAAAAGAAAAAAAAATTAAAAATTCAATTTAAAAAGTTCTTTGCTTTATTCCAATATCAGCATTACAGGTAGAGAATACAGCGTGCTGTGCGGGTGGGACCATAATGAAATGATAAAGTACTGCAAATAATTCAGTAACAATGAAACTGCAATGTGTGAACACAGTCTAGATGTTCTGCAACAGCTTTGGGCGGGGAATGGGCAGGGTGGGGGACTGTGATGGAACAGCTGAGGGAAAGCAATGCATTCTGGAACCTGTAGTACTGAGTTCATCTGCTCAATCAGGAAATACAGAAACACAAAACAGAACAAAAACCCCCAAAACAAATGGATTTTTGGTAGTTTCAAAACTGGGATAGATAGGTAAGTATTGTTATATGCTTCTGCAGAAGTTTCTTTTTACCTCTACCCGGAGTTCCCCTTTAATCATGGCTTGGACTTCAAGTGAAAAGACACATGCTGATCTCATCAATAATCCACAAAGTGAGACCCCCGCCCATGTCTGCAGAGGCTTTCACCATGATATAGGGGCTTCCTGAAATTTATTGCATTAATGGACCCTCCTCAGAAGAGGTTTGTGGGGGTCCATCATCTGGCATCACCAACAGAGCCACAGTGAGCAGAGCAGGAAACAAACAGTGCTGTACATACTGTAGTGGCCGTGCTAGGTTACTGCAGCATTAAAGTGAATGAAAACTGAGCTGCAGTAATCCAGCTTGGCCACTACACAATGTGCGGCACTGTCTGCTTCCTGCTCTTTCTATTGTACATGTCAGTGCTGCATCTCTCTGCTGATGCCAAGTGCTGAACCCCCAACCATCAGTTATTGAACTGAACCCGCACTCCCCCAGCTGTATAACAGGAGTGAGACCCGGTGCCATCAGTCACGTCTGAAGTGTTGAGAATTAATGGAAATGACAATAACCCTTTAAACATGTGTCCTGACATCAGGGGGGGGGGGGGCAGGATGCAGCCAAAGCTCCTAGTGAGAAGGTGGGGAGAGGGGCCCGGGGGTGCTGGGAAGGCGCAAGGCGCCTTTCTCCTGCCTGTCAGAATCACGGTCTCCATATAGTAAGCTGGGTCCTAATCCTGCTTACTGTAGGGAGGCTGTAAGTGACATGACTGGCAGGAGTACAGGTAGTGTCAGAGCACAGAACTCAGGGAGGCCGGAGCTGCAGACACCAGTGCATGTCCGGCCTCCTGTCATCTCACTCTGACTGTCCTGATGGTGGCCCTTCCGGGCCCCCTGATGCCCCGTAGCTGCAGCTATGGCTGCTACTGTGATAGCTACGCCCCAATGTACATCCTTGTCCTAACATTAGTAGTTTGGAATATGAATTGCAGCTGAAACACTTGTAAAGTCTGTTCCTTGGTTGTAATATAGGATTGGTAGAGCATGCATGTGTTCTGAAAGAGGAAATGATTACTGAATCCTCACTCGCTTTTCCCAATACATAAAGAAAAGAGGCAGGAGTGCTGCACAAATATTGTATTTGGACCGAGCACCTTATTTTTGAATGTACTTAGGCCTACAGCTTATGTAAATACATAAATCTACAACATAGTCGCTGACCCTGCCTGTCACTGTCAGGGGTATTCTATACCGGAAATGCGTCATTGATGAATTCTTATGGTGATTCCCTTTAATAAACATGCTTCTCTAACAAATAAGTGTTTGTGGAATTTGGAGTGGATGTTGGCAGCGTCTGAGAAAAGTCCAGCTTTTAGGCCCCCTTGCACTCTCATGTATTCTGTATGGACCTGCAAATGCAGACAGACTGCAGACCCATTTGTTTCTATGGCCGAGATCCCCTATTTTGAATGAAGGGGTCTATGCAACTGTGGATGGTTTTATGTCCTCGGCTATGGATGTGTGCATGAGGCCTTACCCCTGCTACTTCAATTTCCTGATATGATGAGAAACCCCATTTAACTCAAACATTCACAAACCTGCCGCATTTGATTGCTGATGCCTTCCCGGTCCGTGGGTAAGGAGGAGACTGCCCGGGTACCGACTGGAATTCGGGGATTCAGCCTAGGAATTCCAGGCAATACCCGGGCTGTCTCCTCCTTCCCCACGGACCGGGAAGGCATCAGCAATCAAATGTGGCAGGTTCGTGAATGTTCGAGTTCGATCTAACCTAGGATTTCCCGAGGTTCAATCTAGCCATAACTCTGTGGTCTCTAAATCTCCTACCCCTAACTCCACACAAACTCTGTATCTCCCAATCCTGTGACCTTACAGCCCCGCTCAGAAATGCCCGCTCAGCCAATCAGTGAGTGAGATGGGAAACCTCTGCACTCACTGACTGGCTGAGCAGGTAGTTCCCTGTGGTGTCATGATGACACAGGAACTGGAAGATTCAGGAAACCATTGAGCAGTGACACTATGGGGGCTTCAGTTACTTCATTACTATAGCAATGAAAGAAGGCAATCCGGCACTGCTCGGTCCAAGTATGCTGAATCGGGTGTGTGTGAGGAGCATGGAGCCAACTCAAAAGGATCACTTGTGCCGGAGGACTATTGCGGTGCTCTGCCGAAGGAGTAGGTCTGATATGAAGTATTTAGCAGATAAACCAGCGGCACTCGCATATAGATGCAATCAAGTCCATTTATTGTGCAAATCACCGACAAAATCGTGGGGTACAAACAGTGGCAGCAGGGGTATTCCACAGGCGACGGCCCGTTTCGCGCTTCACGCGCTTCTACTGGCCTGGTATGATTGCATCTATATGCTTGTGCCGCTGGTTTATCTGCTAAATACTTCATACTTCATTACTATGTTCCCACCATTCCCTGCTTTACTTGTTTTTTTACCTTTGCCCGGAGTTTCTCCTTTCTTCATAGACACAGCATGTATTGCTGTGTATGCTGTGTTATTTTAATAAAAATAAATAAATGCAGAACAAAAATGTATGAACCAAGCCTTAGGTCCTTGCCCAGCTTCCCCTTACAGACTACAGTTGTTTGTCCCCATAGACAGACTCTATTATCTTCACTCCTCTATCCTGCACTTAGCTCTAGACTAAAGGCCGTATTCCACGGGCCGACAGTGAGGAGCAGACGAGCGCTGTCAGCGTCCTTTGCTCCTCGTTCCTCGCTCGCTGTCGCCGATATTCCACGCGGCAGCAGCGAGCGGTTGAGTCTGGTAGGAGTCGCGGGGGGGGGGGGGCTGCCCGGGTGATCACTGATCGTCCAGGTAGCCCATAGGATATAGCGGCGGTCTGCTGCCGTCGCTCCTACTCCTCGATGTCGGCTGATCATTGCCTCCTATTCCACAGGACGATTATCGGTTGAATACGGCCGATAATCATTACTTGGAATAGCGCATTAACTATTGTATGAGCTTCCTCATTACGGAAAGGTTGGGCTAGGATATGGGGAACTTACATTTTAAGGCTGGGTACACACGCTGTAAAACACCGGCTGTTCTGTGACCCGGCCGTCGGTGAAGATCATCTCGGCCGGTACTGCAGTACCAGTTGGATGAACTTCATTTGTGCTGAAATGGGATGCGGGCGCATCTGTGTGCACCCCCATCCCAATTCACCATAGCAAACAATGGAAATTGCTGCACTTTCCATTAGGTGAACTGACAGTCCTGTATGGCCACTATTCAATAAACAGCGGCCACACAAAACTGACATGTCAGTTCTTCCTGCGGCCGCTAGGGATCCAGGCCAGAGTGTATACTATGTGTATACACTCCAGCCGGGATTCCATTGACTTCAGTGCAACATAAATTTTCTATTAATCACGGACGTTGTTGCAAATCGGCAACAACGGCCTTGACTAATAGAAAATTTACGTTGTGTGAACTGTGTGAATCTTTTCTCTGCGTACAAATTTTAAGGCGCAACATAAGACATTTCATAGTATAAAGCCGTGTCATTTATTACAGCAATAAACTAGCTAACCAATCGTTCATATATTTAATGCATGTGTATTGATAAGCCTTATTCTTTTGATCACATAAACAGCCAATAAGATTCTGCAAACAAAAAAAAAGTTTTTCTAGCATTAACTAGATTCCAAGACCTCATTTTGACATTATCTGACAGGTGCTCTATAATATGGTCTTTTATACGCTGCATGGTGCAGCCCATATACATACATCCTAACTTTTGCGCAGAGGAAAGAGGGACAGTCACGGCAATGAGCCACGCCCCCTGTAGCCCCGCCCCTCATAACCGCATCACCTGTTACCATTAAATAAGAAACAAATAATATCACCAGATCTTCACCACATAGTGACTTATCCCCCCCTTATACCATTACTACATAACATCCAGTATACACAGAGCAGTACTCTCCCTCAGCAGTGACCATATAGCGGTAGATGAGGCTGTACACTTGCAGACCTTATAGGTGATTGTATTGCCGGTATTCGGTGACTCACAGGGGACTAAGGGACACAGTATGTCCCTTAGAAGGCCCCTATGTTGTATGCCTCTTAGTATCCCTTTAGTATGCCCCTTAGTACCCTCTTAGTATGCCCCTTAGTATCCTCTTAGTACCCCCTCAGTATGCCCTTTAGTACCCCCCTTTTTACCTTCTTAGTACCCCCTTAGTATGCCCTTTGGTACCCTCTTAGTATGCCCCTTAGTACCTTCTTATTGCCCCCTTAGTATGCCCCTTAGTACCCCCTTAGTACCTTCTTATTGCCCCCTTAGTATGCCCCTTAGTACCTTCTTAGTACCCCCTTAGTATGCCCTTTAGTACCCCCTTAGTATGCCCCTTAGTACCTTCTTAGTACCCCCCTTAGTATGCCCTTAGTACCCCCTTAGTATGCCCCTTCGTACCCCCTTAGTATGCCCCTTAGTACCTTCTTAGTATGCCCCTTAGTACCCCCTTAGTATGCCCCTTAGTACCCCCTTACTATCTTCTTAGTACCCCCTTAGTATGCCCTTTAGTACCCCCTTAGTTTGCCCCTTCGTACCCCCTTAGTATGCCCCTTAGTACCTTCTTAGTATGCCCCTTAGTACCTTCTTAGTACCCCCTTAGTATGCCCCTTAGTACATTCTTATTTCCCCCTTAGTACCCCCTTAGTATGCCCCTTAGCTCCTTCTTAGTACCCCCCTTAGTATGCCCTTAGTACCCCCTTAGTATTCCCCTTAGTATATCCCTTAGTACCCCCCCCCCCTTAGTACCTTCTTAGTACCCCCTTAGTATGCCCTTAGTACCCCCTTATTATGCCTCTCTCAATCTCGTGGAGATTCTGGTGCAGGCTTCCATAGTTGCCAACAGTATGAACCAGTAAGCCCCGCCCCCGGCACCCACCGCGGGGCTAACTAACCAGCAGAATACACAGGGCCAGAGGAGGAGAGACGCCATGGATAACTAGAAATATGGTAAGAGACTGACCCATTATGCTTACCATATTTCCAGTTGTCCATAGCGTCTCTCCTCCTCTGGCCCTGTGTACTCTGCTGGTTAGTTAGCCCCGCGGTGGGTGCCGGGGGCGGGGCTTACCGGGTCATACCTGTTGGCAACTATGGGCTTCCTCTTCCAGCTCCACGGCGCCCGCACTCTTCTCACATCATCTGTGCCAGGTGGGAGGGGAGTGCGGGCGCCGCCGGGCTGGAAGAGGAAGCCTGCACCAGAAGCCCCCGGGTGGACGCCGCTCCTTGATCCGGCAGCTGCAGGGGTAGAGTGTGCTCCGGAGGCTGTAGCTGCTGCTTAGGACCCTGTGACTCCATTCTTTCCCTATCCTTTAGCTTTGTGTTCCGGGACACTACTATCGCACAGCAATGTCCTGGCACCAATCCCCACTGCTGCTTTCACCTTCCTTAGCCCAGCAGCATTCAGTGGGGAACGGGCTTTGATGAGGCTGCTGCTGGTGGAAGGAAGGTGAGAGCAGCGGCGGTGATTGGTGCAAAAGTTTCTTTTTTTTTCCCACCTCCCCGCGAACCCCCTCAACCTGCGGCGCGTACCCCCTGGGAAACGCGTACCGCAGGTTGAGAAACCCTGGTTTACACCGATGGATGGATGGAGAGGCAGACAGATGCAGGAAGACAGAACGAGGCAGGAAGACAGACAGGCAGACAGACACACAGAGACAGGCAGACAGAGGCAGGCAGAGACAGACTCTCAATAACAATAATAATAATAATAATAAATAATGTATTCTTATCAGTTTAGTATCTAATACGTCCCCTATCTGGGGACCATATATTGAATGGATTTTTAGAACAGTGAGATGGTAAAAGAGCTTGCTCTTTCCTCTCCAGGCATTGACCTGGTATTGCAGTGCTTCCAGGTTCAGTGTACCCCCCAAATGTGTTGCCTAAAAACAGAGCCCCTCAAGGATGCGCAGCCACACCTCCAAATAAAGTCATCTGCACCAGAAACGGCATTGCAAGAAACACCCCCAAAGTGGGGTGCGCAGCTGCACCCCAAAATTTAAGGCTTGGCATTGCTAATAAAAGTTTGTTTGGTAAACACTTGTTTGTCTCTGGCAGCCTGTTGCCATGGCAACAAAGTTGTTTACCACTAGCCTGCCAGGGCAGGGCTGGTGATGTCATCAATGCTGTGCTAACATATACAGCTGACAGAAAAGCTAGCAGTCCATTTGCAGGCAGGCACCCAAGCAGGTAGGCTGTTTGGTTGGTTGATTGGTTGCTTGCCAGCAAGGAAGACGCAGGTAGGTTGGGTTTAAACCATTTAATTTGGATCCTTTGGGGGCCAGTGTACTGGTTGGAGACCACGTTGTCGAATAGGCCCTTCCCTCCGTACGCAATGTCTCGAGCAAACTCGAGGTCTGGCCTAGGGCGAAAAAAATATATATATGTTGACCAATGGGATACACTGCATACGAAAGAAGTCCCGCCGCTCATGTTTTTTGTAAATCCAAATTCATAAAAAAAAAAAAAAAATAATAAAGAAAGCTTTGAAAAATTTTAATTTATAATTGTATTTATCACATGTGAACATTTATAATATTCATAGATTGCGTACGAATTTAAAAGGAAAAATACGCCCACCAATAGCACAGAGAATGGGGAAAAAATGACTCGCCCCATAATGTGTTGTTCGTCATTCCGTGGAATCACACTGAAGTGAATGATCATAGAGGTCAGGACGACCGGAGGAACGACTAGAATTAAAGACCATTGTACCGTTGGATTGTGTGAATGATCTCAAGACGCTCGCAAAGCGGTCTTTTGAGATTGTTTATCGCTAACAATTATCCAAATGATAATCGTCCTGTGGAATAGGGCCCTTAGGGATCAGGCTGTTCGGAAGGGCAGAGTTGTATTAATAATAATGACAACTACTGCAGCAGAGCTGTATTAGTGATCATGAATATGCAAAAGAAGAGCCCGTGGAGCCTCATTTAAGAGTCTCGAAACACAGGACTAGCCAGATATCCCTCCGGGAAGGACCCAGCCAAAGGATAGCTCCTGTAGGGAAAACACCGAAACCACCATATAAAGTGGCCCTATCAGTCAATGTAATGACAAGGGAAAAAACAAGGCCAGGTATCCATCCACGTACAGCTGTTTCAGGGTGTTGCCCCTCATCAGTGTGGAGCAGGATTCTGGCTAGGTGGGAGCAATGCCTAGTAGAGTCATGAGAGAAACAGATCACTGATCTCAGGGAGACCAGCCAAACGATAACACTGCCAGCTGCCGGTTAAAGCGCTCAATGCAGTGAAATCCTAAGTGCATTGCTCCCTGGGAAACACGAATATGCAAAAGAAGAGCCCGTGGAGCCTCATTTAAAGCGACTCTGTACCCACAATCTGTCCCCCCTCCAAACCACTTGTACCTTCGGATAGCTGCTTTTAATCCAAGATCTGTCCTGGGGTCCGTTCGGCAGGTGATGCAGTTATTGTCTTAAACAATAACTTTTAAAATTAAAGCCCTGTGCCCAACGGCCGTGGCCTAGAGTGTCTGTGCCCTAACTTTGCACCACCCCTCCGTCCCTCCTCCCCACCCTCTTCACCATTTTTCCTATTCCTCTCCAGTGAAAACTACACAGGTGCCTTAACGATTCAGCCCATGTGCTGTGCTGACACAGCTGATGAAAAGGAGACAATCTGCCTGGAGCATTCCTAATGATGAGGAGGGCGGGGAGGAGGGACAGAGAGGTTGTGCCATCCAAATGCATACACAATCTAGACCATGGCCGTTGGGCACAGGGCTGCAAGTTTAAAAGTTGTTTTTAAGGACAATAACTGCATCACCTGCCGAATGGACCACAGGACAGATCTTGGATTAAAAGCAGCTATCTGAAGGTACAAGTGGTTTGGGGGGGTCAGATTGTGGGTACAGAGTCGCTTTAAAGAGTAACTTGGATTAAGAGCGTTTTGCAGGAAGAGCTCACAGTTTTTCAAAATTGTAACTTGGATTAAGAGCATTGCTTTGGTTTAAGAGCTCCCTGTACTGAGTGGGACGGGGAGAGGGGGAGGGGCATGGTCTGCACAGGGTGGTCTACAGCACTGTACTCTGACCCAGGAAGTCTCCCTCACCTTCCAAATCATAGCAGATACACTCCAGGCTGGGGCTTACATCAGGGAAGGGGACTGTGGAGGTAATCTCTTCATAGCTGTAACCCCTCTCTCCCCGGACAGAGTGTTTTGCTATACTGTGCCCACATCTGCCCTGCTCATTCCTTCATGCTCCCGGCAGTCTCTGTCAGTCCTTGAGTTTCCCATCCTCTCCATTCCTGCTATAATGTGTCTGCACTTACCCTCAGCCATTCACACTGCCCTATACAGAAGTTTCTGTCACTGTCCTCCTTCACAGCTCTGTGATTCTCACTTCCTGATTGCTCCATGCTGAAAACACACCCCTTCCCCATTGCTGTCATGTGACCACACAGACCTCTGACAGCAGCCCTGCTTCTCTATTCTAGTCTGTTGTACTACACTACTGCATTATGGGGATCTGCAGTTCCAACCTCTATCTACAAACTGCTGCTGTTTCTTCAGGTTTATGCACTAATGCTACATTATACTCCAAATGCTGATGGCTATACTGTACAGCGGCTGTTTCTCATTGTTTGTTTCATCTGTTCTACATGTTATTCAGAATTTTAAAAAATCATTATTTTTGGGGTGTGGAACCAATTATCTTATGGGAAAATTTGCTTTGGTTTAAGTGTGATTTGGATTACAAGCATGGTCCAGGAACAAATTATGCTCGTAATCCAAGGCACCACTCTATATATTTATGTTTTGTATGTATTTTTGTATAGAGCCATGATTAACGATCAGCAGGTTCGAAACGCATCACCATTTTAAAGTGTGAGAATACAGCATTAAAGGGGTTGTCCGGCGATAAAAAATTATTCACAGAATAACACACATTACAAAGTTATACAACTTTGTAATGTATGTTATGTCTGTGAATGGCCCCCTTCCCCGTGTCCCACCACCCCCACCCGTGTACCCGGAAGTGTGGTGCGCTATACATTACCTGTCACGTGCCGACCACGGTCTCCGATCCTCAGCAGTGACGTCTTCTTCGGGAGGCCGGCGGATCTTCCCGAGTGCCGGCCGCCCTCTGCAACGCCATCCGAAGCTCAGCCGCGATTGGCTGAGCATAACTGTGCTCAGCCAATCGCGGCTGAGCGGCTGATGACGCGGCCACGTCATCAGCTGCTCAGCCGCGATTGGCTGAGCACAGTTATGCTCAGCCAATCGCGGCTGAGCTTCGGAAGACGCTGCAGAGGGTGGCCGGCACTCGAGAAGATCCGCCGGCCTCCCGAAGAAGACGTCACTGCTGAGGATCGGAGACCGTGGACGACACGAGATGCGGTGAGTATAATGCACCACACTTCCGGGTCTAGCGTAGGTGGGGGGAAACACGGGGAAGGGGGCCATTCACAGACATAACATACATTACAAAGTTGTATAACTTTGTAATGTGTGTTATTCTGTGAATAATTTTTTATCGCCGGACAACCCCTTTAAGAACAAGAGCTGGAGGTCTTTTTCTGTTATATCATGACCCCAGTGTCCAGGGGGACCTCTTACATGCTCTAATATTGGCATATAAGCCATGAGACGTGAAAATGGATTCAGGAGAGTGCTGACTTCAATTTGTGAACTATAAGTTATATTTGATAACTACGTATAGAAATATATCATCTGCGTGTAGGAGGGATATATTGCGCATGGATTGTTCCAATGCTCCAGTCATGCCGCCTTCTGATTTGACTGAATGTGACTGTTATATTATACTAACTGAGAAATTAATTGTGCCCAGGACCACACTCAAAAACCTGACTCAAAGATGAGACAGGAAAGAATGTAAGAGTCAGTGCTTATAGACTTTCTCTTTTGTAATATGTTCTTTAAAAAAACAGAAAAGAATGTAAGGAGTCTGTTGCCCACTGGAAGGCATTCTACATATCCTCATGTGATCCTCATGATTGTCATGTATTTGTTCTCCCATAACCACTACAATTCAGCAGTTTCTGATACCGGACAAACATACATTCCATACAAGGCTCACATTAATTTATTTTAATTTGATTTTGCCACCTAGTCATGGCAGGTTCAGTGCAGTTCACAAAATCTTATGGCTGATTGAAAAAAAAAAAAGTACCCGTTCCTCAACACATGAGCCAAAACAAAGCAGCAAAAAAGACGGCAGCTTTCTTTACATGACAGAAACCGACACATATTACACACAGCATATACAGATATACAGTATGGGCACAGTACATTACATCTGCATGTTAACAGAAGTTCTGCAAATTGTGGAAGACAATCCATGAGAAAACTGCTTTAGTAAACCTTAAGGGTGCGTTCACACCTACAGGATCCGCAGCAGATCTGCAGCAGATTTGATGCTGTGTTTAGTTATTTAAATGAAATCTGCTGCGGATCCGCAGCAGAAAATCAGCTGCGGTTACGGTAAGTGTGAACGTACCCTAAGTGTAGAAACAATTAATGAAGATTGGTCCTGAAGATTGGCAAAAGCAGACAATTCACTAGATTACATATCGATGGCTGTAAAACAAGTTTGCACGTGGTAGCTGCATCATGGGACAATATCCCAAGGCTATGTGCCCATACAGTATTTTGGCTCTTTTTTATATCCCAAAAGGTCAATTTAAAATCTCAGAAGTCATCCTAAAAATGTCCTTTTCTATCACCAATTTTATGGTAAAGTGTCTGGCAGTTAAAATTTACTTCAATTTTACTTCCATTATCATTGTAGATAGAAAAGTCCCAATGACTTCTTTTGGACTATCCACAAGTCTTTTTCCCACTTTTTGTTATGGGTTAAAAAAAAAAAAACAACACTTGGGGGAACATTTATTAAAGATGTGCCCTTGGTGTACGCCACGGAAAAGGTGCAGCTTTTTTTCAACTGGGGTATTTATTATAGTTTAAGCCATGGCAGAAATGTACACCCTCTCCGTAACAGGTGTTTCTGTGCCCATGATGTGGTAGGGGCAGGTCCCACTGAAATTATTAAGAGGCAGGGAAATGGGGGCAGGCCTTGCAAGTACGCCAGTCTTAATAAAATGGCCTTGTTGGTTTGTAATTGTTATAATAGAATTTGCTTTATAAAAAACATAAAATAGAAAAACAGCAAAACAAATACAAAAAAGTTTGAAAATATTTCTAAGTAAAAACGTTTGGGCAGATGATTTTTTTTTTTTTAAGCTCAAAATGAGTTTCAAAGTACTGTGTGTGCACATAAGCTAAGGATTTCCATTCTAGAACTGGCGAGCCATATCCCACGTGGAGACTTACATGGGTGTAAGTGAAATTCTGTGATGCCAGGGCATTCTCTTCCCGTTATTAAGCGTATAGGCAGGACATGATTATTGTCTTGAGTTAATTCATTGAATAAGGATATTTATTAAGATCTGACGGGACATGTAAACAGTAAAAGATGCTGCTTTTATTCCATTTTTACAAAAATGATGCACTGGCTAGTATTTGATTCAGGAAGCTCTGTATAACTTTTTTTTTCTTTCAGTGATTTCAAGTATAGAAAAAGGCACAAAGGTTTCAGGGATAAAACAGTGTAATGTTGTGTGTAACTGGCATCACTTTCATACATACTGAACTGATGCTGCAGTCAAATTTGGCATCAAAAAAAGTGATGGCGCATAGCAGCTGGACGAACGAACAACATGACCACACCGGTGGGGTTGATGCTCAGGTCGAATGCTGCTGCTGGTTTAACAGTTCCCAAATATTCTTTTTCAAAAACATCATAAAGTTTATAGCCAAAACTGCTCTTGGTTATATTCAGTTGGGCCAGACTTGTAGTGAGGCGTCTTGGAAGACCATCTGTTCCTTTATTCAGCACAGCCACAGCATACTGTTCTGCCGTCAGCTCTCTCACCCACACCTCCAAAGGGCCAACCTGCAAAAACAAATACATAGTAAGAGTCCACAAGATGATATATCTACTATCAAATAATAGGCCATCACAATAAGCCATTGCATATGGCAATCACATTCATAATCCTAGAAAAATGAATGTGCTATATTTTTGAAAAACTGTCACTACATTGTTTTGTGCCAGAGCTAGATGTGAATTAAAAAGGAATGGGAAATATAAAGGGAGGTTGTGTACCGCTGCTTCCTACTGGATCCACTTCTGGCCTTGGCTCAAAAACTGCAGTTGCAGTTTTCCAAAAAACTGCTGTGTGTCAAACTAGCCTCAAAGTCTGTTTAGAGTCATATATTGCCTGCCTTAAGTGTATAAGTTTTGACTGAGGGGTCGACCAAAAGGTGTCTACTTACACTTTACTGAATGAAAGTGGAAGGAGATCAGTTGTTACATATAGAAAAATATGGTCATGTTTCTTTTTGTAGAACAAATTCTCAGTTGGCCTCAAACAAAAAAATATGAACTTTTTAAGATACAGTATTTTCCGGCATATAAGACGACCCCCAACTTTTTCAGTTAAAATACAGAGTGTTTGGGATATACTCACCGTATAAGACTGCCCCTCTTCCAACGCACACCAAATAAAAATTATTAAAAAGATATCAGACAGCAGCGACATCTGAGAGGCAGAGAAGGAGGAACAATAATACTGGTAGGATACAAGGATGGGCGTAAGAGGTGTGTTTTTCTGAGCACATCGCCACTCTACCGTATCTCTTTTTTCCATACCCTCAACGCCTGCATCTTTCTCTACCTTCATACAGTTGTCACAGCAGATTCCAGTGCAGTTCTGAAGTTTTTCAGCACCGGCCCTATAAGATGACCCCTGACATTTGAGAAGATTTTCCTGGGTTTAAAAGTATTCTTATATGCAGGAAAAATACTGTACTCCTGATACTCTATGCTAATTTGGAACAAATAAACCCGTGAAAAGGTATGTGATTGGCTGCTGCAGTCACATGATGGATAACACACCATTACGCAGGTCCATAAAGACTGCACAGGTGGAGAATAAGGGAGAATTGGAAAGGTACACAAATTAAGAAACTAAGGTGGAGAGTTATCAAACTGGTGTAAAGTAGAATTGTCTTAGTTTCCCCTAGCAACCAATCAGATTCCACCTTTCATTCCTCACAGATTCATTGAAAAATGAAAGGTGGAATATGATTGGTTGCTAGAGGCAACTAAGACAATTCTACTTTAAGGCTGCGTTCACACTACGTATATTTCAGTCAGTATATGTATATTTCAGTCAGTATTGCAACCAAAACCAGGAGTGGATTAAAAACACAAAGGCTCTGTTCACACAATGGTGAAATTGAGTGGATGGCCGCCATTTAATGGCAAATATTTGCTGTTATTTTAGAACAATGGCTGTTATATTGAAATAATGGCAGTTATTTACCGTTATATGGCGGCCATCCACTCAATTTCAACATTGTGTGAACAGATCCTTTCTGTGTTTTTAATCCACTTCTGGTTTTGGTTGCAATACTGACTGAAATATACGTAGTGTGAACGCAGCCTAAGGCTATGTTCACACTACGTATATTTCAGTCAGTATATGTATATTTCAGTCAGTATATTTCAGTCAGTATTGCAACCAAAACCAGGAGTGGATTAAAAACACAGAAAGGATCTGTTCACACAATGTTGAAATTGAGTGGATGGCCGCCGTATAACAGTAAATAACGGCCATTATTTCAATATAACAGCCGTTGTTTTAAAATAACAGCAAATATTTGCCATTAAATGGCGGCCATCCACTCAATTTCAACATTGTGCGAACAGATCCTTTCTGTGTTTTTAATCCACTCCTGGTTTTGGTTGCAATACTGACTGAAATATACTGACTGAAATATACGTAGTGTGAACGCAGCCTTAGGGTACAAACACACTGGGCGTATCTGCAGCGGATTTCTTGCTGCGAATTTGCAGCGATATCCGCTGCGGATCCCTGCCCTGTACACTCTATGGGCAGACAAACTCGCAGCGGGATGGACAGCCTGCTGCACGTATGTCAGCAGCCCACCCAGTTAACCCCCCACCACCAGAGAGTACATCACCTTCTCCACGCTCCGGCTTGCTTCGGAGGTTCCTGGCACGTCGCACACGGCCAATCAGTGCACTGCCCCGCCGCACCGCACTGATTGGCTGAGCGGGACGTGAAGACACCGGGCGGGGCGGGGATGTCCATCCCGCTGCGAGTTTGTCTGCTCATAGAGTGTACAGGGCAGGGATCCGCAGCGGATCTCGCTGCGAATACGCTGTGAGAAATCTGCAGCGGATACGCCCAGTGTGTTTGTACCCTAAACCAGTTTGATAAATCTCCCCCTAAAGATTTTCAAGTTTAGGCCATTTTAGAGGGTTTTCACTTCACTACACTTTTCCAATAATGTTTTGAAGTGCAGATATTTTTTAAAAAGCAGAAAGTCAGGTGTGACCAGTAACATAGAAATGGCAGAAACACTTGTCAGTGCTGCACGCACACATTATACAATGACAATAACCTATGGCTTATTCTTACACAAACCTTTCCAATGAGTTTCCCTGGTTTTCCAAGAGGATCCTGATTAATATATATCATAAGGCGATTTTGCAGGAGGTCCCTTGCATCTTCAGAGATGGTCCTCAAGTCATTGGACATGATAAGTGGGGCTGCCAGAATTGCCCAAATGGCCAGCTGGGATTTAGATTGTTCATAGCTCAGTCCAAAGTCCCCAACGATCAGCTGCCATGGAAAGTGCAAAAATTATAAGAATTGTAGCATATCCTACTATCCTAATTGTAACATCCTAGTTAGTGGAAGGCTAGCATACAACCATGAAAATACACTATGAGCATTGTATTGGGAATTATCAGCATATAAATCTATGATACATTGTCGGAACCACAGCTAAATAGTCACACCTACGTCTGTGTTCAACAATGTCAAAACTCTATCAAGAGGCCATTTTCAGACTATAGTAATTTATTAGTAGTGTGTGGTCAGGCAGCACGTTTGTAAAGACCCTGAACAGTATGAATGCAGACATGTCCCTATAAAAGTAGTGTGGCAAGTGAAGTTTATTCCTCTTCTTCTCACCATATCTGGATCATTCCATCTCCCTGGGCCTGCGGCTGGTTGCAGCACGTTCTGGTTCACAGCGTACCATTCTATGATGCTGAGCACACTGTCCCACGAGTCCTGGACATCATCAAAATTTCTCCACATGTTACAGATCTCACCCAAGAATGTGTAGTTAACCTGTTAAAATGAAACCAGAAGACTTTAACCATATGGTAAAATAACTGAGAATAAAAGATAAACCATGGCAGAAAGGTGCATGTTAGGCTGACCTTTGGTGGGAGACCCCCTTCATATGCCGGCCAGCTGCAGGAATATAGGATTGGCCTCCCAGTTGCATTTAAAGCTTCACTCATTTTGGGATATCCTAGAATAAAAATACACAAAATTATAGAATTGAGTCTGTGAGGAACAGCACATCCACAGTGTTTAATATTACATTTAGTTGTGGTCTTTGTCTAACAGACACCAGAATACCAAAAGGTGACAACCATTAACGGCAACCATTAACAGGCATATACAATATGTATTGTTAGCCCCAGTTAAGGTAGCAATCAAGGCAGAACAGACCTAGTGAAGGCCCCTTGGTCGGCCATCTTACTACTCCTACTACATCCTGCCTTCCATTAAAACATGCCAAAATACAATACAGCAATGATAAATGAGATTTATTTTTTTAAGTATCATAAAAACAACAGACAGACTAAAATAAAAAAAAACTACTGATAATAAAATATAGCAAATAAGTTAAGTAAAATAGTACTCATATTACATCATATTCCTATAAAGTCTGTCAAATAAAATATACTGCAAAACATTACGGCTATGTTCACACAACATACTTTTTATGAAAAGAACGTCCGTTCTTTTCATAATGCAATGATTTGCATGGAGGTTGATGCTAAAAACAGCCGTCCTTTCAAACAATGTACCGTTGTTTGCTACAACTGTCGAAATAACAATCATGTCAATTATTTCCGACCGTTGTCCATAGACTTGAATGCAATTTTCATTTAAAACAATAATAATAAGCCAAATAACGGCTGTTGTGTATACGTTGTTTGAACGTAGCTAAATACTGTAGTGTATTGTACAAGCAATTGCTTGTTCAACTCCCTAGAGGGACTAAAAGATACAGAAAAGTATTACTGTGTTTAGATAAATGATGTTTTTTGGTCACCTCACCCCCAAAAAATAAAAAGGCAATTAAAATCTACCTGATGCAACCAATAAAAATCCTGCAAAAACTAGACCTGCAGACAGAAAATGTAACCCAGCAATTCCTTACTTACTGGGTTACATTTGACTCTCCGCACATTCCCATAGGCTCCATTCCAATCCGCCTGACCATAGAATGGAGCCTATGGGAGCGCCAGAACTTTAATCGGGAGGGGGGGGGGGATAAAATGATGATAGCCTCTGTACAGCACTACACAATGGGCTGACACTCTACAAGCAAATACATAAAGCTGGTAAGTAAAAACAAACCTATGGCTTTTTCTGTGGAGTTTGAGTAGCAGCCGTCAAATTTTAACATGTCAACTTCCCATGATGCAAAGGTATCAGCATCAATCTTGATAGTGTCCAAAGTTGTCCCAGGATAGCCACCACAAGTATAATTCCCCATATCAGAATATATACCCAGTTTCAGACCTCTCGCATGAACCTAAAATAAAAGATTTTTTACCATAAGAGAATAGTCAGCTTTATTCATTCATTCATTAAACCTGTTTAGTGAAGAAAACACAGATCTTAAAAATTGGTCAGTGTATTGTCTATAGATAGCAGCCCCCCCCCCCCAATAGTCTATGAGAGCTACATGCTCCAAGAGTCATATGGAACAGGCCGTCTTTAGAGACAACTGCTTTACAATGTATTTAATGAATGTAGAAAGTGGGCGACACTACAGGTAAAGGAGTATACGGTGCGTCATATAGCAGGTGTCATAAGCAACTGGAGGAGACATTCATATACTATTGTTGGATCACTTTAAAATGGGCAGCTGCTTTCCTTGAATATCCCTGGACACCCACTTAGCACACAAATTTCAGTGATGCAGAGTACAAGCTGCATCATTTGCACTAAGAGAAATTATTAAGCTACTCACCATTATATAGCCTGTATTTTGCAGGCTCTCTCTCTATTTGCCAGCTCCTGAGCGGGTGAAGACTAGCTGCTACAATGTCTCCCATACACAGCACACCAAGACAATAGGAGATCCTGCTCCCTACCTCCATCTCACACACAGAATCCCGTGTCACATGCCATACAGTGGCAATAGCTAAGAAGACCACTTAATGCAGGGAGATCTGGCTTAACATAAAGGTCCCATCCCCAAAAACTTTTCCATAACAGCACCGAGGACATTAAAAAAGTTCCCGGTCAGGTTGCATGGCTAGAACAATGGTGTGATTATACTCATCTTCAAATGCAATGTTTCAGTTTACAACAAACCCTTTCTCTACATAGAATGATCCATTCCAGGTATTTTAGATACATTTCATGAAATAGTTCCAAGAAATGGTCATGTTTCATATGAATATAACATTTCATATTGTGTACAGTATATGTTACTCACATAGTCTGAAAGGGCCTTAATACCACTTGGAAACCTGTCTGGATCCGGCTGGAGTTGTCCATTGGAATCCCTCTTCTTCAGGGCCCAGCAATCATCAATGCTGATATAAACGTAACCAAGCTCCCTCCATCCGCTGTCTACCATTTTATCTGCTATCTGCTTAATCAAATATTCACTAGAAAATATGACAAAGAAAATTATAAACAAAAGTCCTGGCATTATACCTTTAGATGATGAGCAAATACTGGATGGTTTGTTATTTTATAGTATTGTCTCTTTATGAACTTAATCAATGTACATGTGTAATCTAAACTGCCCCTATAAGGGTGTATGGATGTATTGTGGGGCCCCCTGCTGGTAATCAAAAAATGGCGGGCCACTGGAGGAAGTGTTTATTGGTTACACTTAGCAGATATTGGTTAAATAAACTTCATAGAAGGCAAAATGGGGATGCCACTGTCTGCCTCTCTATTTACTGGATACCGGTGTCTGACCTCCGGATCAATATCTCAGTGAAGCTCAGTCCAAGAAAACAGCATGTAAGTACAAACAATAGGAGTGTAGACGACACTCACCATGGCATATTCAAAGCAATCCGGCTTTTTTATGGACAAGTGGTAGCTGGGTGGAGGAGACTGGTAACTGTATTCATGGCTCAGTGGCGCTTTGACAAACTCTCAAGGGTTCGTCAAAGCGCCACAGAGCCGCGAAACTGCATTTACCCATCTCCTCTCCCCTGCTACCTCGAATGCCTAATGAAGCCGGATTACTTTGAATATGCCATGGTGAGTGCCATCTACACTTCTCCTTTTGATTATTTAAATAAAGTCCATTAACTTTTATGGTTTATAAGTAGAGATGAGCGAACCGGGTTCGAGTCGATCCAAACCCGAACGTTCGGTATTTGATTAGCTGGGGCTGCTGAACTTGGATAAAGCTCTAAGGTTGTCTGGAAAACATAGATACAGCCAATGACTATATCCATGATTTCCACATAGACTTAGGGCTTTATCTAAGTTAAGCAGCCACCGCTAATCAAATGCTGAACGATCGGGTTCGGATCGACTCGAGCATGCTCCAGGTTCGCTCATCTCTATTTATAAGCTTTCCTTCTTTGCCATCTTATGCCATCTAGTGGTTATTTTACAGTACTACTTTTTGAAGACTCATTTTTTTCATTATCTATATAAAGATCTACAAAGCAATATATATGTACACACACAAAACAAAATCACGTAATACATACATTTACTGTGAATAAGGGGAAAACTAGGGCCATGTGCCAACACTTTCTGGGAAATGTAAAAAGCAGCCACGTGAAATGAGATTGAAGCACTCAGCTTGGCTCTTCTCAGGACTCAAAACTTTTGAAATGTCAGTGATGAGTGACAGTGCCCATTTCCTTCAATTCTTAATTCCTCTCATGCTTTATTTATTAAGGCAAAAGTAACTAGGCTGTAATGAACATTTTAGCATTTAGTATAACTGCGTAACTATGCAATAGACAAAAATGATTACACTGACAGATTTATGTACAGACTTCTGGGGATTTCATAATAATGCTCACCACTTCTTTTTATGTTTTTCTAATGTAAACATAAAAATATATATTTCCCTAATCTGTGGTTACAGAATCAGCATATAGAGAAGTGAAGCTGGAAAATTTAATTTGTTATTAGGACAGTGATGAACCTGACTTGGGGTTCATGTGTGCATCCTTTTGCAGAGAAAATACTGTAGTTAACATCTTAAAAAGATTAACTAGTCTTCTTCTCACAATATATTTCACTGTGGCAATCCTTGTGAAAAGGTGGACTTGGCCTTTAAGGAGAACAAGGTTATTATAAAAAAAAAATAAGTTATTCACACTTCCAATCTGGATTAATGCCCTCTCAGCTATAGATTTACAACCACCCCCATCCCCAGTTCTCTGCTACATGTAACCCTTTCCATGCTTCCAGCACCTTGCAAACCAAAGCATCAGTAACCCCTTCTCCCTCCCCTTACTGTGTAAACCATCAGTGCACTTCCACTAGGGAACGGGAACGGCCGAGTGTCTTTGCTAAGGAAAAAAACAACACTTTTTAAAATAAAGTCTTATTACAAAGTACTACAACTTTACTAAAGCAATGTATTAGCAAAAAAAAAAATTGTGTCAGTCTCCGCATTACCACTTTAATATTTTCATATCCCAGTTAAGAGAGTAGATTTTCACTACAATTTATGCCAATCTCTGGTTAGTAAAGGTGGCAGGCCTGGATGACCACTCCACCCTGCATAGCCCCAAACATATTTTGGGGCAAGTCTGGCATAAAAATGCTGAAAATACACAAACTGACACTAAATAGTTACTGGGCAACCTGCCAATGTCTGTTCTCTCCTTCTCCAAAAGATTGAGAAGAGAGCCCAAAATGAGGAACCGCTACTGTCACCTTCCACTTTATCTGAATTCTGTGGAACTGAGATGATGTGTTTACACAGAGAGATTTATCTGACAGATTTTCGAAGCCAAAGCCAGGAATGGATCTGAAAAGGGGAGAATTCTCAGTCTTTCCGTTATGACCTGTTCTCTGTGTAAATACATCATCTGGTATTGTAAGATAGGAACAATTCAAGAGGTAAAAGGAATTAAAACTCTCAGACCCTATTCATCTATATAGAAGAGTTCATTGTGGTGGTTGTGAATATCCGCCATAGTTACAAAGTGGAAAATGTAAGGCTAGGTTCACACTGCGTTTTTGCAATCCGTTTTTTTCATCAGTTTTTTTCAAAAAACGGATGGAAAAAAACTGATGCATTCGTGTGCATCCGTTTTGATTAGTTTTTCCATTGACTTCCATTGTAAAAAGAAGGGATCAAAACGGATCCGTTTTTTTTGACGGACACAAAAACGTAGCTTACACTACTTTTGTGTCCGGTAAAAAAAACCGGATCTGTTTTGATCCGTTTTTTTTTATAATGGAAGTCAATGGAAAAACAGATGCACACAGTTGAATCAGTTTTTTGCAAAAAAACGGATGAAAAAAAGGATTGCAAAAACATAGTGTGAACCCAGCCTAAGCCTGGCCATATACCTAATACACATATGTGGCAGTGGTTCCTTCTCTAACATCTGGGTCAGTAGGCAACAGTGAGAAAATCAGAAAAGATGTTAAACAGCTATGTAATAAACTGCAGATGATCCTTGAGGGTTAAATCCTAACAGATGTACATGTCAACCCCATGAAACCAAAGATATTGTGCTAGACCTGGTACAGCCCCTTTACACCCATTATTACTGTCGTATAATTTTCCATCAATGTACACCTATAGGGAACCTATTAGTAAGTTCATTGTTTCCCAAGTGTGGATAACAGGATTAAGGGTCCTATTCCACGGGCCGAGGAGGGCCCGATCAACGATGTAAACGAGTGTCGATCTGCTAGATCGCCGCTCGTTTACTGGGCCTATTCCACGGCCCGATGATCGTTGAGCGAGGGCTGCAAGGACATCGTTACCGATGTCCTTGCAGCATCATACATTACCTGTCAGGTCTTCTCGGCGCTGTCTTCATCCCCGGGTCCCGCGCGCTCTATCTTCAGAATGGCCGGTCAGCTGAACGGCCAAACTCAGGCAATCACAGGCCGCGGCGGTCCCGGCCTGTGATTGGCTGAGCACTCAGTCAGCTGACCGGCCATTCTGAAGATAGAGCGCGCAGGACCCTGGGATGAAGACAGCGCGGAGATTCCATGTGTTTGGCATGTTCTGAGGGTTTGAGTTTTTCCGTTGGCAATATCAGCCATATGATTCATATTGTTTCCAAACTCGGTACCAGTTATTTATAAGAAGTTTTGCACATTGCACTTTAAGGTATATGGATTTAACCATCTGGAATCCCATTATTTATGTAATCTTTTATTTTCCCCTTTTTGTGTAAACTAATGCGATTTTGCTATGTATTTGTATATGATCCACTGCACCGATTTTGCTATGTATTTGTATATGATCCACTGCACCCTGTTTTTAAGTGTCTCATGTGTATATGTAGTTTTTATGGGATAGGTTTGGGATTTATGTACGAATAAAGGATTTAGATTTTTGGTCATATCTATTGGTATGTGATTTCTTTATTTAATTATTTAAGGGTTGTTTGTTTTGGTAGCACGGAGAAGAAGCCTGGACAGGTAATGTATGATGCTGCAGCCTGTCAAATCGTCCGTCGCCCGCTGCGCACCGCTATTCAACAGTAGTGATGCGCGGTGGGGGAACGATGATTTTAGGTCTGGCCCTAAATGAACAATCAGCCGATGACACGATCATCGGCTGATCGTTCTCTCTATTTCACCAAAAGATAATCGGCCGAATCGGGCTAAATAGGGCCGATCCGGCCGATTATCGTTACTGTGGAATAGGGCCCTAAGTGACTGGTACCTTAAAGAAAGAGACCAAAGCCGAGGCAGGCAGAAGCTGGGCCACCTATTGGACACGTTGCCCCCAGCTTGGAATTTAAAGGGTACCTAAACGTTTATCATGTCATAGTGACATGTCAGAAGTTGTGATCGGTGGGGGTAAAGCTGGTGAGACCCAAGCAGTTATGGACATTCTCATAGAGATACATAGACACCGTCATGGCACCTGTACTCTGCATGCTCAGTTTTCTAGGTAAAGCCGAAAAGAAACAAAGGGACAAAGCCATCAATCAAGTGATCGTAATAGTGATTGATGGGGGTCTCAACAGCTGGACCATCACTCACAACTTTTTGTTGTGACATGTCAGAGGTTGAATAATTTAGATAATCTTAAAAGGAGAAGTCCAGCGCATTATGAAATCCAGCAGCAGACAGGTGCAGGGGGGAAATTGAGTATGGACTTGGGACCACCGCCAGAAGGCATTTTCCCCCCAGCTGTGTCACAACTTGGGCGAAAATGCCTGTCCCGACTGATGGACTGGCCACTCAGCTAATCAGTGACTGGAGCAGCGTCCCGCCCCAATCACTAACTGGCTAAGCTGCCAGTTCATCAGCCAGTGAGTGACATCTCAGCGCTGGAGATCCTGGAGCCTGGTGGGGGCCCAAGGCCAGTCCCACCGCTCGCCACGTCACGAGGAGAGGTAAGTCCGTATTTGTAATCAATTCCACCCCCTGCCCCTGCCAGCTTCGTGATTTTAGAAATCAAAGGACTTCTTCTTTAAATCTAACCGTGGTACAGTGTAAATTATACTGTGATTTTTTTAAGCATAGTTCACTACAACCGGGCATTGTCAGTAAATCAAGCTGCCTCCAATTAGGGTAGTAAGACCGTGCAGACTCCCTTTGAAAGTACTTGTCATCAGGAAAAACTTTTGACATGATGCAGAGACATGAATATCTCTTTGAATGTTCAGACCTCCAACTATTTCTAAAGCTCCATAGATATATATTGGATCTTGTCTCATACAGTGAGATGGAGATCACAGCAAGCAAGGGATGCGCATAACTGCGTGGTACTCTCTCTGACCCTTCAAAACATTTGACAAGTCTCTGATAACAGGGACACCAATAGCTGCAATAAAGAAAGTATCATACAATTTATCAGACTTACCCTATGCAATTCTCAGGGTCTGTTTTACAATCGATGTTGCACCTATAGCGCTCCCAAGTCATCCAGCCCATGGGCGGCGTCCTGACCAATCCATTGTCCAGTGACGAGCAGAGCGTTGTCAGAGCAAGGACTATGCCCACAGACACCAAGTGCATTTTGTTCCCTTGAACCCTTTAAAATGGGAAAAAACTAAAAATTACTGTACATGCAAGAACAAAAGTGTCATGTCATACTGTGTTGCTTGCAGTATCTTATGCAGGATACAGATAACAATTTATTACTGCAAGATCATTTATGTGGCTTGGCATCTTTTCAGGCAGCAGGCAGAGGCTGGCCTGTGACATTACCAGGCTACTATGCTGCATGGGAAAGATTGTGTTGATGTTTGCTGTGGAGTACTAGGACGGCCTAAGGGTAGAGGAAGGAAAAATTAGCATTGTATGACAGTACTGAGATTTTACAAATGCCCACAGGTTGATTTAGCACGGATGTGCGGTGGAATCAGCAGGCAGATATGCGGCAGAAGGAAGAGCTGACCAGATGGAACAATCCCATAGGGGTGCTTTTACATATGGTGATACTGACTGAGACTGCGGCATGAGATGTGCATTCACTTTTAGGGTGCCTTCACACACACCGGATCTGCAGCAGATCTGTATCAGATTTGGTGGTGCAGATTTGATGCGGTGTTCAGCTATTAGGAAGTAATCTGCTGCGGATCCGCAGCAGAAAATTTGCTGCAATACAGTGTGTGTGGAGCTACCCTAAATTATTAGTGGCCACAGCTTCCCTGATAACTGAAGGAGGCACCTGGACTGGCAACTGCTCAAAACACCAAGTCTAGGTGCGGCCTGCCATTAAAGGGGTTATCCAGTGTGGGGGCACTTTTTGGGGGGGATCAGGGAGGAGGTGGCTGAAATAAAAGACGTCCACTCACCTCCCCGTTTCCAGCGGCGGGTCACTCATCGCGGTGCTCCGGTCCCCGGCCGCTTCCTGGTGTCTGACGCCGCACGAGACGCTACGTCTCAGGGACACTCAGCCACTCAGTGAAGGAGGCGGGATCCGTTTGAAGTCCGCTCGGATCCCGCCTCCTTCACTGAGTGGCTGAGCGGCCCGGAGATGTAGCGTCTCGGGCGGCGTCAGACACCAGGAAGCGGCCGGGAACCGGGGACGGAGCGCCGCAATGAGTGACCCGCCGCTGGAACCGGTCCCCCCCCAGAAAGTGCCCCCATGCTGGAGCACCCCTTTAAGGAACACACCCCACAGCCATGGCCGTCAAGTGCCCTGTAAGTAAAGCACCACTTGTGCATCATGTACCTTAATAAAGCACCTGGCCTCCCACAATACCACCAGCCATCTTTTCTTACAGAAATGCATTTACCTTAGCAAAAGGTCAGTATGAAGAAAACTTGATTTACAGGTTTGTCACTAAGAATTGGGAAAATCACCATCAGTTACTAGTAACACTGCTAGTCATAAGATGAGCTGTCACATGTTCTAGTCTGGGTCCGGCATGGTCACATGATAACTTAGCCATATCCTGCTGTGGGACAAGGTGTGGAGTGTGGAAACTTAAGATCTTTAAGGGGTTATCCAGCACTCCAGAATTTTTTAACATGTTGCTGCCATATTAGTAAAAATAACACACATGTTATGCTCACCTCTCCGCGCTCCCCGGTATCCTGATGCGGTTGCCGGTGTCCCCCGCTGTCTGTGGCCGTTACTTCTGAGATGAGCATGTCTTGGGAGTAGCAACCCGCTTAGACAATCACTGACTGAGACAGGACAGCACAGCGGCCAATGTCTGGCGGAACAGGATGTCACTCCCGAGATGGGCTTGTCTCAAAAATGACGCATGCACTGGATACACTGAAAAAAGCCTGCAGATGGGTGGTCCGGTCCTCTTATGACAAGAGCGAGGTACTGAACTCCTGGAAGTGCCGTTGACTGCATTGCTATACACTTACAATGCAACCTATGTTACTTCTGTTTTTGTTCTATGCAGTTGTGTGCCATATCAAGACACTAATATTACCAGAGTATAAGACTGGGTTCACACTAGTATAATATGGCCCCCATTACAGGCACAAGTGCTGGTCTGATTATCTGAACTAATAGCAGTCAGTTGGGGACATCAGTCCCACGGTTTGGTCAGGATTTGGGGCCATAATACAGATGCAAAAAAAAAAAAAGGTGTCTGTATTACACTGAACTCAGCCTTAGGGTAGCTTCACACGTACCGGATCCGCAGCGGATTTCACACAGCGAGTTCACAGCGAAATCTGCTGCAGATCCTGGTAGTGTAAAGTTGAATGTGTGACATACGGCAGTGGAATTTTCATTCCGTTGCCAGTATGTGACCCGGCCCCCTTCACCCCGTCGCCCTGGCCCGGAGCATGCATCACCTGCTCGGCGCTGCGGCTGTGTATGAGGCTCCCGGCTCCCCTCACGGCAGCACTGATATGGAGCCGCGGCGCCGAGCAGATAATGTACGCTCCGGGCCGGAGGCTGCAGGGAGTTAAAGGGGCCGTTTTACATATCCGCTGTAGAATGAAGATTCCATTGCAGATATGTAACCCCATAGACCTTCACACTACATGGATCCGCAGCAAACTCGCAGCATGAAATCCACTGCGGATCCGGTACGTGTGAAGCTACCCTCAAAGGGGTTGTCTACGTGTGAAGCTACCATCAAAGGGTTGTTTACGTGTGAAGCTACCCTCAAAGGGGTTGTCTACGTGTGAAGATAACCTCAAAGGGGTTGTCTACGTGTGAAGCTACCCTCAAAGGGGTTGTCTTGAAGAGCAGCTAGTGTTGTAATCGGCTGTTATTGCTAGGGAAGGCATCAGACATACTGCATATGAACTGCTCGGCTGGAGAAGCTTTCTGTTTTGGCTCATAAATGGGGGTCCTGGGCAAATTTTTATATGCACCAACAGGTCATACCGATATCAGATATCAGAGAACTCATTTAAAGGGATACTCCAACAAAAATATTTTTCTTTTAAATCAACTGGTTTCAGAATGTTATATAGATTTGTAATTTACTTCTATTTAAAGGGAACCTGTCACCCCCCCCCACACCCAGTGCGGAACCCACTCAACACCCTGATAAAGCGCCCCATAATTATCGACTTCTGCCGGTCCCACTTCAGATGACAGTCCACAGAGAAATCGCTACAGGAGGAGGTAAGTATGGGGGCTCTTTTGAGAGGTTGGGTGGGTTGCGGTCCAGGTAAGGGGGTAACAGGTTCTCTTTAAAAAAATCAAGTCTTCCCATACTTATCAGCTACTGTATGTCTTGCAGGAAGTGGTGTACTCTTTTCAGTCTGAGTGTTCTCTGCTGCCACCTCTGTTCATGACAGGAACTGTGAAATGGGGATTTTTTTACTGCTCTGGACAATTCCTGACATGGACAGAGGTGGCAGCAGAGAGTACTGTGTCAGACTGAAAAGAAAGCATCACTTCCTGCAGAACATACAGCAGCCAATAGGTATGGGAAGACTTGAGATTTTTATATATTTTTTTTTATAACCTATATAACTTTTTGAAATTAGATGATTTGAAAATAATTTTTCCATTTACATCTTTAACTAATGAACTAAGCTGCAGATTGCATTGGGCCAATTCCCAGACTGTTGGAAAAAAAATGAAAATTATAGGGCTGCATATTGTCAAGATGTTTTACACTGCTTGTATTAGGTGGCGCTCACCCTTGCCAGTTTATGGTCAAAGCCATATTACAATCTACATGAATATCATGAACATCAATCTAATAAACAAGTTCAGACAACCCAGGATGACGCTGAAGCTGTGCAGTGCACTCCCAGAGATGTCAAAAGTAAGCAGAGAATATTCACTTGGCACACCGTATAGCTGGAATACATGCATATACCTTCTCTAGGGGATCCTGAAAGAACTTATACTAAGCTGTTATTATACTGAGAGATGTATGTAAACATATAGGCAAACAGTCACATACAGTGTCTGGGGCTCTTCTCATGTGTACACAGGGTATATATCCTGACCATGATGTGCAGGATAGCCAGGAAAGTAGGTAGCCTGCATTGTGCAAGTAGATAGGTTTATGAATATGCTGCTATAGATAATATATACATTAAGGTGTGCAATGACAGTCCAAAGCACTACAGAGAAAAAAATTATATATATATATATATATATATATATATACACACACACTATGGTCACATAAGCTTTGCTTACATATATAGACACAGAACTGCTCATAAAGACCATGGACTGTATATACTAGTGTATCCTATAAATAAATAATAATAATAATAATAAATAAATCCTGCATGAAATGTCAGGTTTTATTACATAACAATCATACTAATAAAAGTCAGGACATAACAGAATGCACAGAATACAAAATGCAAAGCAAACAAGCCTGAATAAGCAGAGATGTGACAGCAAGACCAACCTGTGTCCCCTGCAGCTCCTGCCAGTCCCTGGGATGCCACAATCTGGAACATTTGCAGGAAGCAGGAACTCCAGGCAGAGATCACAAGACTACTGAGCACTTCCTAGTTCCACAAGCTATTGTGTCTGCAGCTTCCCTCCACGCTGTCAGTCATTACCGCCATCTACTGCTCAGTGTGTGCAATTACACCCAGGGACCTATACAGTGACAATCAGGCAGAAATGCTGGATATTTACATACTTGCTAGTTTTTATACATCTTTCTGGTGTTTTAGTGTGCTTCTTTTTTTAGTACATGCACTTTTAGGGGTATTTATTTCTGTAGCATATTCCATTTTAAGTAATTTAATCTAATAAGACTATCACTAAATCTATAGTTTAGATCATATAAACATTTTTTAGGGTGCCTTCACACGTACCGTATCGCTGCTTTTTAACGCTGCGTTTTTATCACTGCGTTTTTTACATGCGCGTTTTGATTTTCACATGATTTTCAAAGCTGGCATGTAAAAATCGCACCAAAAACACAGTGATAAAAACGCAGCGTTAAAAACGCAGCAATACGGTACGTGTGAAGGCACCCTTAAGGTGCTGTAGTTTTGATAAAATAACTGTTTATTACCATGGATCACCTACCAGTGATTGACAGCAATCTGATAATACTGTGCATTGACGTGCGCTGTCAGTCATTGGTGGGTGGGCAATTCCCCCAACGAATACCTTGGAGAGACAATGTGAGACACAGTGTGAAAAGAGCCTAGGCAGAGAAGAATCTTAACACCCCCCACATCTCTGGATCAGATTCCCTAAAGGGGTACTCCGGAGAAAAATCACCTAGTATCAGAAAGGAACTGACAGGAACTGTCCAGAGCAGTAGCAAATCCCCTTAGAAAACCTTTTCTGCTTTGGACAGTTTCTGAGACAGACAGAAGTGGCAGCAGAGAGCATTGTGGCCTGGAAATAATACACCACTTCTTGCAAGACATACAGCAGCTGATAAGTACTGGTAGACTTGAGGTTTTTTTTAAATAGAAGTAATTTACAAATGTATATAATCTTTGTGCATTCTCTCACTTCAACCAGTGCGTCGTAGCATAGTAAACAGGAAAAATGAGTCCAGCTCCCGGCCAGGATTAGATGAATTGAGCTTTATTGGCACAGTGAACACTGACTTTGCCCACAGCAGTTTGGTCAACAGTAAGAGACACATGAATGTAACTTATAAGTTTATAGTTATTGTACAGGGTTTGTAAATTGCGCTGTAGTATGTTTTTATACGTTCGTTGTTATTATCATTACACAGCCATCTGACCTCGGTGTGGGTCTGACTGATTAGTCCAGGTGTATCCCGCAGCTGACGTGTGCAGTGGGGCGTGACCTCCGCACCGCCGGCGCTGGAAGCCTGAGACTATAAGTCTTGACTACTCCAAGAGGTCAGTAGCCATGATTAAGATTGCGGTTAGCAATCGAAACGCGTAGGCCTCTTTTTGGGGGGGTTGCCGCAGTGTGTGCACGGTGCTGGGGTGCCAATAAAGCTCAATTCATCTAATCCTGGCCGGGAGCTGGACTCATTTTTCCTGTTTAATATAATCTTTGTGACAGCCTCTGATTTGACAACGTTTTTTGTTTCTCTGGTGTACCCCTTTACACGTTTTGTTATGCCATAAATCCTTAAGATAATCTTTTACTACAACAACTAAATTTGGCCATTCACATTAAAAAGCTGTAGGTCCAACACTAGTTCAGCAGCCGGCTATCTCTCGATCGCATCAAGCATATGAAGGCTTACAGGGCTATCGGACACTGGCTTATCTCCCTTATAGGAGAAGTCATGCCATTTTTAAAATTCGTCAGCCAGCCAGGGGCAGGGGGAAGTACTAGCTTACCTCTCTTCGTGCCCGCAGTAAGCATCGGGGCCCGCCACTGGAAGGCCTTTTTTCCCTGAGTTTTGATGAATGACGAATTTTGAAAACGGCCGAACTTCTCCTTTAAAGTGACTGTACCACCAGGCCCAGGCTGAAGCACTCCCTTAGTGGGAGGAAACCCCAGCCCCTCCATGACGTGACTCCATTAGAATCAATGGAACCCTATCATGGAGGGGCCAGGGTTTCCTCCCACTGGGGGTGGGTCGGCCCGTCTCCAGTGCTTCTGCCTGGGCCTGGTGGTACAGTCACTTTAAGGATTCCATGCATTTTCAATAACTAGCCAGCAATGATCTTTTTGCCCTCCCCATTTATGTGGACTTTCAGCATGGCCAATTGTTCATGTGTTGCTCTTCTAGAACAATAGGATTGGGTCCTGAAAATCCATCATGCCCGATACCTTTCTCTACGGACATCATTTTGTCAGTGAGGAGTTGGGAGATCCCCATGCACCTTATACCTACAGGTATAGTCGACTTTAGGGTATGGTAACTTTAGAACAAAAGGATTGGGCAACTGAAAATCAGGACCTGACAATTTCATGGCCATAAAAATTTGGGCTGTAAAATTAGTGTTCATTGTTAATGTGTAAGAACAAACAGAAATTTTACTATTGAGTTCAATAAAATGGCCATTTTATGGGAAGAAAAAATGGCCTTACTATTTTCCCCCATTCTTTTTAGGCTGGGGAGACCCCAAATGGTAGTCAATCAACTAACAGTTCTACTGTATTACGGGACCAAGGTAACACAGCAATACTGGATATCTCTGCATGTGCTTTGTGCTCTGATATTACACTACAATGTAAAAGGAAGTGAAGGTACAATATGGGATATGTGAATGTTTATGTTACTGCTATATAAACCACCATGGTTTGGAAGGAATGCATTCACTTACGTAAAACACTATGGGGATTTCCTACATACTTAGATGAACATTTCCTTGTGTGCCCAAGTAACTTTCATTCACTAAACATAGATAGGTCCAGATAGGTCCATATATTTCCATCAGCCCAGAGTTCCTATACTAAAGCTACACCAGCATGTGATATTACCAAAACGTTTTTGGTAGTTAAAGGGTTTGTTTGAAGGGGTAAAAAAAAATTATATGTGGCTGGGAGTGATGTAAAAAAAAAATAATAAATAAGCTTCTTACCTTCCCTGATCCCCTGCAGCTGCTTTGCCAATGTTCCTGGTCTCTGAAAGACCAGTGTGTCTGCTACTTGATTCCAACAGGACTCCATGGATAGATGAGAAGTGTGTCTTTGGCTATTCAAAAAACTAGGAGGCGTGTAATTATAGCCTCATCACAGCGTCCATGTTCATGGGTGGGATTCAGCCAGTTGTCCTGTTTCTGGTGACTTTAGTATACTCAGGAGTTAGGTGCCCAGACCCCACAGACAAGCGTGCCCACATTTTGCAACGCTTAAGCCTAATGGTCCTTTTACACAGAAAGATTATCTGCCAAAGATTTGAAGCCAAAGCCAGGAATAGACTATAAACAGAGATCAGGTCATAAAGGAAAGCCTGAGATTTTGCCCTTTTCAAATCCATTCCTGGCTTTGGCTTCAAAGTCAGTGTCTAATAGAGCTCCACCAGGTGGGTTTTAGAGCCTCTTCAGCTTTTAGGTCAGAGTATATGGACCAGGAGCTCCACCTGAGCCACAATTCCCACTCCAGAGGAGCAGTGCTGCCTCTTAAAGCCACACCATGCCACAGAACTAATAGATTAATACCTGCAAACATAATTGTAGAGATCTCAGTATAACTTCATTCAGGAACCTCTCCATGAATGTATATTGATATTCTGCCACTGACTGCCTACCATTAGAGCTGTTATCATTAGTGATGAGCAGACCCATGAATATTGGGGTTCACTCAAACTCAATTAAAAAAACGTTTGCCGACCCGGACTTTCACATAGACCTGAACCACAACTTAATGGGGACCCGAACTTTTGGCCACAAAAATGGCTGTACAAAGGGGTGCAAGGCTGCGAATGCAACATAAATGTGGGTAAGAACAAGGCAATTGCCCTGACAATAATGGGGTTGGGAAAGTGTTTAAAATCATGAGATAAAATAAATATAAAAGAAATAAAAGAAGAATTAAATTAAATTAACTGAATAAAAAAATAATATTGAAAGAGGACGTGGACATATCAAAAGTTTTTTTTTTTATAATGACAGGTACACTTTAAAGCGACTCTGTACCCACAATCTGACCCCCCCCAAACCGCTTGTACCTTCGGATAGCTGCTTTTAATCCAAGATCTGTCCTGTGGTCTGTTCGGCAGGTAATGCAGTTATTGTCCTAAAAAATACTTTTAAACTTGAAGCCCCGTGCCAAATGGGAGTATCTGTGCCCTAACTTTGCACCACCCCTCCATCCCTCCTCATCATTAGGAATGCTCCAGGTAGATTGCCTCTTATTCCCCACCTGTGGCAGCCCGACACATGGGCTGGTTCGTTAAGGACCTGTGCAATGTTCAGCATGGAGAAAATATTTCAGTGGCATTCCTAATGATGAAGAGGGTGGGGAGGAGGGACGGAGGGGTGGTGCAAAGTTAGGGCACAGATACTCCTGTTTGGCACGGGGCTTCCAGTTTAAAAGTATTATTTTAGGACAATAACTGCATCACCTGCCGAATGGACCCCAGGACAGATCTTGGATTAAAAGCAGCTATCCGAAGGTACAAGCGGTTTGGGGGGGACAGATTGTTGGTACAGAGTCGCTTTAAGGATGCAATGTTATCCTTATAGTGGGGATCCAGCAAGGTGGCCACCCAGTAGTCAGCATTCTTTAAAGTGACTCTGTACCCACAATCTGACCCCCCCCAAACCGCTTGTACCTTCAGATGCTTTTAATCCAAGATCTGTCCTGGGGTCTGTTCGGCAAGTGATGCAGTTATTGCCCTAAAAAACACTTTTAAACTTGCAGCCCTGTGCCAAACTGCCGCGGTTTAGAGTATCTGTGCCCTAACTTTGCACCGTCCCTCCTCCCCACCCTCTTGATCATTAGGAATGCCACTGGCAGGATTTTTCCTATTCCTCTGCAGTGAACACAGGTGCCTTAAAGGGGCAGTGTGGCGTTTAAAAATGATTCACTAAATAACACACATTACAAAGTTATACAACTTTGTAATGTGTGTTATGTAAGTGAATAGCCCCCTTCCCCGTGTCCCCCTACCCCTGAAAGTCTGGTGCAGTATACTCACCAGATTACTGTCAACGCCGTCTGCCATCTTGGGTTGAACAACATCATCTTCAGGAGGCCGGCCGGACCGCTCCAGCTGTCCCTCATGCCGGCCTCCCTCTGCCGCGTCATCAGCTGCTCAGCCGCGATTGGCTGAGCATAACTGTGCCCAACTGTGGTGAGTATACTGCACCACACTTCCAGGGGTGGGGGGACATGGGGAAGGGGGCCATTCACTTACATAACACACATTAGTGAATAATTTTTAAACGCTGCACTACCCCTTTAACGATCCAGCCCATGTGCCGTGCTCACACAGCTGATGAATAGTAGAATACCTGCCTGGGGCACTCCTAATGATGAAGAGGGTGGGGAGGAAGGACGGAGGGGTGGTGCAAGGTTAGGGCACAGATACTCTAAGCCACTGTTATCCAGTGCTACAAAACACGGCCACTTTCTTCCACAGACAGCACCACTCTTGTTTCCAGTTCAGGTAGGGTTTGCAATTAGGCTCTATTCACTTCAATGGAACTGGGTTATATAACCCCACCCAAACTGGAGACAAGAGCGGTGCTGTCTCTGGAAGAAAGTGGCCATGTTTTTGTAGTGCTGGATAACCCCTTTAAACTTTTCCGGCCTACCCAGCTCTCCCTGAAGCACCAAGCAATCCCTACACTAACCAGCAGCAGAATGGGGGCGGGTAACATGTCCTGATGGGTTGCCAGGGAAACCTTGACACATATAAGCTTGCTGATTGGTTGCTGAGCTGTCAACAAGCTTTATTGAACAACCAATAGACATGGGTTACTGCTGGGGAGTCTGTTGGAGCTCACTCATCCCTAGTTATCAGAGTAAGGTGTGCAGCTATAATAGTGGGACCTCCTCCCAGCATCCCCTGCTCTCTGTATATTGGCAGCTGTAGTATAACGTGCACCTCCCAGCCCCTGAGTGTTAGGTCATATCCCTATTATCTGTCCTACTTCCCCGCAGAGCCCAGTGCACACACAGCGGTGTAGTAATGCCATGCTGGCAGGCCGGAGCCCGGCTGCTCTTCGGTCCTTCCGCCAGTAGGTGGCGCTGTGGGCGGTGACGGCTCCGGCTTTCTAGACTCATCACACAGTAAAGAAGCAGCGCCTGAACAGCCAGGTAACCGGGAGCGGGGGCCGGGGCTCTGGCGGGGTCGCGCTGTCCTCCTTGTGCTATACATTGCATGCGGGGGGTTCTTATTGGTTGGGGCTATGGCGGGAGCTGTCATGGGTAGCATGTTGTTATTGTCCCCGGCCGGGGGACCCTGGTGTCTGGTGGTCCTGATGGTGCCCACCACATAGGGGGCTATATAGAGGAGGGGGAGAAGCTGGGAGCTGCCCCCTCCGCAGCCTCATGCTGTTACCATAGTGTCTGCTCACATATAGGACTTCAGGTCCAGTGTACAAGTATCAGCTAGTCACTGCTCTACTGCCAGGATTCCCAGCTGTTGTGGAACTACAACTCCTAGCATGCCCTGACAGCTGTTGGCTATCTGGGAGTTGTAGTTTACAGGTTGGTGATCACTGCTGGAAAGTATCTGCCCTGACAGCTGTGCTCACTGTGATGGGTGGGGGTCTGACTCCACTAAGTGGGGGGTTCACTTTGCAAGATGTTCTGGGAACAGTGACTAGAAGTGGTGTAAGACCGCGGCCGGGGTCAAAGATGATCGTCCTGGCTGGTACTGCCGAATTTTCTTCACTGCTGCTGAATTCGGTTGCGAATTCCCTACTGCACACAATGGAGCATGCGGTCAGAGCCGCACGCTCCATTGTGTGCACTGACAGGTTCTCTGCGGCCGTTATTCAATGAATAACAGCCGCAGAAAAGTGACATGTCATGTCAGTTAGTGATCCCGGCCGGAGTGTATACTATATGCGTATGGTACGGCTGGGATTCCCTTAGCCTGCAGCACAGTGTAGGTTCAGTAGTAATCACGGCCGTTGCTGAAAATCACCAACAACGGCTGTGATTAATACTGAACTTACGTTGAGTTAACATAGCCTAATGTAGTATTTGGCATGTAACCCACTGTCAGGACGGGACTTGAGAATGTTATGGTGCATTTACACAGATTTATCTCAAAGATTTTGTAAGCCAAAGCCAGGAATCTGTCAGATAAATCTCAGAAATATAGACAGAGACAGAAACATAAATGCATCCGAAAAACTTTAGGGTGAGCCCAGCCTATCTGCATACTATATATCTCTAGACCCTTTGATTTGTATGGCCCTATACACACATCTGTAGGTCACCTATTTAAATAAATGTGTCTGTGCAAATGGGGATGGGTATGGATGCACATGTGTTGTCCGTGGCCCTGATTTACGATTGTGTTTATTATAGAAACTAGTGTAAACTTTCATCTGTGGTGAAATGAAAGCTGGTCTGTGATTAGTTTCTATATGACACAAAACAAACTAGCCCAAACTAGGCCACTAGCCCAAATCACAGTCTAACCTTCCAGAAAGTAAAACGTAACATTTAATGACATTCTGCTAAGAAGTATATATGTTGCAGTGAAATGATAGAATCAGGGATTTGATCAAATCCTGGAAAATGATGAAATGCCTGTGCCGTTCCATCACTTCCCTAGGGAATTGATCAAATCACTGACCCCTTTCAGGGAAATGATGGAATGAACTTCATCATTTCCCCCTGCGACATAGAATTCGCTTACCGTATCGCCTCTCTGCTTACCGTTCCACTCGTTTCCTCTGCTACGCGTCTCTCGCTCCCTCGGCATGTCCGCCTGCCGGGAGGTGTGCCGCTCCGCTCCCCATCTGCCTCTGATCCCGTCCACCCCGCCCTGTGGCACGCCTCCTACTTCCCGTCCCCACCCTAAAGCCGTATGCCTACCGGGAGGTGTGCCGCTCTGCTCTCGGTCCGCCCCGCCGCCATATGCCTGCCGGGGAGGTGTGCCGCTCCACTCCCCCGTCCGCCTCCGCCGCCAAACATAGAGCAGGGCGACTCCTTGATCGTTCATTGCGTCATTTCCCTGAAAGGGGTCAGGCATTTAATCAAATCCCTAGGGAAGTGATGGAACGGCTTGCATATTCCATCATTTCCCGGGATTTGATCAAATCCCTTGATTCTATCATTTCACTGCAACATATATACAGAAATGTCCTAATACCATACCCATTCGGATATTAGTATTCAGTTCCCCCCTGTGGGGTTAGTATAGTCATACATAGTTAAATACTAATATCCGATTGGCTACGGTATTAGTACGTTTTTAAAGCTGAATAACATTTTTGTATATCTACTTCTTAGCAGAAAGTCATTAAAGGTTATGTTTTACTTTCTGGAAGGTTAGACTGGGTGTGATTCGGGCTAGTGGCCCTATCTAGTCTGTTTTGTGGTTTATACCACCCAGACAACCTTCTTGTTTGGCCACATTTTTTTTGTTTCTAGTTTCTATATTACACACTTGGTCAGGTGATTGAAGTGACACAGTATGCTGGACCTTCAGAAGAGACATGGGAGGAGATTTATCAAACATGGTGTAAAGTGAAACTGGCTCAGTTGCGCCTAGCAATCAATCAGATTCCACCTTTCATTTTCCAAAGAGTCTGTGAGGAATGAAAAGTGGAATCTGATTGGTTGCTAGGGGCAACTGAGCCAGTTTCACTTTACACCCCCATGCAGTGAAGGACACAACCAATTTGAGGTTTACAATGAGTCTCACAGTAAAACCCACCGTTAAATACATAACAGGGTTTATCTCCTTATTTCGCTGTAGAAAGTAATAAAAGGTGATAAAGGTCCCAGAGGAAATGCAGGATGTCATGTGATGGGTAGCATATACCCGACCTCTACCTGCTGAGTAGTTATATTGCTGCACTTATAAATCTTTACCTACCCGAATGAATGGCAAAATAGATTTGTTGAGTCTGTACAAGGGGTGTTCCAGCAAAAATCTTTTTCTTTCAAATAAACTAATTTCAGAAAGTTATATAGATTTGTAATTTACTTCTATTTAAAAAATCTTAAGTCTTGCAGTACTTATCAGCTGTTGCATATCCTGCATGAAATGGTGTTTTCTTTCCAGTCTGACACAGTTCTCTCTGCTGACATCTCTGTCCCAGACAGGAACTGTCCAGAGTAGCAGCAAATCCCCATAGAAAATCTTTTCTGCTCTGGACAGTTCCTGTTTAGGACAGAGGTGGCAGCAGAGAGCACTGTGTCAGACTGGAAAGAAAATACCATTTCCTGCAGGGACATACAGCAGCTGATGAGTATGGGAAAACTGGAAATTCATAAATAGAAGTAAATTATAGATATATATAACGTTTTGAAACGTTGATTTGAAAGAAAAATATTTTTCCCAGAGTACCCCTTTAATAAATACTTACCTTCCCGATCTACCTCAGTTCCTGTTGCCCTACTTTCGATCCCCTGCTATTCGTCTCTTCTCCACACTTCCAAAACAAGAAGTCTGAGCAGGAGCCCCCCGTTTAACCAGTCAGTGTTCACAGCAGTCTCCCTTCTCGGCCACTGATTGGCCGCGTGGACTGGTTCTGCTCTGACTCCTTGTCTCAGGAATATGAAGAAGAAATGAGCAGCGGAGGAGTGGAATGGTAGCTGCAGGGGACCCAAGTCACTAAGGCCCTATTGCACGGAACGAATGATTTTTTTTTTTTTAGCAAACGATAACACATAACGTGAACGATGGTCGTTACATGGTCGTTTAAAACAGTGATCATGACCACACGACACACCTACTTTTTTAAAACCTTTTTACGAACGACTGAAAGATTTCACATTTTTTGAACCGATTAGCGAATTATCTTTCAAAGACCAACAATTTTTTTCGACATGCTGAAAAACAACTTTGAACGACTCACCAATGATTTTGCAGTTGTCGTTCGCTCGTTTACAGCTATTCCACGGAACGATGATCGTAAATGAGCGGTCGTTGGAGCGAGTTTATGAACGATAATCGCTCCGTGGAATAGGGCCTTAAGGATATCCCTTGAAAAAATTTGTCATAAAATAACAGAAAAATCTTTACTCACCCTACCTGTTCCCCTGGGCGCCTTACTCTCTGTTTACTATCAGTTGCTGCCAGTGGCCTCAGGCTTCCTGTAGGCTGTGTGCATGCGGCCCCGTCCTCCTTGAGATCCACAGGGTAGTTTGCCCCTTTTTATATATGGATTTGTCTCCCATGAGACATCCAAGATGGAAACCATGTACTTATACTCTGCCAGGCCTTCGGTTTAGATCAAAGCTTGCAATATTTTTCTTATAGTCCTGTAATGTGAAACCACAGAATGACATAGTGTTACACTGTATAAGTATGTGACCCATCCAGTTCTCAGGAGAAAAAACCCTGATTGTTAGAATGTACAGTTGCTAACACTTCACATTGTGCCGCACCTTTCTGCTGTGTCATTCCCCCAATACTTCTGCCGTAATTGTTTTATAATATTTATAACATTGGCAACAGAATTGTTTGCTTTTATGCTTTGCCTTTAACATATTACATCTGTTGTGTAACGGAGAACCTTTTGTACTGAAAAGAGCACTGACCAAAAATACAAGTCTCTGTCGTCAGCGAGTGCTGCGGGGGGTGATTGACAGGAAAAGCAGCTACTAACTGGCCTCGTGCCCTGTCAATCACCCCGCAGAGCTCACTGACAGACAAAAGAGCTACGACTAGTCACAGCCCAGATCACTAGCTCCCGGCTCGCTTCCTGTCTCAGAACAAATAACTTAGTTTCAGCAGCTAACGTTACTACAGAAGACGCAAGACACATGGTAAGGCAGTGTTTTCACACGTTTTTCGGGCACTGCTAGTATCGTTCCCGGGAAAATCTGAGTGATTGGTTTGCTTTAAAGGAAACGCTGCTTGACTCAAGTGTCTTATTCTGCTCACTTATAGGTGAGTTTATCATTTTACACCAGCAGTAAGAAGCTGCCTTTTTATCTTCCATAGTAGGGGGAATTTCACAGTACAATAGCTTTATGCTTGTTTTGTGGCGCTCAAAAGTCCATAGTCATAGCGCACACCAAAAATCTAACTTTTCTCAGTGCTATTTGAAAACTGGAGAGAACATAGCTGTGGCATGATCTTCAGCTTTATTATATTTAGCAGAACTTATGGTGCGTTTACACAGAGAGATTTATCTGACAGATCTTTGAAGCCAAAGTCAGGAACAGACCATAAACAGGGAACAGGTCATAAAGAAAGACTGGGATCTGTCCTTTATTCAAATCCATCCTTGGCTTTGGCTTAAAATATCTGTCAGATAAATCTGTCTGTGTAAACGCACCATAAGGAGGTATAGATTTAGTTTTGTCTTGATAAATGTGGCTCCCTTAGGCCTTATTCACACGTTCCGTAATTTACGGATCCATATTTCCGTATCCGAGTTAGTGCACATTGAAGTCTATTGGACTATTCACACGATCAGTAGCAGAAATGGATGAAAATCAATCCGTAAAAAAAAAAGGACATGTCCTAGTGCGGACCGGGTGCGGATCCATTTTTTTTTTTGCGGATCCTCTCATTGAAATCAATCGGTTACGGATAGTTTACGGATTGTAACATGTTGGCATCCGTATTTCCGCAAAAAAATCCGGATGAAGTGCATTGAAAAGCAATGAGTAGTAAAAAAATGGAATTACGGAAATACGGATGGAATACGGATGTCCAATCCGCAATTTCTCACGGGTTGTTTCAGGACCAGAAAAAAAATACTGAACGTGTGCATAAGGCCTTAGTGCCAGAAGTCTAGCACATACTGCTTAGTAAATTTCTGTAATTGTTCGGTGAAAAAAAGTCCTTGATTCTTTTGAGCTGTCACTATAGTTGATGCATCTTGCCCTTACTATAAACACATTATTTATTATTTTTTGGTTTGATATAAGATGCATTTACTGAATAAATAATTTTACTTTACAGATTTGCAACCACTTAGCAATCTGATGAGGAGAACACCATGTCCTACGTGTCAAATCACCGTCACAGCCGGCAGGAGGATATAAAGAGTGGCATGGAATTCATTCAGTAAGATTTATTCACCCTACTCTTAGTTTAGAAAGTGGATTCCAGACAAATAGAATTTTAAGTAAAAAAAAAAACAAAACAAAGATTTTCTTTTTTTTAATTGACTTGAAAGAGGTTTTGCAGTTGAAACATTTAGGGGGAGATTTATCAAACATGGTGTAAAGTGAAACTGGCTCAATTGCTTTTAGCAACCAATCAGATTCCACCTTTCATTCCTCACAGACTCGTTGGAAAATGAAAGGTGGAATCTGATTGGTTGCTAGGGGCAACTGAGCCAGTGTCACTTTACACCATGTTTGATAAATCTCCCCCTTATTGCGTATCTACTTGTCATACATGGAGTCCTACTTGGCTATGCCTGTAAGGGGAGTTCTAGGTGAGCATAATACAACTATGTCAAGGTCTAGCCATGGTTATAATAAGGTCCCGCCGGAGTTGTCCTTTAACCCCTTAGCGACCCATGATGTACCTGGTACCCCGCTCTGAACGGCACCGCTCCCGGCTGCAGTGCCTCTATTAGCCGGCGCCGGTCCCATTGCCGCGGCGGCTAATTAAGCACTTCAATGCAGCTGTCAAACCTGACAGCTGCATTGAGGTGCTTTATGCACAACATCCCTGGTGTCTAGTGGATTGGATCTCCCCCCTGCGATGCGATCGCGGGGGGGGGGGGGGGGGGGGAGATCCGTTCTTCTGCCCGTGCCGGGCCTCAGCGTCGCACTGACGCTGATCCTGGCTCGCCAATAAATTGCTGTGGCCTGCAGCAGGCCATAGCAATCTATCACCGATATGATGGATCATTGCTGTGTATATACACAGCATTGATCTCTGTGAGAGACCAGTGGTGTGTATATACAAGTCCCCCAGGGGGGCTTCTAGTTTATGTAAAAAAAAGGCTAAAAAAGTGTTTTTATTAAAGGGGTAGTGCGGCGCTCAGAAATTATTCACAGAATAACACACATTACAAAGTTATACAACTTTGTAATGTATGTTATGTCTGTGAATCGCCCCGTTCCCCGTGTCCCCCCACCCCCACCCATGTACCCGGAAGGGTGGTGCATTATACATGACCTGATCCGTGTCGAGGGCCGTCCGCCATCTTGTGCCAAACGTCATCTTCGGACGGCCGAGTCGCTGCCGCCCGTCCCCCCTCCGCCGCGTCACAACTGTGCTCAGCCGCGATTGGCTGAGCACGGTTATGCTCAGCCAATCGCGGCTGATGACGCGGCCGCGTCATCAGCTGCTCAGCCGCGATTGGCTGAGCACAGTTATGCTCAGCCAGTCGCGGCTGAGCATCGGATGACGCTGCAGAGGGCGTCCGGCATTCGGAACAGTCGGAGCTGTTCGCCGTCCGCCCGAAGAAGACGTCGCTGAATAAAGATAGAAGACTGGTGTCGCCACGTGACAGGTATATATAGCGCACCACACTTCCGGGTACACGTGTGGGGGTGGTGGGACACGGGGAAGGGGGCCATTCACAGACATAACATACATTACAAAGTTGTATAACTTTTTTATGTGTGTTATTCTGTGAATAATTTCTGAGCGCCGCACTACCCCTTTAATAAAAAAATCCCCCCCCCCTAATAAAAGTCCAAATCACCCCCCTTTTCCCATTTTATAAATATAAATTATTAAATAAATAAACATATTTGGTATCGCCGCGCACGTAATCGCCCGAACTATTAATTAATCACATTCCTGATCTTGCACGGTAAACAGCGTCAGCACGAAAAAATTCCAAAGTGCAAAATTGCGCATTTTTGGTCGCATCAAATCCCGAAAAAATGTAATAAAAAGTGATCAAAAAGTCATATATGCGCAATCAAGGTACCGATAGAAAGAACACATCATGGCGCAAAAAATGACATCTCACACAGCCCCATAGACCAAAGGATAAAAGCGCTATAAGCCTGGGAATGGAGCAATTTTAAGGAACATATATTTGTTAACAATGGTTTGAATTTTTTAAAAGCCATCAGATAATATAAAAGTTATACATGTTACATATCATTGTAATCGTAACAACTTGAGGAACATATATAACAAGTCAGTTTTACCATAGGGCGAACGTCGTGAATCAAAACAAATTCGTGTGTTTTTTTCAATTTGACAGCGCAAATGATTTTTTTCCGGTTTCGCAGCATATTTTATGGAAAAATAATGCCTGTCATTGCAAAGTACAATTTATTTCGCAAAAAATAAGTGCTCATATAAGTCTCTAGGTGAAAAAATGCAAGCGCTATGGGCTTCTAAACATAAAATGGAAAAAGCAAAAACGAAAATTGGCTTTGACCTTAAGGGGTTAATAATTAAAAATGGCTTCATCTAATAGAACACGAAGTCCCTATCATCACATGTGGGCATGGCAGCACTGTGCAGTTATTGGACATTGCATGCTGAAGAGACATCTCAGAAGGGGTCTTTAGTTGAAATACTCCTTAAAGGGGTATTCAGGGAAAAATTTACTTTTTCCCTATCGACAAGATCGAAAAGTAGGAGGTCGCGGGGGTCTGTGGCTCTATTCATTCCTATGGAGTGTTGGAAAGCGCTCTTCTGGTGTACTCCGCTCTTTCTGTCTCTTTATAGGAATGAATAGAGCCGCGGGTCACGTATTGACCTTCCATTCATAGCAGAGTCGGCGGGGCCCGGTATGGAGATTGTCGGCGGGTTTAGAGGTCGGACACCGCGCGACCTACTACTTTTTCCTGGAATACCCCTTCAAGCCTTAACATAGTTACCACTTTGTACGTAGCGCTTATACTAAACTATTATGTTCTTTCACTAGTTATTGTGTAGTAAATCATGCTTCCTTTCTAAACGCTCTCGCCTGTTAAATTTCTGCTATAAAATGTAATTAGGCTTTTACACCTATTAGTCATATTATGCTCTGTCTGTAGAGGGCTGGTGTGATCATTGCATAAGAAAAACATAATTTTTTTTTACATAATTTGAATACATTGTTAGGCTAGGTTCACACTGCGTTTTCAGCATCCGTTTAACGCATCCGTTTTTTGCAAAAAACGCATGAAAAACGGATTGCAAAAAACGGATTCATTTGTGTGCATCCGTTTTTCCATTGACTTCCATTATAAAAAAAAACGGATCCGTTTTTTTTGACGGACCAAAACGGACAGAAAAACGTTGCTGACCCTATTTTTCTGGACGTTAAAAAAAACGGATCCGTTAAACGGATGCTGAAAACGCAGTGTGAACCTAGCCTTATCAGGCAACGCATGTAAACTATTGGTCATTTCTGCAGACCTAGTTTCTTAAAGCCTTTTTTTTTCCATTTCCTTCCCATCCTATGATGTATGTTTTGGCAGCAGCACACTTACCGTAGTGCTAGCCTGTTGCACTGATGGCATGGCACTAAGCGCTTGGCCTGTATCATCACCTGCAGTATTATACAACCGATGCCCTCTAACAGACGGGACTGAAAATAACTATGATCCTTGCTGTTTGACCAGTTAGTTTCTGCTATTAGTGTTGACCATAAAATGTAAGTGATTAGGAAGAGGGAAGAGATCCTTCTGTCCCCCCATTTGTGCCTTTGTGACATTATCATAGGGTGCCCGTGGCAGCTGGAGGAAAAAAAAAAAATTGGTCAAAAAGTTTATTTCTACCTGAAAATGCTACTATTGAAACCTAAGTTGACCTGCAAAAAAGTCTTCATACAGCTGGAAAACACAACAAAAATAAATTTTCTTTAAAAAAATTTTATTGTGTAAAAGTTGTAAAAAGTACAAAACTTATATCTTTGGCATCTTCATAATGGTTACACACTGGAGAATATAGGGATCACTTAGACGCTGTTGCTGGCATTAAATCCTCATAGCGGAGGAAACACTGGGCTCAAATGGTTCAGAATAATACTACTACTGTGTTAGTCAGAAAAAAAGCTATGTTATGTTTTTGTTTCCAAAAAGTACTACCTTTATTGGCTAGCCTAAAAAAAGGCCCTTCTTCAGGAAGGTTTATAAATAAATGACTGAGATAAGAGCACTGCATTTAGGAGTTACTACACCAGGACATGTGCACAGGGAGGGATACAACCAAAGCAGATGGAGGGGCAATAGAGGATGACCTGGGAGAGAATTGTCAAAGGATAAGTAAAGCATTACTGTCATTTATGGGAAGGGTATACAAAGCAGTTAGAGCTTTCTCTTAAAGTCAGTGTGTCACTCCAGTTAGAACATGACTGGGATTTTATGCCAAGACAGAAATCTCTGTAGAAGGAAAGTTTACCAAAGATTACCCATCTGTAGGCAGCTGTTGTGGGGTAATTGCCCCTGATAGCCTCAAACTCACTCACAGACAGATAATGAGTTTGAGGCTATCTGGGGTATGTGCAGTACAGGAAACAGGCAACAGGAATTGGACACTGCTGTACGGCACATGTCTGGCAGAGTAAAAGACATTGGAGCTGTGACAAAGATATGGGCCAGGCTCTGTGTGACAATGGAAGCTACTGCACTGGGAATCACGCCCAGCGAGGCATTACTACAGCAGAGTGTAGCCCACCAGCCGTGACTAGTTAGGAATGGATGACCGCCCCTATGCCTAGTTAGGGAACTTTTGCGTACAAGCTGGCCCAGTCAAACAGAATAAATATATGTTAGGACAGTCAGTGTGGATGGAGCTGTATTAGCAATGATTTTTAGCTTAGGAAGCAATATGGTGGTTGGTTCTCTCTAAGGAATATCACTGATATAAAACAATATTTCACAAAGACAGTAGAGACTAAATAAAATATTCCCAGATTTTCCTTTCCTTTTGTACGGTTACCAGAGCTAAGGAATCTCCTTGTTAGAGGTTTTCTCCCCCCCCCCCATCACTACCCCCTTGGGTGGATACTTCTCTGGACCAGGACACAGTGACAGATTTAAAAGCCTTTATACTGAAAGGTCATTTTCAGAATGATAGGATATAAAAGTCAGGTAATTCAGACTGATAAGAACATAGCAGTCACTGACACAAGGACTCCCTGTATCTTCTAATTTATCATCCTTGTCATACCCCTGTACAAGACTGACTTCAATCTCTGCTCTCCCAGGCTATCACCTCTGTTACATCTGTCACAAAAAGCCCAGTTTTATTGCTTTATTGCTATCTAAATGTTGTATGAATGTTGTGTCTTTGTTTAAGCCATTGAAAGGCCAAGTGATTGGCTAATTGAGAATATAGCTTGATTTAGTATCACATGGCTGAAGGTGGAAAAAAATACAGGGAATAGTAAAAAGCAAATCTGTCGCCACTAAAATAGCTACTGAACGAATGACATTGTTATGCACTTGGTTAAGCAACAGTAAACATAATACCTTGTATCCTGTATTGGTGTCAATTTTATTTTTTTTTTTTTTGCAGAAAAACGCACTCTTAATCCCTGTTCACACTACGAAATCCCATTATAACTAATAAAAGGCAGGAGTCCAGGCTGATTCCGTAGTGTGAACAGGGCCTTCCTTGGCAATAGTGAGTCAAAGAAGCGTGGCCTAGGGTGTTCTGTGTCCAAGACCCATACTGGCTCTATTTTGGCAATCTGCCGAACCCTGCAACCATTTTGGGGATGACAGATTTGCTGTATTGCATTTAAGCCATAGAGTTCCCTTAGGCAGGGCAAGAATTAAAGGAGAAGTCTGGCGAAAATTTTTATCAAAGTATTGTATTGCGCCCCAAAAGTTATACAAATCACCAATATACACTTATTACAGGAAATGCAAATAAAGGGCTTTACTTCCTGGATAAAATGGTGATGTCACGACCTGACTCCCAGAGCTGTGCGGGCTGTGGCTGCTGGAGAGGATGATGGCAGAGGGATGCTCAGTGTCCCTCCAGTGCCCTGTGTCCCTCAGTGTCCCCCTGCCATCATCCTCTCCAGCAGCCACAGCCCACACAGCTCTGGGAGTTGGGTCCTGACATCACCATTTTATCCAGGAAGTGAAGCCTTGATGCAGTAGTAAGTGCAGTGAAAAAAGCAGTTTATAAGCATTTCCCGTAATAAGTGTATATTGGTAATTTGTATAACTTTTTGAGGGCAACACAATACTTTAATAAAAATTTTGCTGGACTTCTCCTTTAAGTTATGGTGTCACCCCAACCCCCCCAAAACAATTGCTTTTGTATTCCTTCCCACCCAAATTATTAAAAAAAACTCTGACAGTGTTGGACAGCTAATATTATGACTTACCAGTTATTTCCTCTATTTCAGGTCTCCATTGCCATACCCAGGACCCCAGGAAGAATATGAGGTAAACATTTAAAAATTATTGAATTATAGAATAATGTTTTAGGTTTTAATTTAAGTTGAAATATTTTTATTTTGAATTAAGCAGGAAAAGAACACTAAAGTGTACCTGTCGTTATAATTTTCAAAATCTAAATCAACAGTAGATTTGCTATAAAGCAATTTCGCAATATACATCCTTAATTTTTTTTTTTTGTTATCATGCTTTAAAATAAAGCTGTACTTACCAGAAATCCAGGTCCAGTCTCCTGAAGGCAGATTTTCTGACTTGTGCTGGTTGTTAAAAAGAGACTAAACACAGGAATTCCGGCCAGTACAGAGAGTCACAGCTCAATGTGTCCATTAATCACATGACTGCCTTCTCTGTGAGCGCTCAGATGGCCTGGACTTCCTGTGTTTAGTCTTTTCTTCTTTCTTTTTTTTTTTTTTCCTTCAAAGAAAAAAAAAGGATGTAAATTGCAAAAGAGGGTAGGAGTACACTTGGGGAGGTAGCAGAACAATCTAGTTAATTCCGGCATGTCTGGACTTTGTGGTGCATTGAGTAGACCACAGAATAAACCACTGGTGCAGCGTGAGCATAAGATATTATGTAAAACATTGAAATAAAGAACAACCACAGCAGACAGTCATCAAAAATTCCTTAGATCTGCAATGCCAGCGTGCGGGCAGACAAACTTGAAGCGAGTGCATCCCACTGAGGCAACAGACATTTTGTGAGTGTACACTTCTTCCAGTCTGGCGTTGACGCTTTTTCCGGCCTAGGGGTGTACACCCGCTTCATGTTTGTCTGCCTGCACACTGGTGTTTTGCTTCCAAGGAATAAACCTGCGTTTTTGGTGAGCGCCTGCTGTGGTTGTTCTTTATTTATGTGTTCTGCATGAACTTTCGTACTCAGCAGCAGAGCTCCACTAAAAGTTTTCCTAGATACTGCATCACATTACAGAAACTGTCCAATACAGGAGAGGTTTTCTTTGGGAATTTGCTACTGCTCTGGACAGTTCCTGTCATGGACAGAAGTGGCAGCAGAGAGCACTGTGTGAGACACCACCACTTCCTGTAGGACATACAGCAGCTGATAGGTACTGGAAGCATTAAGATTTTTAATTAGTCATTTACAAATCTGATTTGAAAACTTTTTTTTTTTTTCCAATAAAGTACCCCTTTAATTCACTGTTCCTAGCTAAGGGATATCTGAGAGCAGGAAAGTTCCTACCTTTTCTGCTCTCCGGCCACTCTCCTCCCCCCACTTTGCCCGTCAATGCAAGTAAATTCCGCAGATAGGAGGGGGAGTGGGTGCTGCGTGATTGTCCGCATGCAATGTCCAACAGCTGCCCGATGTGGCCGCAACATTGGTAACAGCTATTGGTCACTGCCTGCAACATGCACCCTCCCCTCTGTCGTCTACGGAAGTTACTTGCATGGACTGGTAGAGGGGGGACGTGGAGTGGCCGGAGAGCAAAAAAGATTAGACAATTCCTGCTCTCTGGGTATCCCTTTTGAACAGATTATTGATAACCAAGAGAGTGGAGAAGGCAGAGGAGAGGGGAACTGTGGTGGACATGGCAAAATGGTTTAAAGGGGTATTACAGGGTGGTTGTTGTTGTTTGTTTTTTGTTTTTTTTTTAACATGGTTATATAGTTAATAATCACAAAAAACTGTACTTACCTTTCCCTTATCCTGTGTTCCGGGTTGCCATGTGCAATTATCCATTTCGCCAATGAATAGCTGAGGTTGGACACCAGTGTGGCCACTGAGTTGCTAAATGGACAATTGCACAGTATAACCCCTCCCTCCCCCCCAAATCTATTTTAAAATGTATTTTATTTTCATGTAGAGACTTTGTATCTTTTTTTTTTTTTTTAAGATTTTTATTCAGAAGCTGGTAAGAAACCTTTTCAATGAAGGAAATGATCTGTACAGAGAGGGACTCAAGGATGAATCCATAAACCAGTACACTGAGGCCCTTAGCATTGCCACATATGCTGCATCTGAAGAGATTGCCATCAAAAGCGAGACACTGGAGAAGCTGCATGTGAACCGGGCTATATGTTATATAGACACGGTAAGAACATTATTCGTTACTTGCAGCAGAGGTGTTCATAAGGGGGTTGTGCCATTAAGAAAACTAAATCTAAATGAATGCCAGAAGTGAAAATAAACATATTTTAAATGTACAGGCATTTCTTCTGACAATGTACTATTTTATGTAGAAGAAAATCCTGGCACTTCATCAGGATTTTCTTCTACATTACGTCTGGGACGCCATCCCACCACGAGCACCACCACCACAGCAATGCCGTTTCCACCACTACTCCAATGTACTATTTTAGAGATAGAGACTCAATAATCCCCCATGTGCCTACATTGTTTTCATAACAGCTGCCTTTAGTTATGACCCACAAGAGAGGGCCAGGCATGCTCAGTTCAACCGCAATCTCAGGGAAGTCCTGGCTGTTGGTCTCCACTGAGCTTGCAAGCAAGGGGGGTTGTGGGAAAGTGTGAGCACTGTTTTATGGCAACAGGGTCACAGTTCAGAAAGAAAACCAAAAAGTGATCAACTCCCAGTTTAGAGTATTAGGGGTTGGCCACTTTATAGTTAAATAGGTCAGTACAAAGTATTAGTAAGTGTATTCAATGTATATACTGACAGCAGCTCCCTGTGTACCTCATAGAGCTAATATCAGACTCCCCTTCACCATGCTGTGGTGCCCTGCTCTGTTTTGTTTCAGTCCATAAAATGGCCGACATGGAGGAGCATGTGACATGCCCTGTCCACTGTGTCCTCCATAGGCATATACAGACTCAGTGGTGGACACTGGTGGGCGGGGCTTGGTCACATGCTCCTCCATGTCAGCAATCTTATGGACCAAAACATCACAGAGCAAGGCAGCCCAGCCTGCAGGAGGGGAGGCTGATATTAGCTGTAAGAGGTACACAGGGAGCTGCTGTCAGTAAGGGCAGTGAGGACACTTACTAATACTGTACACTGAGCAATTTTACTATAAAGTGGCCAACCCCTTTAAGTGATAATACTGCAAGTAACACTAAGGGTATTATCACAGTGAGCAAAATCGGTGGAAATACGCTGTGGAATTCCGCCTGCATTAGTGTCAAACAGTGTGTCTATGGGAGGGCTTGCGCCCCTCCCCTCTCCACTCGAAGAATTGACATATCAATTCTTTGAGCGGAGGCACGTGGGCCCACCCATAGTCACACTGTTTGACACTAATGCAGGAGGGATTCCACGACTGAGAGCTCCACCGCAGAATTCCGCAGATTTTGCCCAGTGTGAACTTGCCCTTAGGTTCTCCATACCATTTATACTCTTGTTGGCTGTACCCAATGCTTGCAGCTAAATGATTGTACGGCTGTCAGTTATTGAAAGTGTATGGCCACCTTAAAGGTCCCCATACACTTTGTGCTGACAGCCGATATATAAAGCGTAAAACGGTATGGGGACCTTTAAGGTGGCCATACACTTTCAATAACCAACAGCCGTACGAGCATTTAGCTGCAAACACTGGGTACAACCAAAAAGATTATAAAGTGTGTGGGGAACTTGAGGGCCAGTTCACACTGGGCAAAATCTGCAGAATTTTATGGTGGAGAGCTCCTCTGCGGACTTTTCCAAGTGTGAACTGCCTCAGTGTCAAACAGTGTAGGGGCCTTCTAAGTCTAGGGGTTGGGCTTGATGGATTTTCACCCGACCCCCTTTGTTTCTAATTGAGCACATGGAAGATGAGAATTGTGTGTTTTATGACAGCTCTATACACTTTACAATTACAATTTCGGGGTACAAACACACACACCGTATATGCAGCAAATACGCAGCAGATTTGATGCTGTGTTCAGTTATTTAGATCTAATCTGCTGCGTATTTGCTGCGTATACGGTGTGTGTGTTTATACCCGAAAAAATAGCCATGAAACAAGGATGTGCTTTAGGCCTATGTGTTGGAGGGTGAGGGGGGTTTAGGCACTTTGATGCTTGCCGCTACATCATGGTGCTATTAAGGATGTGTGGAGAGAGCTCTAATTAAGATGTTATACATTCATTTTGTGAACTGTTATTTAAATTTTGAAATGAGATTTAAAGGGGTTGCCCAGTATTAGAAGAAACACAGCTACTTCCTTGCAAAAACTCCTCTATTCCACTCCTGTCCCCCAGGTTGTGTGTGCTATCTTAAGCTCCATTCACTTCAATTAAACTGAGCCCTAAAACCACACCCAACCTGGAGACTTGTGCTGTTTCTTCAAAAAATGTGACCATGTTTTAACCCCTTCAACAATTGTATGCATTTTGGTAGGGTGTGCAGTTGAAGTAACATTATTTCTCTACCTAGGGTTCCCATGAGGATGCATTAAAAGATTGTGAAGATGTATTAAGTATTAATGAGAAAAACCTCAAGGCTTTGTATTGCAAGTCCAAAGCCTTATTTACTCTAGAAAGATGTAAGGAAGCCTATGAAGCAGTCGCAAAGTGTTCTATCATTGCCCCAAGGGTAAGTTAGGCTTAGACCATTCATGCCATGTATGTGTTTTAGGTTGTATATTTCATTATAGTCCTGGATTAAAGAGGGAGGCAGAGAATTGATGTCATAGTAATGCTAAACAAACTAATTTCCGGCAAAAAAAAAAGCACAGAAAACGAATAAAGATGGTAGCTGAAAAATCCTTACATAAGCACTATGTCCATTGGCCAAAAGAGCTGATATATATTAAAGGAGAAGTCCAGCCAAAATTACTTTTTGATATGTTGTTACTTATAAAAAGTTATACAAATTTCTAATGTACATTAATTATGGGAAATGCACATGCAGTATAGGGCTATTTCCCTTAATTTAGTAGATCAGGAAGTGTTAGAACTCTCTCTGATCCAGTGACGTCACGACAAAAGGTGTAATTCCTATGGAGTGTCCAGCAGGGGGCTCTCTATATAGAAGTCTATGGGACTTTATTGTTTCTATGGATTTCTATGTAATGTAGTGTAGTGTACAGTGCTTTATTGAATGAATACATCTATGGAATACTTTGGGGAGCAAGTGTCCTTGCTCCCCAAAGTATTGCATAAATGTATTCATTCAATACATTAGGATATCACAGTAAGCCCGCCGATCTACCGCATTCCCACCACACGCCGATCCGCTGCATTCCCGCCGATCCAGACCATATACACTGAACTACAGCTCCCATCGTCTGCTTATAGTATGAACAGGTGATGGGAGCTGTAGCTGGGTAATGGATATCACTTGCCTGCGATGCCACTGCTTATGCCGCCGGGCGCAGGGGGGAGCCGCTCAGTACACAGAAGCGCTCCCCCCTCCTCCTCCTCCTTCCGGGATACCTTCTCCCTATAGCACTGCTTACTCCCTGCCTGGCCGCCGCTCTCCGCTCTCATATACCGGCTCCCGATGCTTCAGCGCGGACACCAGGAAGCATCGGGAGCCGGTATATGAGAGCGGAGAGCGGTGGCCAGGCGGGGAGTCAGCAGTGCTATAGGGAGAAGGTATCCCGGAAGGAGGAGGAGGAAGGGGGAGCGCTCCTGTGTACTGAGCGGCTCACCCCTGCGCCCGGTGGCATAAGCAGTGGTATCGCAGGCAAGTGATATACATTACCCAGCTACAGCTCCTATCACCTGTTCATACTATAAGCAGACGATGGGAGCTGTAGCTGGGTTATGGCTATGACTTGCCTGCTGCCGCTAATGCCACTGCTTATGCCGCCGGGCGCAGGGGGTTGCCGCTCAGTACACAGGAGCGCTCCCCCCTCCTTCTCCTTCTTCCGGGATACCTTCTCCCTATAGCACTGCTGACTCCCCCCCTGGCCGCCGCTCTCCGCTCTCATATACCGGCTCCCCATGCATCCTGGTGTCCGCACTGATGCATCGGGAGCCGGTATGTGTGGGGGGAGAGCGGCAGCCAGGCGGGGAGTCAGAGGTGGTACAGGGAGATGGTATCCCGGAAGGAGCAGGAGGAGGAGGGGGGAGCGCTCCTGTGTACTAAGTGGCTCCCCTCTGCGCCCGGCGGCATAAGCAGTGGCATCGCAGGCAAGTGATATCCATTACCCAGCTACAGCTCCCAACACCTGTTCATACTATAAGCAGACGATGGGAGCTTTAGTTCAGTGTATATGGTCTGGATCGGCGGGTGGCGGGAATGCGGCGGATCGGCGGGCTTACTGTGATATCCTAATGTATTGAATGAATACATTTATGCAATACTTTGGGGAGCAGGGACACTTGCTCCCCAAAGTATTCCATAGATGTATTCATTCAATAAAGCACTGTACACTACACTACATTACATAACATAGAAATCCATAGAAACAATAGTCCCATAGACTTCTATATAGAGAGTGCCCCCTGCTGGACACTCCATAGGAATTACACCTTTCGTCGTGACGTCACTGGATCCGAGAGAGTTCTAACACTTCCTGATTTACTAAATTAAGGGAAATAGCCCTATATGTGCATTTCCCATAATTAATGGACATTAGAAATTTGTATAACTTCTCCTTTAATATACTGTGAAAAAAAATTACATATGAAATAGCTTAGTGGACTGTGCTGTTCTCTGCCTCAAGAAAAAAAATGCAATCCATCATAGGTATCTTTTTATTAGATTCCTCGAGTTCCAGTAATGTCACTTTTGGCTACTCTTGGCAACTTGGAGACTTGCAGAGAAGAAATGAAGAGCGCTCTTTTATCAACTCCTCTTGCTAAACTTGCCTTGAAGCATTCTCGATCAATTTGCATTCGCTCATGCCACTGGAGGATCAGTTAACCACGCTGTGCACAACACTCACCCAGTGTGGATGCGTCCAAGGTTACCCGATCCTCCGGCAGCAAGAACGACTGCGCACCGATCGGGAGAAGCTTTATCATGACAGGTACTCTTTTAAATGTGTGGTGGGCGGCTGTCAGGGGTACCACAGCCATGCAGGGAGCTTAAGAAGACTGGCTTGCAAAGAATAACTGGGATGATGTAGTTGCCCTCTCTGGGGCCCTTTTCTGATAACATGCTACTTTAAAGTGAATGCACCATCTCATAAGTGAGAAGATGTTTTTTTTCTTTCTTTTTTTTTCACTAACTTGCCAGTATCGGCATGGGGATTCTAGTGGCATGGTGACTTGCCAGGCTTGATTCTAATGGCTGCCTGTCACAGAGGGTAGGGGATATCATTACACTGGGGGGGTGCCAGGCCCACCTCCAGTGCATAGAGCGGGCCAGGGGAGCACACCAGCGCTGTAATTGGGCAGTGTTTTGAAAAAATGGATTGCGCCACTTGGAACCCGGCATCGTAGGCGACAAGGTAGTAGACTAAAAAATTCAGTTATGAGATGGTACATTAGCTCTTACATTAAAACTTTACAGTAGGATTCATTGCAGCCCTCCATTGGGGGTAAATATCAGGCCTCTCAATGTTTACTTCCAAAAGAAAACCAAAGCATAATGTGAATGTGGCCTTACACCGATATATTGTCAGGATAGGAAGGAGATTTGTATTGCATCCGATATATTTAGCATTATAGAGGTTTGCATACCGCAATAACCACTTCTCAGCTGTGAGCAGGCGGATTCAGCCTTTTGATGTAAATAAGAGTCTTTTTGTTCATGAAAGTAACCAGAGATGATGCAAATTAAATAGAAAGCAATAAAAACATACAAGAAGCAATGGAATAAAAAACAATGAGGGCATATACGACATTCTGGGTTCGTTCTCAGTCCTGTTCTTTTTAATATGTATGTTAATGACATAACAGAAGGTTAGGTAAGATTTGTCTGTTTGCTGATGACACAAAGGTGTGCAATGGGGTTGATATTCCTAGTACAGGCGATTTTAAGAAACTTTGTCGTTGGGTTTATTAGCCGAAAAATGCATTTTTATCATGAAAAAGCAGTTTGAAGCTCTCCCCCTGTCTTCATTGTTCTCCTATGGAGAGAGCTAAATAAAAGACCAAAACAGGACAACAAAGAGTTAATCTACAAATCCCTCACCCTGTATCTCCTCTGACCATCAGCACTGACCTCCCTGACCTCTAATTACAGCTGTCACCCAGCTCTGTGCCTGTAATCCTCTGTTATCTGCTTTCTGCTGCAGGCTAACTCCCTCCTTCCTCCCCCCCCCCCTCCCCTCTCTATAGGAACAGACAGTGTGACTCATGCAACAAGTCACAATTTTCTGATTTTTTGGAGTGGATGAAAAAGAGGAAGGAGGGGGGGACATGGGAAAAGGCTTTTTAAATGCAGATAATGGCATATTTGGCTAATAAACCCAATTACAAAGTTTCTTAAAATCGCCTGGACTATTGATTTCTGCAAAAAAAAAAAAAAAAATACGACAGTGATTTTTTAACCCTTTGAGGACCAGGCCCAAAATGACCCAGTGGACCGCGCAAATTTTGATCTTAGTGCTTTCGTTTTTCCCTCCTCCCCTTCTAAGAGCTCCAGCACTCTCAGTTTTCTATCTACAGGCCATGTAAGTGCTTGTTTTTTACAGGAATAGTTGTACTTTGTAATGGCGTCATTCATTTTACCATAATATGTATGATGGAATCCCAAATATATTATTTATGAAGATATAAATAGGTGAAATCGTAAAAAAGAATGCAATATGGTAACGTTTGGGGGGCTCCTGTGTCTACGTAATGCAGTATATGGTAACAGCGACATGACACTATTATTCTATAGGTCAGCCCGAACACAACCATATGCAGATTACACAGATTCTCTAATGTTATATATGTATTTTTTTTATGAAATCCTTTTTTTTGGCAATTAAATATTAATAAAATGGGCCTATTGTGACGCTTATAACGGTTTTATTTTTTCACCTACGGGGCTGTATGGGGTGTCATTTTTTCCGCCATGATCTCTAGTTTTTATTAATACCATATTTGTGAAGATCGGACGTTTTGATCACTTTTTATTGATTTTTTTTAATATATAATGTAACATAAAATCGGTAATCCGCGCACTTTTTCCCCTCTTTTCGTGTACGCCGTTTACCGTTCGCAATAATGCTTATTATATTTTAATAGATCGGACAATTACGCACGCTACGGTATATTATATGTTTATTTATTTATTTTTATATGTTTTATTTATATAATGGGAAAGGGGGTGATTTAGACTTTTATTGGGGGAGGGGTTTTGGGGTAGTGTGTTGGTGTTTTGAACTTTTTTTTTTTTTTTACACTTTTGAAGTCCCTTTGGGGGACTTTTACATCCAGTACTTTGATTTTTACACTGATGAATGCTATGCCATAGGCATAGCATTGATCAGTGTTATCGGCGATCTGCTCATTGAGCCTGCCTGTGCAGGCTCAGTGTAGCAGATCGCCGATCGGACCGCACGGAGGCAGGTAAGAGACCTCCGGCAGTCCGTTTCAACGATCGGGACCCCCGCAGTCACACTGCGGGGGTCCCGATCGGTAAGTGACAGGGGACTCCCCCGGTCACTTACACTTAAACGGCGCGGTCGTGCCGCGATCGCGGCGTTTAAGGGGTTAATGACACGCGGCAGCGCGATCGCTGCAGCGTGTCATTACCGGTGAGGTCCCGGCTGCTGATTGCAGCCGGCCCCCACCTGCTATGAAGCACGCTCCGCTCCGGAGCGCGCTTCATAGCGGGAAAAACACCCAAGACGTAAGGTTACGTCATGAGTCGTCTGGGGACAGACTTCCATGACGTAACCCTACGTCCAGGGTCGTCTAGGGGTTAACTATTTTGAAGGGGGGGGGGGGGGTCGTGGCCGGAAGCCGAGCTGAGCAGACGCGCCTAATGTGAGCTCCGCTCCGTGACTCCGGTGTACTACTATTATCCTGCCGATAACTACTTGCCACCCGATTTATACTGCTTCGGATTATTCCAGGAACGTACCAGCCCTATCATGAGCCGCTCCAGACAGACCGGGCCAGCCGAAAAGCTTGCTAACTACATGCGGCCTCCCGGCCAACATGGCGCCGACCTGCAGCGTGCAGCACAGGACCACAGCGATGAGGTGGAGTCCCTCGCCTCTGATGTTGAGGACCCTGCACCCGAGCCAACCCTATCTCAGGTTACCACACAATTGCTTACAGCTATCCGAGCCTCCACTGCCTCGTTAACGGGTAAAATTGACGAGGTAAAGGTGGACGTGGGTCTCCTGAGGCAAGACTTGCAAAACCTGCGTGCCCGAGTCAGGGAGACAGAGTCCCGGATCTCTACGCTAGAGGACACGGTTAACCCTATGCCGGTTAAACTTACCTCTCTGGATAAAGCGGCTGCAGCCTGGATGTCCCGTTGGGACGACCTCGAGAACCTCCTGCGGCGCAACAACCTGCGAATCCTGGGTCTCCCCGAGAGGGCAGAGGGCAGGGACCCGTGCTCATTTGCAGAACGCTGGCTCCGAGATCTTCTACCGAATGCCTCCTTCTCCCCCGCATTCGCGGTTGAACGAGCCCGTAGGGTCCCCTCGAGGCCATTACCACCGGGCACGCCACCACGACCGTTCCTCATCAGGGTGTTAAGCAGCCGTGACTGGGATGCAGCGTTAACGGCAGCCCGTAAAGCGGGTAAGCTCACCTATCAAAATGCGTCTATACTGCTGTTCCCGGATTTCTCAGCTGCGCTGCAGAAGGCCAGAGCGTCTTTTGCCACCGTAAAGGCGAAACTGCGCGACCGCCAAATCGCCTACTCAATGTCATTCCCGACCCGGTTGAGAGTCATCTATGATGAAAAGGCTATATTCTTCACTTCGCCATCCGAGACTGAGGAATGGCTTCTATCGCTGGGGCGCGGAGATCCCCGCGGCGCTGAATTTTGGTGAGCTGTGGAAGCTGACTGTGCACTGGCCGGCTGGTTTCATCTTCTGATAGTTAAGTTCTGATTAATGCCGCGACCTTTACCGCACACTCTGATCCTACAATTAAACCTGACATGCTGTGTGGAACTCCATGATACCTACAACTACATCTTTGCCTCCTGGACACTCACTAGGCACTATGATATGGGGCGCTTAGCCTAAGAGCTCCCCAGACTGGCTCCATCCCTATTTACCTTTGTCCCTGATATATGGAGTGCCTTGGTACTATATCTACAATGTACTCTGGTGGCGCAAGTCTAGGTACACCGGTTCACAACCTCACCTGAGTCTGAGTTCCTGCCACCCTCTCAGACTCCCCCCGTGAACTTGCCACGTACTGCTGACCATTGTGGTCAGCACTGCATATACTGCTTTGTTAACTGTTGGTTGTTTGTTGAGTTACCTTTACTGTTTAGTTACTGCGGATCACTGTGTCGAGTCAGATCAAACTTATATTTCTTAGACGTTAGCACCATAGATGTCTACACGTATACTGTCATTGAATGTCAGGGGGTTAGGTACACCTCATAAAAGAGCGTTGGTCTTTGATCATATCCGCAGACAGAACCCGCACGTGGTGTGTCTGCAAGAAATCCACCTCACGCCCTCCACTGTCCACTATGTTAATAAGCCCTGGGTGCAATGGTCTTTACATGCTACACACACGACTGCCTCCCGCGGGGTCTCCTTCCTGGTGCATAGGTCTCTTCGGTGGGAGCCAGGCAGGACGCATGTAGATCCTGAAGGAAGAGCCTTGTTTATATCTGCTAAATTGGACCAAATTCCTATTGTTATTATATGTCTATACTTACCCTCCTGCTCCGATTTCTGTACTACATGAAGCTATACGCTTTGCAACGGAGTTCCCCTCTGCGCTCCATCTATGTATGGGAGACCTCAATATGGTATATGATCCTGTCCTGGATAAGTTTCACGGCCCGGGGGGACATCTGGTGCCTCTCTCATCTTCGGTGTCCCCTCTGGCACGTTTGACTACTTATGGCGTACAGCTCATCCTCACATAAGGGAGTACACATGCCATACTCCCGGGAGGGACGCCCTGTCCAGGATAGATTACCTGTTTGGTAACTCGATAGCCACTGCCTGTTTAACATCCATATCACATATTCAGAGGGCAATATCCGATCACTCCTAATACTAGCCGAATTTAATTTCACCCCACTGGCTATCCCAACAGGTCCACGCAAAATACATCCATTTTGGCTATCTCTCTTCTCTGAACAGGACAGAATCCCAGATCAGTTGGCAACCTTTCTACAGGTTAATTTACCTACGGACAACCACTCTCACCTCTGGGAGTCCCTAAAAGCATATCTTCGGGGTTGTGTCCAGTCATCAATCTCTTACCATAAACGTGAGGCCACCTGGGTGGAGGATGAGCTGGCCGCTGAATGTGCCGCTAGGGAGGCCATGTTTATTGCTCAACCCACTGAGACTAATCGGGTCACTTGGTTGCAAGTTGGACGACAATATATGGCAACATTATATGAAAAGGCAAAGCGAAAGGTGTTTTTCACCAACCAATATTACTTCGAACATGGTAATCATTCTAGTAGCTTATTAGCCTATCTGATCCACAGGAATGCTGCTTCGCCTGCAGTGCTACGGATTAGGGATGCTGCGGGTAATTTAGTTACTAACAGTTCAGATATACTTTCTGTGTTTGTAGATTTTTATACTAATCTGTACTGCACGAGGCTCACCCACTCCCCAGCGGAAATAGCACACTATTTATCTACGGTAGAATTGCCCACCCTCACAGGACTTTTGCACTCTGTTAGAGGCCCGTATTACCCAAGACGAGCTTAAAGAAGCGATGTTATCACTGGCTAGGGGCAAGGCCTCAGGCCCTGACTAGTTCCCCATTGAACTCTATACTCAATACCAGGACTTTCTTCTTCCTTCTCTCCTATCTATCCTTCAGTCTTCTTTTGAACTAGGTATACTTCCCACATCATTTTATGATAACATTATCCTACTTTTAAAGCCAGATAAAGACCCCCTAGAATGTGGCTCCTATAGGCCCATATCCTTATTAAATTCAGACTATAAAATCCTCACAAAATTGCTAGCTAATAGATTAAATCAGGTCATTCCCTCCATAATTCACCGAGATCAGTCGGGATTTGTCCCTGGGCGCAGCACCTCTGATAATCTCCGTAGGGTGCAACTGGTTGTCCAGCGAGGAATTCTGGTAGATGAGGATTGGGCCTTGGCCTCATTAGATGCGGCCAAGGCTTTCAAATCAGTGGAGGTCCCTTTCCTTATTGGGGTGTTGGAACGGATGGGATTTGGCCCTAATTTTATAAAGTGGATCCAAATACTATATGCAGCGCCCAGGGCAGCTATTGCACTTAATGGTTTAGTCTCCTCTTCTTTCTCCCTGTCCCGTGGAACCTGCCAGAGCTGCCCATTGTCCCCCTTATTATTTATCTTATCTATTGAGCCCTTGGCCTCACTTCTAAGACAGGACCCTGATGTAGCTGGTATACCCCACTCCGCGGGGGAGGATAGGGTGGGCCTTTACGCAGATGATCTTATACTGTTTTTGGCTGACCCAGAGGAATCCCTATCGAGAACTATAGAGGTCATAGACAACTTTGGCGAGTATTCTGGCCTCTCCATCAACTGGGGCAAGTCTTCCCTACAATATCTTAGTTCTGCCCGGAACAACATGACAGGACAGGAGGTGTGTGGCTTGAAAGTGGTGGATCACTTTAAATATCTTGGGGTCATTATCACTAAAACCAGCTTCTTATCCTTATCTTTAAATATAGACCCACTGCTCCATCACTTTAAAGATAAGTTTAGGTTGTGGTCCACCTTGCCACTCTCTGTGGCAGGCAGGATTAACTTGATTAAAATGGTACTGCTACCTAAATGCCTCTATGTACTTCAGCACATATTTTACCCAGTTCCCAAAACCTTTTTCCGGGAACTAGATTCAGCCATGATTTCCTTTATCTGGGGATCATCTAGATCCAAGCTCCAGTTCGCCAAATTGCAGCGCCTTAACAGGAGGCTGGCATGTCCTTACCTAATATGTACCTTTACTATTTGGCTGGGCAACTTAAATACTTGCATCCCTGGACATCCGCAACCCCGGTTGGGTAGCCTGAGATAAATGCAGCGGATTATATCTCCCCAGTAACACTATGGTCAATATTGGAGGCCCCAGTTTGCCCACGCATTCCCTTACTGCCAGCACATAGGGTGGCCCCCAGGATATGGGAAGCCACTAAACATATAATAAACTTCCAGAAAATTCCCTTAGAATCCCCGTTGTGGTCTAACTTGGCCCTGCCCCAGCTGGTTACCTTTGAGGGTGCCCAATACTGGTCTCAGAAAGAGGTGTGTTATTTGACGGACTTATATGTAGACGACTCCATGCTACCTTTTGATGTAATGAGAGATACATTCTGTGTTCCCCGTACCCACTTTTATCGTTATTTACAGTTGCGCCATGCATTATCGGCTCAATTCCCCTCTGAGGCTATATCCTCTTACCCACTAATAGGTATAATCCGCTCGCAAGGCCCGGGCGGTATGATCTCCTCCCTATATGCCTACCTGATTCAGGCGGTGGTTGCGTCCACTCCTCTTCCAGCCCTTGAAAAATGGAAAACATTAATACCCACTCTAGATGACGAAGATTGTGAAGCCATTCTGGAATCACATAAATTTGTATCGCCTGCAGGGAATAATAAACTTATACAATTATACTTTATTCACCAGGCATACCTCACTCCCCTGAGATTACACCGTATGGGCCGGATGGTGGCCCCAGCATGTCCTAGGTGTCACCATGAACCGGCCGACTTTTGGCATATGGTCTGGGCCTGCCCACATATAGCTTTTATTCTGGTCCGAGGTGACACAGCTTTTAACTTCCCTGATACACATCCCCGTCCTTTCACCCCATCAGTGTGCTTGTTCGGGCTCTTGGACGAGGAGGAGTGGGCGCGCCATACCCGCATAATGCTTAGAGAATCTCTATTTATAGCAAGGAAATCCATTGCCATCCGCTGGATGGATCCCCGCCCCCCCCACCATTCAGATGTGGAAGCTACAAATTAATAAAATTGCTGCATACGAGAAGGTGATTTATAAGCACAGTAAGTGCCCCAAGAAGTATAATAAGATTTGGGATCCATGGTGTCAGTCCCCATTGACAATAGCCTCGGAGGGTGCGGACCCTACTTAACTTATGCGCGCTGTACATGCATAGTTTTAGACCTAGTGCTAATGTGACATTTGCATTTTGACTCTTAGACACTAAATTGCTCCGATACCTGATTGTTTGTATGTTTTACAGGACGCTGGTTGCGTCCTTTGTAGCTGTATATGGCTCCTGACGATATTGTTAGATCTGTTCTTAATACATACATGTGTGTAATATATGTAACGATGTTATTGTTTCTGTCCTTAATAAAGCTGAGTTTTAAAAAAAAAAGCGATCTGCGAATTTTTAGCGAACGACCAACGACTATTTGAGAACATGTTGAAAGATCACAATGAACGATTTCTTGCTCGTCGCTTGATCATTTGCTGTGTTTACACGAGCCGATTTTTGCTCAAATGCGATCGTTACAACGAAAATTCGAACGATAATCGTTCCATGTAAACGCACCATAAGTATCATATTGGCAGTTCTGTGTTGAGGAAGAGAAGGGTTGAGGGGGATTGATTTTTGACAGCCTTAAAGGGAAACAATCAGTCTCTCCCCGTGTTTAAGTATCCTCTAAATATTTTCTTAATCTTTGCATATCACATATTTTCACAGGATGAGAGTGTGGCGAAATTAACACGTGAACTGGCTGTGAAGCTGGGGCTAAAAATTAGGAAAGCCTATGTAAGGGCACAGGTAAGTGTATTTTTATTGAAATAAGTTTATTTTATATTATCTTTTCTGCTTTATACAAAAATACTTCTTTATTGCAGCCGAATTCTAAGGTTACCACCGTGGATCCTTCAGAAGAGGTAAGGGGCCCCTATTGGCAAACTGCTCTGTGGGTTACATCCAAATAAGTTGTTACAGGTTTGGTAAACTAAAGGGAACTTTTATACTCTCCTAATATTTTAAGACATTGTAAACTTCTATTATTAAAATCACCTCCTTTTATAAAGAGAGAAGATCCTATAATAAAGCACATCTGTTTCAGTGAACTAAATGGGAGCAAAACCTTCAGTACATTATCTGTCATTGCAAACTATGTGCATATGTCATTGCCAATGTAAGTGGTCTGTAATGCCAAGGGTTTGTTCACAATTCAGGCTGCCGATGCACACATGAAATGTATTTATAGGCCTTTATTCATTAGAGGCCAACAGAGTGTTGGACTGGCATATGTCCCTGGTTTTCCCTCTTGTTAAGTGTTTGGAGTAGCATAGTGTACAGTACAGAGCATAGGTCAGAGGCATCCCCCTGTGTTATATTATGTGTTCACCTTACCTATCCATGATGTTTGTACAGGGGGCCGGTACAGGGCTTACTGTCGTGGGGGGCGGGGCTTACCGGAACATACCGGGACTGCTAGCAACTCTGGAGAAAGAGGCAGCAGGTAACACCCAGCCCCTACCATCACCCCCCCCCCCTCAATGGAGAGCGCACTGCATCTGCCCCAGCAAGGAAGGGGGGACTTAACTGCCTTCCTTGCTGGTGCAGGTGCAGTGCCAGAACAGTCTGACTCCCTGGGGGTTAAGTCCCTGGGAGCCAGACTGTAACTCCCATGCCAGGGATTTTAAATATACCGCTCAGAAGCAGAAGCTTTCTGCTTCTGGGTGGGAAACCCCGTAGGGCAGGGAATCCTGGCTTAATGAGGGGATTCCCTGCTCCTGTACTGTAAGGAAGGGGTGCGCTATTCACCCCTCCTTACTGTACAGCCCCAGAGGGTTAGTAGTGATGCTACTGCATCATTACATGACCTCTTATACTCCATGGACCTGGCGCACTGCACCCTACCCACGGAGCATACGGGCTCCACATTAGATGGTGAAATACACCACCTCTAGTGTGGAGTCAGTCTGCGACCCATGTGCGTTTTTTTTTAGTTAGTCGCACATTATAAATCATGCCTACTTTCAGCCTAAGTTGAAGTAGGCGTGTTCAGTGTATGTCGGGGAAAAGTCGCAAAATTTTGCGGAGCTATGCGGTTTTGCGACTTTTCCACTCCAAAAAAAGCATATATTTTTAATAAATCTCCCCCATAAAGTCTAAATTTGAATTTATTTTTTTTCATTGGTTTACTTGAAAGGATATTGTAAGTTCTGTTTCCTTTATTGTGATAAGAGAGAAGAGTGATCTACTAAATTGTTATGTTAGGATTTTATATGGAAGAACATTGATTATTAATCAGCATTTAGCAGCCACTGATACATTTTAATTCAAATTGCAGATTTCTGATAGTTTTGCAGATCAAATAGAGCCCGGTAAGTGAGTTCACTGCATGTTTATTTTCAATGTTTTGATGTTAAAATTGTGTGGACAGGTATGAGCAGCTTGGACCATGTCATAACATTCTGCTGCCTAGTCCTATAGTTCATGCTGATCTCCCAGCCAATACGTATTGGTACATACATGTCTGAAAACAATTCAGATGTAGTAGTTGGCGGGTGTCGATCAATTATTGATTATCTGTCACAACTTACAAGTGGTGAAGAACTAAATAGAAATGGGGGCGGGCAGTGCTCCTAACAGGAGCCCCAGTGCGGCTAATGTTCTCACCGGACCATGGAGCACACAACTAACTGCATCGGAACGGCGCTGAGGAGGAAGGTAAGAGTCATCCCTTTCTCCTCTGCATCTCCTGTACAGTAGGGACTTATCAGCAGGTTAGATTTGTCTAACCTGCTGATAGTTCCATTTTATAGAGCCCATATCTACCCCATCTCTGCCCCTGCTGTCACATATTTCAGACCCAGCTACACTCACATTCTGGCAGCTTCCCATAAAGTCCTGCTCCCAGTGAGCCAGTTATGGAGCTGAGTACAGGGGCATGACATCATAGGAAGCTGGCAGAACAGGAGCACATCCAAGACTAGAAAATCTGAGGAAATGAGGAGGGTAAGTATTGTTTTAATATTTGCCCGGAAAACCTCTAAGTTTATTTCATTAAGTCTTGGCTGACTTCTTTGGTTTGGCTGCCTTTCTGTACTAAAGAAGCACTTACTTATCTTACAAAAGCACAGGAAGTTTACATTTTGTGTGTGGTGTATTTTAGATTTGCTGGAAGTCGATGGCCATGAATCTGTTCACGTGCCTTTCTCTACACTGAGTATGAACAGCGAACCCTTAAGAGAAGCATCGCCAATCCCAGGTCCTTCAGTCTCCCCAGGTGTGCCTCCAGAGACTGGGATATTCCCTTCAGCACTTATAAGCAGTGATACTTCTGCTTTATTTCCACTTTCAAACTTACGTGATGAAATTATTGGTGATGAATTGGACCTCATCCTTGATTCTGTGCCATCCTGCAATGGACTAAACATGGTAAGAAAATAGGAGAAAAAATAGTTATACTTTAGGGTGCCTTCACACGTACCGGATTCGCAGCGAAATCCGCTGAGGATCCATTGCCTTGTATTTTCTAGGGGAAGACCTACTCGCAGTGGGAGACATCCCACTGGGAGTATGTAAGTTAACCCCCCCGCCGACCAAGCTTCCTTGGGGGGCTCCCGGCTGGATGTCTCGCTCAGCCAATCAGTACGCTGGCCCGCCGCAGCCACTGATTGGCTGAGCAAAACATGCAGACGCCGGGAGCCCCCTGAAGCAAGTTTGGTTGGCGGGGTGTGTGTGTTAACTTACATACTCACAGCGGGATGTGAAGCTTTACTAAGTTCCATGGTTGGCAGTTAAAACTAGTTGGCACCACTATGGAATGAATGTCTAACCCTTAAATCTCTTGTTTCTAGTTTTTGATCTTAACAAGTTCAAGCTTTGGCAAGTTTCTCCTGTATGTGACCACTTTTTTATTTTTGTGACATCGCATTTACAATATGTAAATTAATTCTATAAAAAAAAAATCCAGCTCTCTGCTGGAAGGCTTGAGATTTTTTCAAAAATACAAGTAATTTACAAATCTGTATAACTTTCTGACACCAGTTGATTTAAAAACATTTTCTTTTGTGCGGAGTACCCCTTTAAAAGATATGACTTTTTTAGCGGTTTGGTTATTCAAATAAACTTGATCTTTCAGTCTTGTACGCCAATTAATCAAGGCAGGGAGAGGTGGGAGAGGAGGCATTTATGTTGTGGCTCAGAATTACTTTCAAGGGAAAGTGCAATTTTATGACTCTGCAGATGGCCATCAGATTTATTTTATCTCTCTATCGCCTATCTGCCTATGTGTGCAGCTCTGTACCCGATATGCGCCTGACCTTTAAATATGACTTAAAGGAGAAGCCCGGTTGTTTTGAGAATCCCTCAGGGGGGAATTTGATAACAATTACGAGCTTGCCTCTCCCAGTGCCTGCGTTGACCGCCATATCGGCCTCAGGACCCCCGCCAGGTTCTGGGATATCCTCTGCTGCACACATCACAACCCAGCTGATGGACTGGCCACTCAACCAGTCAGTGACCGGGATGGGATGCTTCTCCAGTCACTGATTGGCTGAGCGGCCAGTCCATCAGCTGGGACAGACGCCATCACAACTTGGAGGAAAATGCCTTCCGGTGGGGGTCCCCTGCCACTCATGGGAAGAGGGAAGTGTGTTCTCGTTGTCAAATTCCCCCCTGCCGGCTGCCACATTTTCAAAATGGCCAGACTTTTCCTTTAATAATAAAAGGTGGATATTTGTACATATATTTCAAGGGAATCAGCTATTTGTAATTCACATTGTAAACTGCTGCCGTTAGATATTAGGACCAGGGAACACATCATACATTTCCTATATCCAGCTGTGCTTCCAGAATGTAGAAAAAAGCTTCTATTATATCCTTTTTTTAATGGCGTATAAGACGACTGGGCATATAAGACAACCCCCGACTTTTAAGAAGATTTTCAGGGGTTCAAAAGTAGTCTTATACACCGGAAAATGTCACCCTGCAGCTATTCAGGAGCTTGCCTCTGACTCCTTGTTCCAGAGAATAAAAACATTTCCTATATTCTGGAAGCACAGCTGGATATATGAAAGGTACCATGTTCCTCCTTGTCCTCAAAGATATCTTAGTGTCAGCAGTTTGGAACGGGAATCACAGCTGACAGATTCCCTTTCATTAGTGCTGGTTGTATTGATTTTCTTTTTTTAGAATATACCCATTACTTAGTTTCCAATAGTCACAAAAAAAATTACAATGCTGAATAATGTCCCCATATTCTTAAGCATGTTTTCTAGTCATTTAAGCAATCGAATATTTACTCAGTCAGACTTATTATGGAATTGAGGCTGAAAAACATGAGAAATGAAATGTGCAATCTGTTCTTCAGGTCTATTCTTGGGCGTCCATAAACTGGAGGTAACTGGAGGGAAGTATAAGACAGAATATGGCACATAGAAAAGTAATGTTTAATTTGTAGAATCTTGCTGTGATTTAGTGAGGTGTAGTGTTGTGCTGGAATTCCAGTCGCAAGGAACCTTTAACCCTACTTTAAGTTGCCTTTTAGGAATGGTCAAAGTCATGTATAAAAAATATATATATCAAACAACACAGGATTACTTTTACATTTTGTTTTTTAGTTTTCACCTAAAGATACCATCATTATAGCAAGGAAATGAAGACTACTTCTATAATGATGGCGTCTCCCACTTTTTTCACTGCCTTCTTGAATCAACCTGAAAACACTATACTCCTCCTTACCTGCCCCACACTTGCTTTAGATCCCCAGTTCCTAAGTGTGCGAGCAGTGTGTATGTAAAGTATAAAGCACATGGTTTAGTGGTCAGGCGATACCATATGTCATAGTTGATATAAACATGATTGAGCATGAAAAATATTTCCAAATTTGAGATTACAAATTAGATTTATTTTTGGCAACTTTTTAGGTTTAATGGTCCTTGAAGTGCACTAGTAGTTGATGTTTTAGGCTAGAAGTCAGTTCTTGCACAGGTGCTGTGCCCTTTGTGTACATCCTCATCCATGTCTAAAATACAGGTGTACGAAAAACATATAGAGGGGGATGTTCACCCAATGATGGTCTTTAAAGGGGTTGGCCACTTCTTGCCCTACTGATTTATTTAGAAAGGGCCTATGGTGCTTTCAGGGATTCGCCGTTTTTCCCCTTTAGGCAAGGTCCTCCGGCCACTCATTACAGTGTGAGTGTCCCCGCTGCACTCCTCCTCTGTCCCCCGGAAGTTCGGCCCAGGAGAGGCATGTGATCAGCAGCCCGTCCACTGCTTCTTCCCTGCATCCACTGCGCGCTAGGGGAAAAGGCAGTGGACGGGCTGCTGATCTCATGCCTCTACTGGGCTGAACTTCCGGGGGACGGAGGAGGAGTGCAGCGGGGGCGCTCACACTGTAATGAGTGGCTGGAGGACCTTGCCTAAAGGGGAAAACCGGCAAATCCCTGAAGGCACCATAGGTCTAAGTATTGACCCTTTCTAAATAAATCAGTAGGGTAATAATGTATAAGAAGTGGCCAACCCCTTTAATTGCCGCCAATAAAAATGTATTTTCCCAACTAACCTATAAGAACCTTTTTTGTTCAACTGACTAAAGTTTTTATATAACAAAATTTTTCTCTGAGTACTGTTTGGGTGAACATCACATTTGAAGCACGGTCTGTGAGGTGTTTGCTGTAAATAATAAATCAAACCCATAGGATTTTACAGATGACTTGACACAAGGTAATGGACTGTTAGAGGAACGTATGGACTCCAGTTGTAAGTACCTGCGTGGTACCCATCCCAAGATCACCCTCTGTCTTCTAGAAAGCCACTGGGAGTTTGCCCCTCCTGTTAGCTCACAGACTGCCCATCATAACCAATGTGCGGGGGCTAAAGAAAAGGTAGCACAGAAAGCTGTGTCCTGTTCTGGCCAATGATGGCTGCTTGTAAGCATTGTGGTAGAGTAGGCTTAAAGTGCTACTGTCATATAAAAAAAATAATGAAAAACTTTTGACATTTTGAAAGTTTTGATCTGTTGGAGTGTGAGTGCTTATACTCCCATGGATCGCTAGAACGCGTGAGGATAAGTACTCAGCTAAAAGCATCTCTCCTTGCTGCATCAGACAGATTCTATAGAAATCTGCAATGAGGAGAGGCACAGGGGGAAAAGCACTTAGCTGAGTGCTTCTCCCCACACACTGTAGTGATCAGTAGGGGTCTTAACACTCAGACCCCTTACCAATCAAACTTTTAAACATGTCAAAAGTTTTTCAAATGACAATGAAACTGTAGGGGATCTTGGGATTATATATTTGGGGTGGGCGAACAGGGGTAAAATGGATAAAATATATGCAAGTGCAGGTTACTTAATGTTCTGGGTAAGATGACATCACATGACTGTAGTTTCTTTAGTAATATACAAAAACAAAGGAGAACATGGTGTGATGAATACGTGTGTGTTCTGTTTCAGACTAGCAGTGCTGTAGGAGGTCCCAGCAGGCTGAATGATTTACCTGCACTTGAAACACCTTTGATATACCAGACCTATGGATTTCCCCAGATATTGACCCCCAACATGAACAGCTTTTCCCTAAACCCCCTGCCTATGACAAGCTCCCAAAGAGGTAATGTCAAACAGAAGAAAAAAAATCTTCCATGAGAAATAATAGAATAAGCATTATGTCTCTTGTGGATGCATTCAATTTTTTTTTTTATTTTCTGTGCTTTTTTTTTTTTTTAGATATCTCTTCATTAGATCATTTTAATGGATTACCTAATGCAAATCTATTAGACCCAACTCCATTCTCTGTGAGTATTTATGGGCCACAAAGTCTGGGCATGTTGTTTTAACACAGAACTGCAATATAATTCCTTAAAGGGGTTGTCCAGGATATTTTAATAAACTAGCATTGCATTGACCTTTTGTGGATGTTGCATATCCTATATACACTTCTATTTTTTATTTAGAACGCTTACTGTGTTCTCAGACTCAGTCACATGACCACTCTGCCTGTGTTTTCTTTACTTCCTGTGATGTCACGTTCCCTTTCTGTTTCCTGTTCCTGCCAGTGAGGGAACAGTGAGTCATCAGGTGGGTGGGGTAATGCCTCCACATTTCTTTAGCCACATCCCTAACATCTAACATCTAAGCCCAGAAAAAACTGCAGCACTAAGGACAGCATGACAGACTACAATCTCTGTGCAGCATAGCCCATAGCAACCAGTCAGATTCTAGGTTTTATTTTTCAAGGCCTTTTTAAAAATGAAAGAAGCAATCTGATTGGTTGCTGTGGGTGACTGCCCCCCTGCTCCTCTACACAGGCTTTGCTTAATCTTCCCCTATATTGTTACTATTGTAGTGTAAAGATGTACAGTGTTAGGGCAGCGCTGCTGCTGTCTGTAATATGGAGAGGAGAGATGATACTTCACCCCATGTCAGTCACCATTACCGGTATATCTATTTCTTGCTGAGGTAAACCTGCAGCAGAATGCTGGCTCATAAAAATCCCACCCACCTGTAGTATGGCTACTGTAGTGTATATGTAATCCAGGACTACAACTCCTATCATGTACATGTTTGCCGGGGTGTGTAGTGCTACAACAGATAAAAGTTTATTTGATAATATAAGTAATTGGCAGACACTGAGCCACCATGCTGCTCAATAGGCACGTGTAGGAAGACAGACATTTCCCTGCCTATGGGTAGAGTGGGAGGAGCTAGATTCAGAGAGGAGGGGGTGGAGCTAAAGGCTTGCAGAGCTCTGATGTCACTGCTGACCCCTGTGACCTGGAAGTTCTTTATGTAAGCAAAAAGCAGCAACAGAGGAGGAGGCCCAGGGGCCCAGAGGGGAAACAGGGTTAAAGGAAACCACTAAGGAAAAGGGACAGATTGCAAATTATTCACATTAACAGTAAGAAAAAAATGTTGGACAACCTCTTTAAGAACAGAAGGGTGCTGAGAAGATGGTTGTATGGTCTTACTCCCACGTTCCATGTTTCATGGATGACATGGACGTGGAAGGCCTGTAGTGGAATCCTCCCTGTATGAATATAAGTGGCTCAGTAATGAAGCAGCCACGTCAATACAGTTTCACAGCTCCCAGCAATATATTTAAAATGCTGCCGTGCGGGGGGTGGTTTCCATTACATGCCTTCCACGTCCATGTTGTCCATAAAACACAGAACAGGGGAGTAGGGCCTTAAAAGAGGGAGTCTATTTGCTAAAAACAGTGCAATCCTTTTCTGTAGACTGTGTCCAGATTATCCTTGTTATTTGACTGTAGTTCTTGCTGATATACTAGACACAGATCACACCTAAGCTGGGACAAGCTGTTTTTTTTTAACCATCATGTGTTTTCTAAGTTTTCCAATATAAGCAGTTTGGTATATCATAGCCAATAATGTATACATTGTTGCAAATGGGGCTGAGCTACAATACAATACTTTTTCTAGCAGAAAAGGTGTATATTTCTTGCATTGACTTAATGTATCTTTTCTTAATATCATGCAGGTAAATGACTCTTCGTACTTTCTCACATCAAAGAATCCAATAGATTTTCCTGGGACACATAAGAAAGCACAGTTGTTAGAAGGTGCTAATGGGAATCCATCTTCTGTGAGTAATATAAATTATACTGGGAAGGGTACCAATCCCCTTGAAGATACCCATGAGTTCAGACAGGCCTGTCAGCAGTGTTTTACCAAAGCAGGTAAGAGAATTACACAGCTTTCCTGCCAGCAGACACAGATTACAGTGTCCTCTAAGATGGTACATTTACTTATACATATAATCTATATTAGATGTATCTCCTTTTTTTCCCTAGGAGTGAAGTCTTTGAGTTACAATTTTCAACCCAACTTTGATCATAAATGCAAGAAAGACATTTTCATAGGGAGAATAAAGAGTTCTACAGATGACACATGGAAGAGGATAAGACCAAGACCGACAAAGAACCACTATGCTGGTCAATACTATATATGTAAAGGTAACTAAACATTGCTGAACAGCTGATCACTAAGTGTCTTTTAAGGACCCTAATGCTTTCTTTTTGTGCATGCTCGCTGACTAAAATTAGTTACAAGCCGTTATGAACCCACTCTACTATATGGATCTTCCATATTATGTATATCATTATAAAGTGAATGGTGGTCCAAACCTCCTGGTATCTCTATCATCAGCTGGTTTAAGAGGTTGCAGCACTCAGGTAAAGGCCCTATTACATTAAACGATTATCGCCCGGACTTGGCCAATTACTGGTCATTCTGGCCCATAACAGTTTGGTGTGCTATGATGTCGTCTAATTGCTGTCTTTCAACATTGTGGAACTAAACAATCACAACAGCAATGTGCATTTCACTGTGTAATAGAAGCGTCAGCAGACCGCCCGGGTCACCCCTCTTGCAGCCCCCCTGCTCGCTTTCTGTGGTGTAATAGCACTGGCGGAATGAGGAGGAAGTGAGCACTGACTTGACAGTTTGGCACTCGCTTCCTTTTCAATAGAGTGTGTAATAGGGGCTTTAGTTCTGCATTCCCCCTTCAAGGGGAACCTGTCATTACTTTTCATGCTGCCTGAACCACAAGTCATTGGGGTTGTCCCCGGTGGCTTCTTCCTGTACCACCAGCTTTGATTGATAGATCACTCCCTGCCTGTTGTTCAGGGCACATGAAAACATAACAGGTTCCCTATAATGTGAAAATTTTACTTTTGAGTCCATAGACCTTGAACTCTAGAACTATTCTTGTGACATTGTGAGACATATTGGCTTCCTGGCACCCTCTGGTCGAGTAGAAATGACAATTTATGTTCCTTCATGATCCCAGTAGAGACTTTGCTTGCTTTGTTACTTATGTGACTTACAATTGACATAACTGAATAGAAAATATAGTTCAGTCTGCTTTATACTAGTAGCATTGGTTACTGTACAAGTGAGAACCTGCTTTTCTTTGTTCTATTAAGTACGAGCAGCACATGTATTTGTTTTCTAGGTTTATAACTTGACCTTTGTATCACAATAATCTAAATATTATTGTATTTTATTGAATTTTCTAGATGTTGCTCAAGGCATCGAATGCACTTATCCTGGGTGCTGCACATTTGCTTATTGTCAAGAAGAGATTGATGTGTGGACTCTGGAGAGGAAGGGAATGTTTTCCAGAGAAGCAATGTTTGGAGGCAACACCAAAGTCAATCTGACAATCCCTCATCTCTTACAGGAATATTTGGGGATGTTTGTTTTTCTATGTGAGGTAAATTATGATGTTGCATTAAATGTACAACCTGATGAGTGAGACATTTTACCTTCTGAGGGCAGTTGACTTATCTGCAGCCACAAGGTGTCATTCACACTTGCTCTGATAATGATGAGTCTTGACTTGGCTGTAAAATGCAAATACATCATATGTACTTCCTTCAGATCATAAACTCAATTTGTGATCATCCGGTGCCAAATATAATATGGTATGCCCCATGACCATGCCATTTACACATCCATAAACACAGAAGGAACACATCTGCCTTGTGCTTGCATTATTAAAAACAGTTCCAGAATTGCCCCTCCTAACTAGTTCACACAGGCTTCAGTTTCTCTAAAAAAAAAAAAAAATGACTACGACCTGGGTCTATACCTGAAGTGTCCATCAGGGGGCGTAGTATATGTAGACATTTCATGTAAAAGATAACCGCCCTTCCTGTACTTTATGCACAAAATTTAGCTACCTGGTAATTCACTATCATTTACCAGAAGTTTTACATTTGCACTATGAAGAAAGGAGTGGAGCAGCAATGGTCTGTAAGTCTCCACATGTCTTTTTGATGGGCTCTTCTTAAGGAGAGTCACTACCCCTGTGACCCACATTTGGTCTATTGAAGTCTACTGCCATTAGACACTAAACTTTAGAATGGAATACCTTTTCATAGAATTTCTGATAACCAATACTGATCTATCAGTGTAGACATGCTCGCTGTTTTTTTTAGTAGGATTGTTCACCACTACTTTCTGGACAGATCCCAGAATCCTGGTAGTCAGTACACCTAGACATTTTCCCATTGCGTCTAAGGCTGACCATACCCATAAGGTAGATGCTAACTGAATGCTTGTCCGGCTAATAACTATTCCTTCCAATCCTTCTATATGCTTTTAACTGCGCATGTATATGTTCTCAATAGGGAGAGAATTACAGGCAGGAAGTTACTCTTTTCCCCTATCTTCTGCCATTGGGGAGAGTCTGGTTAGCCCATACACGTTAGGTGCTTAGCTGGTCCTGCTGACAGTCATCTAGCTACCCTGAATGTGGCTTCTTTTCCTTCCTCTGTTCCTTTGTCTATTAAAGATCTCATTGTCTGGCTTACAAAATTGTCAAACTGGCTCCAGGAGGACTCTGGCTGGATTGTAAAGTCTACATTAGTTTGTCCATCCCTGTTATATGTGGTAGGGCCCTATTCCACCAGACGATTATCGTTCAGATTATCGTTAAATCGTTCGGTTGAAATGTAGTTAACGACCGAACGAGAAATCGTTGATCGCTTTATAAGACCTGGACCTATTTTTATCGTTGCTCGTTCGCAAAACGTTCGCATTGAATAAGACATCGTTCGATCGTTTGCAATAGATACGAACGCAAGTAACGATTATCGTTCCATGGAAATGAGTGAACTTTTTCAGGTCTTTCGCAATAGCGGTCGTTTGAGATCGTTAATCGTTAACGATTAAGCAAACGATAATCGTCCGGTGGAATAGGGCCCATAGTCTAGTTTTGGTGGCTGGATAAAAGTAAAATGTTTTAAAAAATCTTTTTGAAAATTTCTAACGTAAGAGCTTGCTATAAGGTTTTTCCCACCATATGACTAGAATTTGCTTTCACTTCCTGATTGGTGTAGGTACGACTGCTAGCGCCCCCACAACACAGAATGTAAAGGCATATCCTAGCAGTAATCTGTAGCATTAGAAGATGGGAAGATCTGTTCAGATCATTAATCTCTACCAGTAAAATTCTATACTAAAAATACAGAACTGGGTGAATACTTGGATTCTACTATTTATAGGGACACCATATGTAATATCAATGATAAGCGAAGGCCTTTACAGGCCACATAATAATAATCCCTAGAATCTGAATAACATTGATGGAAGTTTCATATTGTTAGTTGATGATATTTTTATTCCAGAAATGTTTTGACCACAAACCCAGGATTATTAGTGAAAAAAGTAAGGATAACCCCCTTTTCTGTTCACATCCTGTTGCAAGGCATCATTTTGAAGAAAATAAGTGAGTATGAAAGGATGGTTTCTATACACAAAGCTTTACATGGCGGTCTTTACATGGAGGTTTTTCTTAATTTACCATTTTGCGGTCTTGGCTGACATTGTTGTTAACCCCTCATCATATGTACAGCGTAATTAAAAACAACATTTGCTTACAGATCACTTATCTGCTTTAAAAGCAGCTAAATAAATGAATTTGTAAAAGTATTTAACCTGTCAAGCCCTACAAGTATAACTAAATAGTGTGAGTGTCACTGTCATCACAAAAACATTTGACACAGAGATTTTTCAAAAGTTTTGATCAGGCCTGATCTAAGTGTTCAGACCATGACCGATCGTGAGAACGAGCTGGTAGAAGAGCGTGCTGCAGCGCTGACTCTAATGGCTGCCACAATTGTTTTCAGGAGCTTTGCATAAAAGTATATACTTAGTGGTATATACAGGGGCACAGTGTAAGGTGCTGCTATATAGAGCAGTCTGTGATGATTCTATATAGAGGGGTGCAGTGTGGTCTTATCCAGATATACAGGAAAAGAGAAAAAAACAGCTGAGAGTCTCAGCTTGCCCTTCTTATTGCCGAGGCCATACTGGAGTAGTTTTAGGCTGTATAAACTTGTATGCCCGTGACTAATATGTTTTATTTCTGTTATTTTTATACTGGGCTTTTATTTGTAGCGGTGCTTTATATATAAACTTAGCTGTGTTTTGTGCTGTATTTATGTACTGAGCTTGGTTCCAGTGCTGTATATATTTACTGAGTTGGGGTTCTGGTGCTATTTTTTTTTTTTTTTTTATACCAGGCTTGGTTCTGGCATAGTCAGTGTATAGAGCTTGGATCTGGTGCTGTATAAATGTAGTGCGTTTGGTTCTGGCACGGTACTTGTATTATAGATTTAGTTCTAGTGCATTAATTTGGAATGTGATACTATATTAGTGCATTGATTCTTTTTGGGGCATGTATTAGAAAGTGCACACTTATTGTACTGAATACTTGCATATAGGTCTATATATATAATGGGTGGATAGGTATGTAGGCTTATGTAATTCCATAATTAGGTATACACACAGTGTGGCCATTCAGTGGCACCCCTGATGCAAGGAACAAGATGTGATCTAATGACAAATGATAACTTATGGCGATTTGTTTTAGTAGTGATTGATAGTTGTCTATTGTGAACTATTATAATGTCATATTTTCATACAGCCAATATCTGTTTAATATGTATAGGCAGCTTTATCTATGCGTCTGTCTGAACTCTGCTCTGACAGGTGAGAAAAGGAAGGCAGCATAGCAGTAGTGAAGTTATTCCCATCCTCCACTCAAAATTGACTGTAGAACCTGGTGTACACCATTGATAGTGTATCCTTTTAGTGGATGAAAAGTGAATAGGACTGAACTGTAGTAGCTGACACTGCCAAATGTGCAGATGCGTTACTGTCTAGATGTACAAAGCCCATTTGTTGCATTTCTTAGAACAATAAAGTAGGGTTTAATAGCTATTGAATAGGTAAGAATGTACATAAACCATAAACTCTAGCTTAAAATATCCTTATCAGTATTTTTTCAGTGTTTAGCATACACACGGGTATTGTTATATGTATTTACCATGTCTCCTATATTCTTGTTAAACAGGTGTCTTGTTCACATGTTCAGAGACTCTGTTGTGAAGTACTGCAAGATCCGTCCATTCAGCAATCATGTTGTACTTGATCTTTGTCGGCACGAAGTTCGATATGGCTGCTTAAGAGATGATGAATGCTTCTTTGCCCACAGCTTGGTGGAACTTAGAGTCTGGGTCATACAAGAAAAGAAAGGTGAGCTGGCTTTAAAGGACAAATCCGGAGTTTTCTAAAAGCCAGCAGCCTGCAGGGGGAAAGGGGGAAAATGATTTCAAGTATACACGTACCTCTCCCCATGCCCGTGTTGCGCGACTGGAGCATCTCAGGGACCCCCGAGTTATGATGACATCATGACTTGGGGAGAAAATGCCTGTCCCGCAGGCATGGGGAGAGGTAAGTTGTTACTTGAAATCAATTTCCCCCCTCCCCCTGCAGGCTGCTGGCTTTTAGAAAATTCTGGACTACTTTTATGTAGGGTTGTTTGTGAAATAAGCTGTCAGTGTCACTGTCATTAAATTTTTTTTTGCAGAAATCAATAGTCCAGGCGATTTTCAGAAACTTTGTAATTGGGTTTATTAGTCCAAAAAGGCATTTTTATCATGAAAAAGCACCAACAGGATCAGACTGATGTAAAACAGTCGAGATTTGCTGATTCTGAGAAGTGGATGACAGAAAGGAGAGGAGTGGGGGGCTGGGAAAAGTCTTTTTAAATGCAGATAATGGCATATTTGCCTAATAAACCCAATTACACAGTTTCTTAAAATCGCCTGGACTATTGATTTCTGAAAAAAAAATTTTAACGACAGTGACTCTTTAAGGCCACATTCATACGGTTCGTGTTCTGCACGGAACATGGACGTGGAATGCTTGTAATTGACTCCTCCCCCCCTGTGATAGCAGTGGGGAAGTGAGGATGTTAAGTATAACATTTTTTTCTTTATAGAACTTGTCTGAGCACAGTTATTTGAAAGAAAGAAAAAAGTGTGGGGTTACACAGGGGTCCGGGTCATCTCAATATTTTATAAGTTATCTTGTAGAGGGATTACAGAGTAGAATTTTAATTTTGCAGGTAGTGATATTAGAATTTGGGGATACTATAGACTTGGGCAGAGAAATGTCAGTTTTATGTGGATAAAAGTAAGGTTATGCACTTAAAAGTAATTTGTACTATTATGTGCTTAATCGTAAAATAGAGGGTACCACTACTTCAGAAAAGGCCTAGGTGGTATTGGATGGGGGTTTGAATGTGGTTTACCCCGATGATGTTGGTCAGAGGAGCGGACGGTCACTTGCTAGGTATTGTAGTGTGACGCCACTACTGTGGTGGATGGCCGAGATACATCTGGACCTTGAGATGTTGTCATGTGATGCCAGTGCCTGGTGGGCACACAGGTGTGATGGCATGCCTGCTTTTATTTTACAAGGCCAGTTGTACCCTTTTCCCCTGTGGTAGGTGCCCTTCCGGGTTGCTACTGGGTCCCTTGGGGTTACGTCACGGATGGCCAGAGTGGTGTAGTGACCCTCCCAGATAGTAGGACCCGCCACCCACAGAAAGGGGAGAATGTCCCAAGGTTGCTGTGTGTGCTGTAACTGTGGTGGCGAATAATCACATAGGCGGAGAACAAAGTTGAGTCAGTTTACTACTTGTAAATATGCAGCAGGTAATACAGAAGTGACAGTATAAGGTTTCATTAGTTAAAGTCTCTGAAACACTAGTCCTCTCTTAAAAGGAGTTTAACAGTGCATAGTGCTTTAGAGTGTTACTTGTAAAGACGTTGGTGACAGTGTGCTGTCTCGCGACCTTCCCATGCGGAGCATATGCACATCCTATACGCTCCAGCCGGGATCCCGTGCGGCCGTAGGAAACTCTGTTAGTTCACACAATGAAGCGAGCGGCTCCGGCCATATCGTCTCCTCTAAATGCTTACCCATTTTTCATGTAGGAATTTCCTGTGAAAGAATTGTTCAGGAGTCTGAGTCATATTGGGCAAAGGAGTCCAATTCATTGAAGCCCCAGGTATGTTCAGTTCTGGCTTTTTTTGTTTTTAAGTTGTTCAGACTTATACAGTATGAACCTGTACAATCCTAGTAATAAGATGAAAGTACTCACTAATAGTAAAGTTGTTTATTATTAGAAGGTCTTCATAAACAGTGGAATAAAAACATAGAGGTGCACTGTGTAGAAGCGATGTTCTTTTCACATGTTAATGCTTCATCTGGCCTCCTCATACACATAAAACCCATATTGAGAACACAAGAGTTCAATAATGTGTTCTCTAAAGGGTTTTGCTAGGCAACATGATAATATATATAAATTTATATATGCAGCAAGTAGGTAGATGAAACAAGCAGCACTCGCCTACTCATACAGTTGGTCGTTTATTGTAGTGACAATCACTGACAAACATAGTGGGAGACAGACGAAATACAGCAAGGGCAGCCTGCCTGTGGAATGCCCCTGCTGTATTTCTTCTCCCACTATGTTTGTCGGTGATTGTCACTACAATAAACAACCAATTGCATGAATAGGTGAGTTTCGCTTGATTCATCTACCTACTTGCTTCATTTGGAGGCTCATCAGAGCAGAGCACCTTACTGGTTGCCCGACTCCTGATCCTGCTGTGCTGGCTGCAGGCTCCTACACATATCTTCTAAGTCAGCATTGGATGTAAGTGTGGCTATGCCGGACATTTTCTCCTATTGCTATAAACACACACTTACCTTTACCAATATACCTCTGGTATTATGGAGCTCCTATCCCTCGGTTGCCTGATTGGATCTGTTGTGCAGCTGGTAAAATTATTGTTATTGGCTGCACGTTTTTCAGGAAATGTGCGGCTGATAGCAGTTCATTTAAAGAGACTCTGTATTCACTAACCAACCCCACAAAACAGCTAGTACCATTTGTTTGATGACAGTAAATCTTTAGCAGTCGTGTCTTTTAAAATGTGCCTGGTGCCTTGGTTACAACAAAAAATTATCTTTTAATCTGCAGCACTGTGTCATACTGGCGTGGCCTACAGTGTCTGTGCCCCAGGTCTGCAACTCCTCTCCTGATCTTCAACGCCTCTCCTTTCTTTCTTCTGATCATTAGGAACACCCCCAGGCAGGATTTCTATTCATCGCTGTGCTGTAGCTACACAGGTGCTCTGTTTAGACGAGCAATGAATAGAAATCCTGTCTGGGGGTGTTTCTAATAATGAGGAGGAAGAAAAAAGAGGCGTTGCAGATCTGGGGCACAGACACTCTAGGCCACACCAGTATGACACAGTGCTGCTGATTAAAAGATAATTTTTTACTCTAACCAAGGCACTGGGCACTAATGACAAGACTGTATAAGAATTAACTGTCATCAAACGGATGGTAATAGCGGTTTGGTGGGGTGGTTTGATGGATATAAAGTCGCTTTTAAATGGAAATTGTGCAGTGTAAAGGCACAGCAAACGAGCATAGTTTCTACAGCGGCACATCAGCTTCTGTGAGGTCATGTCCCTGAAACCAGAATCACTGTACAGCAGGGACCAAAGTATGGTAAATGTAGGGTTTTTGTTTGTTTATTTTTAATAAAAAGTTTTTTTTTTTTTTTTTGTAAACTGCACAGTAAAAGAAGCTTAAAAATAAATTGACTAATTCTATTCATTTGTTTAAAGCTGTTGACCATTCACAATAGCCCAGGACATCCAAATTTCAACATCAAGTTTGTTTGTGGACAATGCTGGAGAAATGGCCAAGTGATCGAATCAGACAAAAACAGGAAATACTGTAGTGCAAAGGCGAGACACACGTAAGTAGAGAATAGTAATATAGAGCGATAGGAGATTTGGGGTTCTTTTAAACAGTCTTTTACACAGTTCAGTGACTGTTTGCCCAGGGTCAAAAGAACTATCACACAATCCCAGCGATCAGCTGCCGGATCTTTTGCACAGGGTAATAATCAGCCTGTTCAGACAATACATGTAAGAGGCTCTTAGTAAAGGATCCTGTCATGTAAAGAATGTACGTTAAGTGTCATAAATAATGCTTCATAGTGACGCAGCATGTGTTTATCTTAGATGGACTAAAGATCGACAGGTTGTTCTCGTGATGTCCAATGAGCGTAAAAAATGGATATCTGTCCGCCCATGTCCCACCAAGAAGCCAGTACCAGTTCAGTTTGAGGTGATCTTAATGTGTTATTTTACTAATATAGCGAATGTTCCCTGCCTACAGTAATGTTAATAAACAGAAGTAATATTGTATGTATTTCATCTCCCGCAGTTGTGTCATCATATAGTGAATGGCAAAAAATGTCAGTATATAGGAAATTGTGCGTTTGCTCACAGCCATGAGGAGAAAGAGATATGGACTTTCATGAAAGAGCTAGGCAGTAAGTAAAGCCAAGCCTTTACTGTTTATTTTACATCAGTAAATATTTTCTTATTCTTTTCCCATTGCTCATGATCAGTATTAGGCTCTGTTCACACAGAGTAAAACTGGCGGAATTCCGCCAGCCTCCGTGTCATATTGGGAGTCTAAGGGAGACTCGTGCCCCTCCTCTCTCCAAGCTGAAGAATGGACATGTCAATTCTCCAGCGCGGAGAGAGGAGGCGCGCAAGCCTCCCATAGACTCCCAGTATGAGACGGAGGCTGACAGAATTCTGCCAGTTTTACTCCAAGTGAATGGAGCCTTAGAGTATTAAAGGGGTACTTTGGAGAAAACAAATTTGTTTTTATTTAAAGCAAATGGTGCCAGAAAGGTATACAGATTTGTAAAGACTTCTATTTAAAAAAAAAAAAAATCTCAAGCCTTCCAGTACTTATCAGCTGCTATATGTCATGCAGGATGTGATGTATTCTTTCCAGTCTGACACAGTGCTCTCTGCTGCCACCTCTGTCTGTGACAGGAACTGTCCAGAGCAGTTGCAAGTCCTCATAGAAAACTTTTTTTTCTGCTTTTGACAGAGGAGGCAGCAGAGAGCACTGTGTCAGACTGGAAAGAAAACACCACTTCCTGCAGGACATACAGCAGCTGCCCAAAGCAACCAATCACAGCTCAGCTTTCAGTTTTGGTAGAATAAAAGAGGAGCCGTGATTGGTTGCTGTGGTCGATTTATACCAGATGTATATTTACACCCTTTCATAAATCTCCCCCATACATTTTATTAACCAGTTCAGGTTAATAAGAACATTCATCCAAAAGATGAAAACTGGAGCACATTCAGTCTGATGTAGAGGAGATGGCGGTATTACTGAAAGCAACCAAATACATGCTTTCTTTTAGAATTGCTCTGTACTGGTTGACATATATTGGGCCCATAGTGTGAGGCCGTAGTTAAATGGATGTGTGAATTGAACTGTAATGAAATGCTTTTCTGCTCAGTTCAGGATATGGAACAATTGTATGAGAAGTTAAACGGCAAGGAAATGACCAAAGGGAATGATGTTTCCAGTCAAGTGAACAAACAAATTCACCTTCCCACTGACTATGCAGAAACTACAGTAAGTTGTTTGAGGATATTAAGAGTTGTGATTATTTAAGAATCCTTATTTCTCAAATTTTTGTTAGCATTAAAAAAGTTGTCTTGTGGGTAAATGAAAGATGCGGGCTGTCAGAGTTGTTAGGGGTATTAGTATACCAGTTACTAATAGTAAAGTATCAGGGAATTGCTGTTTTTCTTAAAAAGAAAGCCATTAAATCCTAAGGCTGGATTTGCACCTCTATGTGCAGTTTGTGATATATGGTTCATATGCTGGTTGTATATCATGGATTGATGAGTGGGTAAAGAAAATATAGATATAAGTGGTACCTCGGTTTTCAAACATAATTGGTTCTGGAAGGCTGTTCCATAACCGAGCAGTTCGAAAACCGAGCTGTAAGTTCCCATAGGGAACAATGTAAATGTGATTAATTGGTTTGTACACTCCGTGGGTCAGGTGCAGAGCACCCGGCCCACAGAGTGCAAAAACACTCCACATCCCCCGCAACACTGAGAGGCAGGAGCGGGCGGCTATTTAAACTTGCCGCCGTGCTCCTGCTCCAATCAGCTGCGGGGGACACCCTGTAAAGAAGTGGGGAATACCATCATAATGATGGGATTCCCCACTTCTTTACAGGGTGTCCCCGGCAGCTGAGAGGAGCAGGAGCACGGCGGCAAGTTTAAATAGCCGCCCGCTCTTGCCTCTTACTGCGGGGACAGGCTGTAAAGAAGCCGGCTCCCAGCGCTGTCCTCCTGTCTCTCCCCACCAGCCCCCCCGCCGGCCCGGAGCGCTTCCTATAGACTGCGGCGCGCCCGTGCTGTTGCGCCCGCAGCCACGCTCACCAGCTTCTTGCTCCCGCTGCTCCCCGCCGCCTCTGCAGACTCTCTCTTACCCTGCAGAGGCGGCGGGGAGCAGCGGGAGCAAGAAGCTGGTGAGCGGGGCTGCGGGCGCAACAGCACGGGCGTGCCGCAGTCTATAGGAAGCGCTTCGGGGGGGGGGGGGGCGGAGGGGCTGGTGGGGAGAGACAGGAGGACAGCGCTGGGAGACGGCTTCTTTACAGCCTGTTCCCGCAGTGAGAGGCAGGAGCGGGCGGCTATTTAAACTTGCCGCCGTGCTCCTGCTCCAATCAGCTGCGGGGGACACCCTGTAAAGAAGTGGGGAATCCCATGCTGCCCGTGCTGTTGCGCCCGCAGCCACGCTCACCAGCTTCTTGCTCCCGCTGCTCCCCGGCGCCTCTGCAGACTCTCTCTTACCCTGCAGAGGCGGCGGGGAGCAGCGGGAGCAAGAAGCTGGTGAGCGGGGCTGCGGGCGCAACAGCACGGGCGCGCCGCAGTCTATAGGAAGCGCTCCTCTCAGCTGCCGGGGACACCCTGTAAAGAAGTGGGGAATCCCATCATTATGATGGGATTCCCCACTTCTTTACAGGGTGTCCCCCGCAGCTGATTGGAGCAGGAGCACGGCGGCAAGTTTAAATAGCCGCCCGCTTCTGACTCTCAGTGTTCCGAACACCTCTAACTGTCAGCTGAACATCAGTTCCGCTGACAGTTATCCCCCTGGTTTTGTTCGGATACCGAGCAATGTTCGGATACCGAGCAATGTTCGGATACCGAGCAAAACTTCAGGGGGAAATTTAGTTCGAAAACAGAATTGTTCGAACTCCGAGGTGTTCGGAAACCGAGGTTTTACTGTACATATAAAAATAAAGATGTAAACTTAACTGTCCACGCTCCCCCTGTGCCCTCCTGCCCATTCCCCGCTGACTGTGAAACTTACGAACCCATCTCTGAAGTGACAGGCTGCTCAGCCAATCACTGGCTGCTGCACTGTCCCGCCTTAGCCAGTGATTTAGCCAGGAGGATGAAGGGGGAGCATGGACAGGTAAGAATCGTCCTTTTTATTTATTTTTTTATATAAAGCATGGGCATGATAATGGAGCTGTTTAATAGGCTTGGTAAGCACACACCGCACATTGGGTTGTCTAATATGGCTGTGAGCCCACTCCATACTACCTGAGTGTCTACTCACCATATGTATATGGTGAATGTTACAATGGGTTAAATAGATTTTTGGCATTATGTGGTACTAGATCAATGGATATCTATTCGCCCATGTCGCACCAAGAAGCTAATCAAGTGCTGCAGCTTTTTTATTGCTTACATTTGCGTGTACTACCCCATACTCCATAGCTGTGTGAGGAATTGTAGCATGAAAGGGGGATACTCCAGTGATTTTTTTCTTCTTTCAAATCAGTTGGTTTTAGAAAGTTATTTAGATTTGTAATTCACTTCTATTTAAAAATCTCAAATCTTCAGTACTTATCACCTGCTGTATGTCCTGCTTGTGTTTTCGTTTGTCTGTCACAGTACTCTCTACTGCCATCTCTGTCCCTGACAGGAACTGTGCAGATCAGGAGAGGTTTTCTATGTGGATTTGCTACTACGTTGGACAGTCCCTGACAGAGGTGACTGCATAGAGCGCTGTGTCAGACTGGAGAGAATATGCCACTTCCTGCAGGACATCCAACAGCTAATAAGTACTGAAAGGAGAAATAGAAGTAAATTACAAATGTATATTATTTTCTGACACCAGAAAGTTGATTTAAAGCAACTCTGTACCCACAATCTGCCCCCCCCCCCCAAGATCTGTACTGGGGTCCGTTCAGCAGGTGATGCAGTTATTGTCAACTTTTAAACTTGCAGCCCTGTGCCAAACTGGAGTATCTGTGCCCTAACTTTGCACCAGTCCTCCGTCTCTCCTCCCCACCCTCTTCATCATTAGGAATGCTCCAGGCAGATTGCCTCCTATTCCCCACCTGTGTCAGCCTGGCACATGGGCTGGATCGTTAACCACTTGTGCAATGTTCAGCATGGAGAAAATGTTCTAGTGGCATTCCTAATGATGAAGAGGATGGGGAGGAGGGACGGTGCAAAGTTAGGGCACAGATATTCCCGTTTGGCACAGGGCTGCAAGTTTAAAAGTTGATTTTTAGGACAATAACTGCATCACCTGCCGAACGGACCCCAGGACAGATCTTGGATAAAAAGCAGCTATCAAAAGGTACAAGTGGTTTGGGGGGGTCAGATTGTGGGTACAGAGTCGCTTTAAAAGGAAAATTCGCTGGAATACCCCTTTAATTTAATGTGCATAGACACATATACCTGATCTAAAAATCATGATGTGAATGATATATGGTGTTAATTCTCTGATTTACAACTGCAGGTTGATTTTCATTGCTGGCTTTGTGGTAAAAACTGCAATAGTGAGCGTCAGTGGAAGATGCATATCTCATCAGAAAAGCATAAAGAGAAAGTTTTCCACTCTGAGGATGATCAGAATATCTGGCAGCACCGTTTCCCTACTGGCTCTTTTAGCGTATGTAAATGGTAGGTTGGCACACAGGCTACTACACCATAGTCCTGATCTGGATTGGATTGATTGAGGAAATTCCAAAGTTGCAGAGATCTTCCACAAGCTGCATATTTTTCGGTAGAACTTGACAGAAGAACATCTTAGGCGCCCCACTTTTCCTTCAACTTCCTTCCCTTTTTTCTACCTATAGGGTGCTATGCAGTAGTAATTGTGCTGTTTGATGTAATGCACAGTAAAGTAAGTAGTAATGTAGGTTGCCTCTGTATGTAGGATCCCCCATATAGTAATATCTCCTTCTATAACCCCACATATAGTAATTATGTCCCCTGCTGTGTCCCCATATAGTAATATTGCCCTCTGTTGTGCTCTCCATATAGTAATCATACCCCCTGCTGTGTTCCCCATAGTAATAATATCCCCTACAACACTACTGAGCGCAGACATCAATAGGTAATCTGCTTCCCGACTTTTGGTCACGGCTCACATAATCCATAACAATGTATTCTGCACTATACTAGCACCTTCCTCCTAATGCATACACTTAATGGAAACCACCAAACACACTGGCGGGTCGGCTTACTTCAATATGATGTGGGCACCTTAGGAATAAACTATGCAATGCATACCCCCTCTACAACAGCCATATCTTTTATACAATTCTATGTATACTTATATGACAACAGAACAATACAAGACCGTTCTCTTTTCTCTTAATACCTGCTGGGAACAGTACGTTGAGATCAGGGGCATAGCTAGGATTCATGGGGCCCCATACAAGAAACTGTACAGGGGCCAAATAAATCCTGTACGTCCCCTCCCCCACCCATGCATATACTCATGTGACCCAAAGGTGGATGGTGCCAGGCAGTGTCTGTCAGGTGGAGGAGGGGGCTGGAGAAGTGAGGTGCAGGCGGGGGGATGTTGGGTTGCCAATGGGAAGGTGGAAAGTGCAAGCGGCAGCCACTGTCAGTGCCTGATCTTGTCATTGTCTTGAGGACCCACTGTCTCTCTGGTGGAGGAAGGTGCTGTTGGTGAGTGAGCTGACAGTGCCACCCGGTATTACCATGGAAACAGACAATGTGTTTTGCCGATGGGAGCCCAGGCCCCCCTGCCCCGTGGGCCCCATAGCAGTCACATGGTCTGCCTCCATGGTAGCTACGCCACTGGTTGAGATCCATTCTTTGTGTTCTATTTAAACTTGTACAGTTTATATGCATTTTTATACACACACACACACACATAATTTTATTATTATTTTAATAAATATAACTTTTTTTTTTCTTCTGTCTTTCCTTAACTCAGGTTCTTATCTGGTTCATGTGTAAATGGAGACCAGTGCAAATTTGCTCATGGAAATGCTGAACTTCTGGAATGGGAAGAGAGAAGCAAGGTTCTACACTTAAAACTAGAGAAGGCCCGCAAGGATCAACTGATTAACCCAGATGATAATGACTTTGGGAAATATAGTTTTTTGATTAAGGATTTGAAATAAGAGTGGTGACACTTGGAAATGAATACAAGGCAGATGAAACGATGTAAGAGTTAAAATGATCCTGATATTATTAGAGCATCCGGTCCCGCTCCTCTGGGTGCTCTGTGTCATTTAAAGCAGAACAGCATTTTGTGGGTCCCATAAGGAAGGGATCATGGTCTCAGAGCTAAATATAAAGGAGTAAAGGAGCAATAGTGACATGTACCTCAGTCAGGATTGTAGACTGATAAATCGTTGTAATGATTCACAAAATGGTAGATTTTATGGGGAAGGATTAATCTTGGTATCCTATTTTATTCTAGTCTTAATCTGTTCATGTATCTATGACACTAATTTTTAGACTATATATTTTTATAAAAGGAAAAGTCCATAAATAGCAACAGATTAAAAAAAACATAAAATTAACAAAGGTTTTTCTTACATTTTGTTTTCGAAGAAGAGTTTTGTGGTAGTGAAGCAGATGCTTTCTGTAAGGTTTGTATGCAGTCTTGCAGTGTTAATGTCACCTAGTACTGGATGTGTTACCTCCTGGATAGGACTCCACGTGGACTGAGTATTATTGTGATTTCCGTCATTCTTATAGGTAATAGCATAATGTGACAGTGAATACTTAGTGTTAGTACATTGCCTGCAGTGTGTAGGTGCGGAGTCCTCTGCCAGGCTATTAAGCCACAAGCCTAACATTACCCATACTCCACTAGGTTTTAAAGCTATTGGCATTGCCTAAAATCTTTGTGACAGTATATTAAGATTAGTAAAGCAGTAAAATATTGACACAATATACAAAGTCTGATATACTTTAATGTTTTTACGTTACAATGATTTCTAAAAATGCAGCGTTCCCTAGGTGTGTGGTTCTTTCTATATGGCATTGGAATTTTTTTTTTTTCATTGTGTCTACATAGGAATATTTTAAGTAAGAGTGTAGACTGACCACACTCATGCACTTATTCTAGTGGTAAGCCTACAGACCACGGTAGCAACCTCGGAGACTTACGCCGCCTGCGCCATTGCTTAGCATTGCACCCCTCCCTGCAAGATTTAAGCATGACCCTGAATGGAGGTCATTATGCAGAGAGGATAGCGGGAATACAGTAAGAGGAGCTGCCGTCTCAGGGCACAGGGGATCATAGGATTTAACTAGTGGTGTAATCCAGGATTAGAAAAAAAAAACAGCTACTATTGTGGAATAACAGTGCCCTCCCTGTCCTGGTGGTATTATGTGGTATTACAAATCAGTGTCATTCAATTCTGTAGAACTGATAGTCAAAACTGTACCCACACTCAAACAAAGGACAAGAGAGGTGCTGTTTCTGGAAGAAAGTGGCCATGTTTTTCTAAGACATGACAACCCTTTTTAATGTTATGGCTGATCAATGTATACATGTGAATGGTAGCAGCTCTTTTGTTTAACCATTGACTAAATCACTGAGATTTAGTGACCCTTTAAGCTTGATCTGATTCTATGGTTATTAGTTTTATTAGTTTTGTAGTTAATGGACACCTCACCTGACTTTTGTATTCACTAGTAAAATTGTGTTTCTGCTTTATTTTTACTTGTTGTTTGACCATTCCACTTACACTTCTTGCACAAGGAATATATATTTAATATAATTCACATTCTTGACAACTGTACTTACCCCCCTCCCCCCCCCAGCACCAACCGTTCTGCTTTCTATGTGGTCTACTACAACAGACTGAGACCAAATAAGTAGATATTTTCAGCCAACATTCACACGTTCAGCAGTTTCCGTTTTAGGAGTGTCCACAATCCACAAAAAATTCATCCGTATTGCATGTTTTATAAGGTAAATATAATAGTTAAAGAAGTGGGAATGGTTTAAAATGATTACTCATCTGTATTTTGTAAGGATTTGCGAAGTTACGGACATTTCATCTGCAAAAATTATGGACATTCCCATAGACTTCTATGGGACTATCTGTGCCGCAATTATGGTCCTTACTAGAGCTTGTCAGTAATTTTTGTGGCTCGTCTATGGACAGTGTGAACAGCCCAATAGAAATAATGAGCTCTAAATTTGTCCTTAATTGCAGATCCGTACGGACCGCAAACCTGCATAATGTGTAAGGGTACTGAATATATGTTGCAGCCAAGCGGTGGTAACCACATATAGATGACTGCTAATTGTCACGCTGTACCTTGGCAGACCGCTGGTGCCAAGGAACGAAAGAAAGGGTACAGAACAAGTGAAGGTGCCAGATGCAGGGCGCTGCTAAGGCCTAATTCACACTTCTGTTCTGTACGCAATTGCGGACAGAACATAAAACCAATGTTATTCAATGGCCCTGTTCACACGTCCATACCGGTTTTTGAGGCGCGGAGCACTACGGATGCATATTCGTAGTGCGGGCCGCGGTCGCAGACTGCACTACGGGTGTGTGAATGAGGCCTAAGGCTGGGTTCACACTACGTTTTTGCAGTCCGTTTGCAATTGAATGCATCTGTTTTGATCCGTTTTTCCATTGACTTCCTAAAATGGATTTAAAAAAACCCAGATTGCAACGTAGTGTGAACTCAGCCTAAGCAGTTTTTTTTTGGGTAGCGTCCTTTGTGCGTGAAATTGCAGTATGCATCAAGCACTTATAAAGTGAAGAATGTTTGCACAAAGTATCCAAATACCATTGAGAGAATAATAAATTCAGCTCAAGTGTATGCATTGCAGTGATTAGTAAAGGACCAAACGTATAGGAAGGAAACCTCATTAATTTTCCGTTAACCCCTAGTATCTGGTCAGTTGTTGCCAAATTGTTAATAAAATGTAAAATGTTGCTGGCCTGTTTCTGTATTTTTATATGTTAACCTTTTAATATATTCTTGTATGTGTCATTTTGATCAACATCAATAAATATGATACCATATTACCATTTGTTTCCGTACTTATTTGCATTGTGGAAGAAACGTGTTGTCTCACCCAACGCCAAATAACTCAAAGGAAGATTTATTTATGAATGGGGCTCACCAGGATTAGAAAATACACAGCTGCTTCCTGAAACAGCGCCACTCATGTATTCAGTTTGTGTGTGGTATTGCAGGTCTGTTTAATTGAAGTGAAGGGATCGGAGCTGTAATACTGTAAAACTATGTTTTAAGTTGTAAGTAACCATCATTGGTTCTCCTTCCTTGCAGCACATGTGGGAGGGAATAACCCCACAAGACCTTATGGAAATGCTCTCACCCAGCTATACATTTATTACACATTGGCCCTCATCAGAGTAGCTCAGACCCTTACACTTACCCATTTTCCTGCTCCCCATAATCCACGCTTCTGACTCCCATCTACAGCACTTTACTTAAACCCTTCCTCATAGTCTGTAAGCTTGTGCAAGCAGGGCCCTTACTCCTCATGTACGGCTTGATAGTGACATACATGTGTATCTCCCATAACTGTAAAGTGCTGCAGAATCTGTTGGCGCTATAAAAATAAATATTTATATTATTTTCATGATGACAGTTGGTGCGCCGTGCTGTATGTCAATCAGTAACAGCAAAAAGGGGTGGGGGCAGGAGGTGCTGGCGTGGCTCAGCTCCACCTCTGTGACACTTCAGCTGGTAATGAAAAGGATGATTATAAAACTTTACTCAGGATTTGAATTGAGAGTAAGCTACGCTCACACGAAGCAAAACTGGCGGAATTCTCCCTCGCGGAATCCTGCCAGCCTTCCTGTCATAATGACAGTCCATGGAAGGCTTGCGCGCCTCCTCTCTCTGCGCTGAAGAATGGACATGTTCATACTTCAGTGCGGAGAGAAGAGGCGCCCGAGCCTCCCATGGACTGTCATTATGACAGGGAGGCTGGCAGGATTCCGCCAATTTTGCTCCGTGTAAGCCAGAGCCTAAGGTGGGTGGCAGTATCACTTAAGGGATGGAGTGTGTTGTCTGTATTTAGGGGAAGCCTGGGGTGGGATCTTTATCTTGAAGTTGCCTGGTCTCCAGTCTGCATTTAGGGGAGTAGAGTGTCTGTGTTAAGGGTACAAACACACACCGTATACGCAGCAGATTTGATGCTGTGTTCAGTTATTAAGATCTAATCTGCTGCGTATTTGCTGCGTATCGCAGCAGTAAATACGCTGCGTATACGGTGTGTGGGTTTATACCCTAAGGGTATGAACACACACACACCATATAAGCAGCGTATTTACTGCTGCGATACGCAGCAAATATGCGGCAGATTAGATCTAAATAACTGAACACAGCATCAAATCTGCTGCGTATTTGCTGCATATCTGTTGTGTATACGGTGTGTGTGTTTGTACCCTGAGGGTGAAAATTGGTCTAAGGTCTGTATTTAGGGGAGTAGTCTTGGTCTGGGGTCTGTATTTAGGGGAGTAGGGTGTCTGTATTTAGGGGAGTAGTCTTGGTCTGGGGTCTGTATTTAGGGGAGTAGGGTGTCTGTATTTAGGGGAGTAGGGTGTCTGTATTTAGGGGAGTAGGGCGTCTGTATTTAGGGGAGTAGTCTTGGTCTGGGGTCTGTATTTAGGGGAGTAGGGTGTCTGTATTTAGGGGAGTAGACTTGGTCTGGGGTCGTCTGTATTTAGGGGAGTAGGGTGTCTGTATTTAGGGGAGTAGACTTGGTCTGGGGTCGTCTGTATTTAGGGGAGTAGGGTGTCTGTATTTAGGGGAGCAGACTTGGTCTGGGGTCTGTATTTAGGGGAGTAGGGTGTCTGTATTTAGGGGAGCAGACTTGGTCTGGGGTCGTCTGTATTTAGGGGAGTAGGGTGTCTGTATTTAGGGGAGCAGACTTGGTCTGGGGTCTGTATTTATGGGAGTAGGGTGCCTGTATTTAGGGGAGTAGGGTGTCTGTATTTAGGGGAGCAGACTTGGTCTGGGGTCGTCTGTATTTAGGGGAGTAGGGTGTCTGTATTTAGGGGAGCAGACTTGGTCTGGGGTCTGTATTTAGGGGAGTAGGGTGTCTGTATTTAGGGGAGCAGACTTGGTCTGGGGTCTTCTGTATTTAGGGGAGCAGACTTGGTCTGGGGTCTTCTGTATTTAGGGGGAGTCTGGTCTGGGGTTTCTATTGTTATAGAGTCCAGTCTCAGTTCTGTACTAAGTGCCTGGTCCGGGGTCTGTATCAGGGGAGAAACCAACCTGTTTGGGGGGTGTCGTCTGTATTTAGGGGGAGCCTGGTCTCAGGTCCATACTAAAGCCTGGTATTGGGCCTGTATGTGTTTAGGGAATCCATTATTTTGAGGGTGCAGTAGGTCACTTTATTCTTCCATGGTCTCTTCTCCCCAGTGGTCATGTATGTGTGCATGTACCTAGAGATACACATAACTCCACACAGCAGTCTCAGTAATATAAGTATCGTCTTATAATGCAGAGGGCAATACTAGAGGTCGAAAATGGTTTGGTCCACAGGGGGTTAACTAGTTTCCACCCCTTCTAATGTAATCTAATGTAGCCCACCTGGCCGGTGTGCCCGGGGAGCAGAGCGCCGTCATATCACATGGCAGCACGTCATGTGTGCGGCGGCTGAGGGGCGGGCTGCTGGCTGACAGTGCCCTGGGGTGTGCGGCTGGAGGCGGGGAGCAGAGCTGGCTGACGGTGCCTGGTGCTTCCCTGGACGCGGCTGCTCTTTGTACACGCTCCCCGCCCATGGCTCGGCTCAGCCGCGGAAGTCCAGTGTGACAGACGTGGCGGCGCCCCGTTCGCGCTGCTGGCGGCCCCGGGGTGTGATGAGGAGAAGCCCCGTCCTGCCCCCAGCGGGCTCGGGCCGCCCATCTGCCCTATAAGCGGAATGCAGAGGCCGGCCTGGCTGCACGTTAAGCGGCTGCTGTGCCTGATGGGCCGGAGGCCTGACCTGCTGTGCGGGGCCATAGCGCTGAGCTGCGCCCTCATCGTGGCGCTCCGGTTCACCTGCAGGTAAGTACTCCCCCTCCATCATACCCCCCTATACACTGTATATACATGTCATATACCCCTATATACTGTATATACGTGTCATATACCCCCTATACACTGCTCATACATGTCATATACCCCCTATACACTGCTCATACATGTCATATACCCCTATACACTGTATATACATGTCATACCCTCCTATATACTGCTCATACATGTCATATACCCCCTATACACTGTATATACATGTCATACCCTCCTATATACTGCTCATACATGTCATATACCCCCTATACACTGTATATACATGTCATACCCTCCTATATACTGCTCATACATGTCATATACCCCCCTATACATTGTATATACATGTCATACTGAGAGGAATGAGTTAATCCATCCAAAGTTTGAAGAAAAATAAACTCTTTTAATAGAAGAAAAATAAACTCTTTTCTGATGAACTTTCCTATTTTTGAACTGAATCCTGTTCAAGGCCATAAAGCTGGTCCACCACCTGTTTTTTTGCAGATAATTAATGTTATTTTATTATTCACATTTTTGTAAGCAGATAACAAAATGTTCATGTATCAACATCCTTATGTAAACAATTTTTTAATATCAACATCCTTATGTAAACAATTTTTAATTGAACATTTAATCTTACTATATGTCCATATCTGTCAAAACATATCTGTAGTTATCCGTTCTTTGAAGTTGATGACTTGCATAGTGTATGACTTTGCATTTTACATTCATATCCATTGGTTTTTTTCTGTATAAATAAAGGTGGGTTCTCAGAGATAGCAGAACACACCAGACTTGTTTGCAAGATACGTTGTCTGTGTCCTCATTCTAAGTGCATGGTGTGGGAGAGGGGATCCGGACCCATTCTCCAACTCAATTAGGAAACAGCCAACAACAGTAGGCCTTCTTTGAGAAGGCACCCTAACATTTTTGGCGCCCGAACAGGGACACGCCCATTACATCGGGAGATCGGATGACCTGCACTGCTGTACCAGGAGAGAGAGAGGTGAACAAGGAGACCACAAAACCTGGCCAGGTAAGAGTAAAAAATTTGTTTGCTCTTTTCTGTGCTCTCCTCCTTCACATCTTTCTTATCTACCTCTGCAGAGTAAGTTATCAAAGTGAACTCACGATAGGCGTGTTAATTTGAACTCTGTTCTCCTCTTGTTGGCTGTTCTATGTTTGTTTGTCCTAACCTGTGAGGGATAGTATATAGTAGGCGAAGAATTGCTCATTCAGGCTAAAACTGTTACTCAGGGCCCGGCCGTGGTTGTCACACAGATCCTCATAAACACGGAGCGTTGTGCAGTGGGAACAGTGCCAGTGCTAAAACCACTTTGGAATGAGCCTAGTAGCCTAACTATACAAGGACGCTGGACAGTGGTCTGGTTGTTTCCAAGGGAAAGATCTGTAATATGCTAATTACTGTCCTCTGTATACTTGGGGTAACTTGTTTTGCAATCTACATAGCAGCAAGAGTATATTTCAACATAATAGAAGGAAGCCCTGAACCGTGGAATATTCTAAGTCCCAGCTTCTGGTAGTGATCCGTGGTCATAAGTGTACAGGACACAGGAAAGAAAATCATCAGTTGATTATTCTGGGTGCCTCCTGTCATAAGTGTACAGGACACAAGAAAGGAAATCATCAGTTGATCATTCTGGGTGCCTCCTGTTATACGATCACGAAGTAATATAAAATGGGACAAACAGAATCAAAAGGGGTTTCTGCAACCCACATAGTGACCTGCCGATATGGCAAAGAACAAGCAAAAAGGGCAAAAGCAATGTTGAAATATTTTAACATCCAACATGATGCTGTTTTTAACCCCAATACTTGGACTAAAGTCCAAGAAGAAAGGGGAGGATTAATAATTGATAATGGATGGGAAATGACAGTTACCCATATGAAAGATCTATCTCAACAGGCAAAAGGCCAACAATGGATATATGACTGGAAAGAGGGAACCTGGGATATAACCCAGAGGGGAGATAACAAAAAGGGACTGAGCCTTACTTCAGTCTCAAATCCCCCCCCTTCTTACACAAAAACAGTACACGTACCCCCGGGATGGGTATGTTTCAACTGTGGTCAACAAAACCCAGACTGGGAAGACACTTGCTTAGCATGTGGGGCACACAAGCCTCATCCTGATGCTTTGCACCCTGTGATTGAGAGAAGGATATTTATTAAGGAACCAATAGATCCTGCCAATCCTGATGCTCCACGAGATTACCAACTAAGAGCATTTGATGAATATAAACCCTGGCAACCTGGGGATCAAATGTCCCTGTTGCAGAATGCACCAAATCCTGGAATAGCTCCTGTTAGTTTTTGGAGGTACCTAGATCAAATTCAAGGTACATATAGAGCCGCCTGGATAGACATGATGGATCTCTGTAGAATGAAAATGAGCCCAGTTCAATTTTCCCAACTCCAGGCACATATTGGCAATCGTGCACCTCATGACATAAGGTCAATGGCATCAGGACAACAGTTTATGCCACATTTAAATGCTTTTTGCCAAATGCAACAGAGACAAAAGGGATCCGCAGGACCAGTAATGCAAGGTCCTCAGGAATCAGTGACTGATTATTCTTTCAGACTAAACCAGTCATATCAAGATGAGGGACTGGATCTACAAGATGCAGCAGTCAGAAGATTGCTAGCAAGAGCTTTCATAGATGGTTTAAGACACCCAATTGCAGATAAACTGAAATTATGTTGCCCAGAGTGGAGACAGGCAGATAATGTGGATGATATGATTACAAAAGCATGTGGAATCCAATTGGATTTGCAGGAAGGAAAACAAAAAAGAGTAGTGGTAGCTGTGGCCAATGAACAGCAACCTGACCAGAAACCACGGAGAGGTCCCACTTGCTACTATTGTGGTAAGATAGGACATGTGATCAAGGAATGCAGGAAAAGAAAACGGGACAATAAAGAAGAAGAAAAGGAGGAGTCAGAGCCAAAGAGACAATGACTATATGCAGCAGAGGATAAAGACACTAGAGGACCATTTGTCACAATACCCATACAAGTCTCTGGAGTTCAAACCCAAGCTCTAGTAGATTCAGGAGCCTCAAGATCAATGATACCCTCTGATAAGTTGACTCCCAATGATATATCAGACGATGCAGTGAGTGTAGTTGGCTTTGATGGTCACCTACAACAAATTTCTCTTACCCACCCACTAAAAACAAAAATAGGTCCACATATATTGGTATCCAGATTTCTTGTGGGTGGATCTGGGACAATGGCACTTTTGGGTGCTGATCTTTTGTCCCGCCTGCAGGGGAACATACAATATATGGAAGATGGGAATGTTATGTTGAAAATTCCCTCAGACCTACAATCTGAGGCACTGTGTCAAATACTCAGCCTTGAAGAGCAGAATGACAGCATTCCTGCTACTTCTCAGTCTACACTCCTTGATTCCTTACCTCCCATTTTATGGGCTAAGGATAAAATTGACGTAGGAGACATGCCAGTAGCACCAGTAAAAGTGAAATGGAAAGAAAATATCACACTGCCTCAACTTCAACAGTACCCTCTTAACTCTGCTCAAGAAAAGTCATTATCTGAGCAAATAGAACCATTGTTGCAAAGGGGGGTACTGATTAAATTAAAATCTGCAGCCAATACTCCATTATTCCCTGTTAAAAAGAAGACCATCAAGGGACAACCAACTGTTTACCGAATGGTTCATGATCTAAGAGCCATAAATGCAATACTGGAACCCCTCACTCCAGTAGTCCCAAATCCCCATACGCTGCTCAATCAAATACCATCTGGAACACAGTACTATACTGTCATTGACTTGGTCAATGCCTACTGGTCAGTGCCATTGCACCCTGATTGTTATCACCTGTTCACATTCACACACAAGGGTGTCCAATATGCGTGGACGAGATTGCCACAGGGAATGGTTCACTCGCCAACTTTGTACTCTGCAGCAATGGCATCTGTCCTAGAAGCCTTTCAGCTGCCACCAGAGACTGTGCTCTTACAATATGTTGATGATTTACTTCTTTGCTGTCCAACAAAAGAAGTTTGTGAAAAAACAAGCATGGAATTACTGAATTTCCTTGTTACAATACACTGCAAAGTGTCCAGAGACAAATTACAATTTGTCCAAGAGAAGGTCATTTTTCTGGGACATTGTCTATCAGCTGGCCAGAAACATCTGAGTCCAAGTCGCATACAAACTGTACAGCAAGCTAAACCTCCAACCAATGTGAAGAAGCTTCGTGCTTTTCTGGGACTCGTATCTTACTGTAGGCAGTGGATACCAAATGCTGCAAAACTAATGCAACCATTGTATGACTGCACAAAAGAAATTCCTTTCAAATTTCCAGCAGAAGCAGCAGCTGCATTTCAAACTCTCAAGCAAGAATTGTTGAGAGCCCCTGCCTTGAGTTTGCCAAATTACGAGTATCCTTTCGTTCTCTTTATCAGAGAAATAGATGGGTATGCTTTGGGAGTCCTTACTCAGAAACATGATGGCAAACATAGACCTCTGGGGTACTATTCAGTCAAATTGGACTCAGTGGTCAAAGCAGCTCCCACTTGCCTAAGGACTGTTATATCAGTACAAGTCATTGTGGATAAAGCATCAGATGTATCTCTAGATTATCCTACCACCATTCTCACTACTCATGACGTCTATGCCATACTAACACAGGTCCAAACTAAGCATCTGTCAATGGCTAGACAAGTCCGTATGCAATGTGCACTTCTCCTTCCTCCTAATTTCATCTTTCAAAAACTCACAAGTCTAAATCTGGCTGAACTTCTCATATTCACAGATTTGGACAGGGGGGAAAAGGACAGTGACAATGGTGAAGAAACACTTGAAATCATGGAACACGACTGTGCTGAACTAATAGAAGCAGAGTCACAACCTATTCACAATATTTCAAGAATCCCATTGCCAAATCCTGTGCATGAATTTTTCATTGATGGCAGCAGGTTTGCTGATGAGCATGGCAAATTCCATACTGGATATGCTGTGGTAACCCTGCATGAGACAGTGATATGTGGCCCTTTGCCGCCAAGCTGTTCTGCCCAGGTCGCAGAATTAACAGCACTGAAAAAGGCCATAGAACAAGCAGGAGATGATGCCACCAATATCTACACTGATTCAGCATACGCACATGGCGTAATCCATGACTCAGGCCACATTTGGGCAGTAAGAGGGTTTTTGACTGCAGCAGGAAACCCTATTAAGCATGGGACTCTGATCAAAGAACTCATAGAGATAGCTGCAAAAACCAGAGATCTTGCAGTGATAAAAGTGGCTGCTCACACACGAGCAGATACCAAGGAGGCCAGAGGGAATGATTTGGCCGACAAAACTGCAAAGAAAGCAGCTCTTCTTCCACTAGAACCTGATGAAGAAGTGGATACTGTGAGTGAACAAACAGAATTACAAAAAGTCATTCAGTCTATGACTGAGGAAGAGCTTGATGAATGCACAAGAAAAGGGGTGTTGGTGGATGGAATATGGCATATTGAAGGGTTACCAGTTTTGCCAAAAGCCTGGTTTCCAACCCTTTACTCAGCCTTACATCTACCTAGCCATGTCAGTGCAAATGTGATGTTGCAACAAAGCAGAAAATTCTGGTATGCACCAGGATTCAGGCATTATGTGAATGAACGCCTAAGGGTATGTCACATTTGCCAGGCCAATAACCCTGGACAGACAGTAAAAGTCCCACAAAAACATTTACCAAGGGCTTATTATCCCTTTCAGAGACTTCAAATTGACTACATCCAGATGCCAAAGTCTGGTCCACATGAGTATGTACTTGTCTGTGTGGATCTCTTTTCTGGATGGCCAGAGGCATATCCGGTAAAGTCAGCCAATGCCAGAAATACAGCAGCTAAGATTGCTATGGAACTGGTTCCAAGATTTGGCCTACCAGAAGTCATTGAATCAGATCGAGGAACGCACTTTACTGGTCAAGTGTTCCAAAATGTGTGTCAAGCTTTGGGTATAGACTCAGCACTACACACCCCCTACAGGCCACAGGCCTCAGGAAAGGTGGAAAGGCTGAATGGTACCCTTAAGCTGAAAATACAAAAAACAATGCAAGAGACACATAAACCATGGCCACAGTGCTTACCAATTGCTTTGTATTCAGTGAGAACAGCCCCTCAGGGCAAGACTAAACTCTCTCCATACGAAATATTGTTTGGGCGGGCACCGCAGTTGGGGTGTTATCTACCACAGCAGTTGGAAATGAATTGCGATAACCTATCTGCATATGTTATCAGTTTGCAAAAGCAACTAAATAATAACCATTCTCGAGTTTTCTCTTCCCTTCCAGACCCTGAGGCTGATACTGGAAGCCATAAATTACAGCCTGGTGATCTTGTCTATGTAAAGAAGCATACTCGAAAAAGTCTTGAGCCCAGATTTGATGGTCCATTCCAAGTGCTTCTGACAACGCCTACATCTGTCAAGTTGGAAGGAAAGGAGACATGGATCCATGCCAGCCATTGCAAACTTGCATCATGATTTTGATCCTAACTGGGTCAAGTGTATCCTTGTTAAAAAAATCTGAGTCTCGAGAAAACATGTTACTAACACATCACAAATTACTTAACATGGAACTAAATGTATCTGACTGTTGGATATGTACCCACTCCCCAGTAACCGCATCTTCTCTTGCTTATCTAGCTATTCCTGTCCCATTTGAAGAATTTCTTGATGTTGATTCCTGTTGGGACCAATTAGCTAATAATGATACACAGTACAGTAGTCAGTGGAATGTCAGTGTCACAATTCCAATAGTAGGGTGGATATCTTTTCCATGGTGGGCAGGGGAAGTGAGGTCTCCAACCAAAGGTTACCAATACCTAGCATTCAAAGGGGGTAGTTGGGTGAGGAGAAACTCTACTCAAATAATACACATGGGAGATGTGCCCTTAGAGAATGTAAAAATAATATTCAATAGGACAGATGCTAGTAAAGGGACATCAGATGTATGGAAACCATCCCTATTGGAGAGAAAGATCATAGATTCTAAATGGGAATGGTCACATTTATTCAAAGGTGGTAATGAGACAACCTGTCAGAATGAACAACATAACTTGTGGTGTAATGATTCATCGGCATACAGTCCAAACGATCCTACATGTGGAAACCCAGATGCCGGATATTGTAGCCCTTTGGGACAAGATCCTGAGTGGTGTGCAATAAAGAGTGTAAGTAAATTGATTGATCTTGCCCATCATCTAGTTTTACAGCATTCTCACCTATGGGACCTCCCAGGAGGAGTGTATTGGGTCTGTGGAAGGAACGCCTACAAATGGCTCCCTGTGGGGATAAATGGTACCTGTACAGTGGTAAGATTGACACCTGCTACCTTTATAGTACAGACTGACGATCTCCCAATAGGTAAAATCCCTAGACATTCACTGACAAAAAGGGCCAAGGACAATAAACCGCGACATAATGGAAGACCTCATCTAGTACAGATGTCAATGGCCAACAAATTCTTTAGTACTTTATTTCTGTATCCTATGGTGATGCAAACTTGGGACAAATTAGTTGAAGCCACAGATTATTTAGATGATCAGATATTTGACATACTGGATATACTTAACACCTCAGTAGCAGTGCAGAGGCAACTTATGGTAGTTACTAACCAGCACACTGTGGTACTTGATTTTCTGACTGCTGCTCAAGGGGGGATGTGTCAAGTAGTTGGCCCTACATGTTGTCATTATGTAAATGATCAGGGAATAGTGCAAATCACAGCAGGACTGGATAAAATTGCACAACTAAGGAAAAAACATGATGAGATGATTCTGGCAGACCAGGATAAATGGTGGTCAGGGGCATTAGCTAGCTTAAATCCTGCAAATTGGTTCAATGGTATAGGAGGATGGTTCATGGGAATACTACAAACAGTTTTTCAGATCATGTTGTTTCTTTTATTGGTCTATTGTGTAATCAAAGGATTATGCTGTTGTTGTCAGCAAGTTACAAAGACTAAATCTTATACTCTATAAGTAATGATGTTTTGTTTCTTTTTCTTCTAGATTGGCGTTATGATGAGGAAATTTCTTGGAGGAGGATATGCCCATGTGGCTCTAGGTGATGGTGTTGGACCCAGAAGCATCCGCACCCTGGCAACCCTCGCCGGTCAGAGAGTGTTTAGGGTACATATTGGGATTTAATCCTGTCCAGGACCCAGATTTCTTCATCATCGCCAAAAAGGGGGGAAATGAGAGGAATGAGTTAATCCATCCAAAGTTTGAAGAAAAATAAACTCTTTTAATAGAAGAAAAATAAACTCTTTTCTGATGAACTTTCCTATTTTTGAACTGAATCCTGTTCAAGGCCATAAAGCTGGTCCACCACCTGTTTTTTTGCAGATAATTAATGTTATTTTATTATTCACATTTTTGTAAGCAGATAACAAAATGTTCATGTATCAACATCCTTATGTAAACAATTTTTTAATATCAACATCCTTATGTAAACAATTTTTAATTGAACATTTAATCTTACTATATGTCCATATCTGTCAAAACATATCTGTAGTTATCCGTTCTTTGAAGTTGATGACTTGCATAGTGTATGACTTTGCATTTTACATTCATATCCATTGGTTTTTTTCTGTATAAATAAAGGTGGGTTCTCAGAGATAGCAGAACACACCAGACTTGTTTGCAAGATACGTTGTCTGTGTCCTCATTCTAAGTGCATGGTGTGGGAGAGGGGATCCGGACCCATTCTCCAACTCAATTAGGAAACAGCCAACAACAGTAGGCCTTCTTTGAGAAGGCACCCTAACACATACCCTCCTGTATACTGCTCATACATGTCATATACTCCTATACACTGTATATATATGTCATATACCCCTATATACTGTATATACATGTCAAATACCCCCTATACACTGCTCATACATGTCATATACTCCTATACACTGTATATATATGTCATATACCCCTATATACTGTATATACATGTCAAATACCCCCTATACACTGCTCATACATGTCATATACTCCTATACACTGCTCATACATGTCATATACCCCCTATACACTGTATGTACATGTCATATACCCCCTATACACTGCTCATACATGTCATACCCTCCTGTACACTGCTCATACATGTCATATACCCCCCTATACATTGTATATACATGTCATACCCTCCTATATACTGCTCATACATGTCATATACCCCCCTATACACTGTATATACATGTCATATACCCCTATATACTGTGTATACATGTCATATACACCCCTATACACTGCTCATACATGTCATATACCCCTATATACTGTGTATACATGTCATATACCCCTATATACTGTGTATACATGTCATATACCCCCTATACACTGCTCATACATGTCATATACCCCCTATACACTGCTCATACATGTCATATACCCCCTATACACTGCTTATACATGTCATATACCCCCTATACACTGCTCATACATGTCATATACCCTCTATACACATGTCATACCCTCCTGTATACTGCTCATACATGTCATATACCCCCTATACACTGTATATACATGTCATATACCCCCTATACGCTGCTCATACATGTCATATACCCCCTATACGTTGCATATACATGTCATATACCCCCTATACGCTGTATATACATGTCATATACCCTCTATACGCTGCTCATACATGTCATACCCCCCCTCCGTACGCTGCACATACATGTCATACCCCCCCTCCGTACGCTGCACATACATGTCATACCCCCCTCCGTACGCTGCACATACATGTCATACCCCCCCTCCGTACGCTGCACATACATGTCATACCCCCCCTCCGTACGCTGCACATACATGTCATCCCCCCCCGTACGCTGCACATACATGTCATACCCCCCCTCTCCGTACGCTGCACATACATGTCATACCCCCCCTCTCCGTACGCTGCACATACATGTCAAACCCCCCCCGTACGCTGCACATACATGTCAAACCCCCCCCCCCTGTACGCTGCACATACATGTCATACCCCCCCCCCGTACGCTGCACATACATGTCATACCTCCCCCCCCCCCGTACGCTGCACATACATGTCATACCCCCCCTCCGTACGCTGCACATACATGTCATCCCCCCCCCGTACGCTGCACATACATGTCATAACCCCACCTCCGTACGCTGCACATACATGTCATACCCCCCCTCTCCGTACGCTGCACATACATGTCATACCCCCCCCCCCCCCCGTACGCTGCACATACCTGTCAAACCCCCCCCCCCTGTACGCTGCACATACATGTCATACCCCCCCCCCGTACGCTGCACATACATGTCATACCTCCCCCCCCCCCCCCCCCCCCCCCGTACGCTGCACATACATGTCATACCCCCCCCCCCCCCCCCCCCCGTACGCTGCACATACATGTCATACCTCCCCCCCCCCCCGTACGCTGCACATACATGTCATACCCCCCCCCCCCTCTGTACGCTGCACATACATGTCATACCCCCCCTCCATACGCTGCACATACATGTCATACCCCCCCTCCATACGCTGCACATACGTGTGTCATACTCCCTTATATATTGCACATTTATGTAGCTTCATAGTCGGGGTACTATGCTTGCTGTGTGTATGAACTACAGTCTCTACTTTGCATCTGAGAATTGGTGACATCCATCTGGATGGGGTTGTTTCTCCCGCATGTCTATGGATGTATGGAAACTTCTGTCAGTGAATGTGCTGCATAGCAGGGTACCTCAAGTATGGGGATTGTATGACTGCTGGGATCCCCGTTCACATCTATAGGAGTGCCGCTGAGGAAGGTCACTGTGTACTGCATTAAGGTTGTTGTCACGTGTAGTTAACCTCTTCATGTCTAGGTGACAATTCACACCCGTACACTGTGCGTTCATAGAGAACAATGGGCCAGAAGACATAGTTCTGGCTCATTGATGTCAGTCTATGGATTCTAGGTGCTGTCCTGCAGGTGATACGGAGCTAAACTGGTCGACTCCTCCATACAGGACCTAGCTGAGTGTGCTGTTTCTCTATAGTTAGAGACCTCTGACAGACACCCTTGGGTGACCGCTTATCTCCAGGGAGAACAAGATGTATTTCAGCAGCAGAGAGTCAGCTAATAAGTCTTATGTACAGTACAGCCGGCTTTAGATCTACTGAAAATGAACCATGTGACTGTCGGATTCTCCAAAGCAGACTGTCACTATAACAGTAAGAATTTCTTGGAAATTCCCCCCCCCCCCCCCCCCCCAGAAGTTATACAAATCACCAATATACACTTATTATGAGAAGTGCATTAAAAGTGCTTTTTTTCCCTGCACTTACTACTGCATCAAGGCTTCACTTCCTGGATAACATGGTGATGTCACTTCCTGGATAACATGGTGATGTCACGACCCGACTCCCAGAGCTGTGCGGGCTGTGGCTGCTGGAGAGGATGATGGCAGAGGGATGCTCAGTGTCCCTCCAGTGCCCTGTGTCCCTCAGTGTCCCCCTACCATCATCCTCTCCAGCAGCCACAGCCCGCACAGCTCTGGGAGTCGGGTCGTGACATCACCATGTTATCCAGGAAGTGAAGCCTTGATGCAGTAGTAAGTGCAGGGTAAAAAACACTTAAAGGAGACCTGTCACCCCCCGTGACGGGGTGACAGGCTCCCGACCCCCCGTTACAGCCCCCTATACTCACCTGGTCCCGCTTCCTGATCCGGTCGGGTCACGGAGATATGAGCGCCCAAAGCCCGTCGCGTGCGCTCACAGGAGAGTCCGACGCTTATAGAGAATGAATGGGGAGTCCGATGCTCCGTCATTCTCTATGGGCATCGAACTCTCCTTTGAGCGCGGGCTTCGGGCGCTGATATCTCCGTGACCCGACCGGATCAGGAAGCGGGACCCGGCAGGATCAGGTGAGTATAGGGGGCTGTAACGGGGGGTCCGGGAGCCTGTCACCCCGGCTAGGTGGGTGACAGGTCCTCTTTAATAGGCATTTCCCATATGATGTGTATTTTGGTGATTTGTATTACTTTTGGGGGGCAATGCATTACTTAAATAAAAATTATCATTGGACTTGTCCTTTAAGGAGCAAGTGCCAGCTCCCAACTTCTTTTCTAGGCTGCTAAGTCTCTGCCGGGTACAAGAGTACCACGCTGACCACCCTCCACCCCCTCAAGCTGAGGACTGATGGTGTAGACCAGTGGCCAGGACCCCCAGTAACCAGCATAATCTGCTGGTAGCGAGTGTGAGGGTCTTGATAGAGAGACCCCATTCTGATATCTCTTATTGTCCCACCACTGCTGACCTCTCTAACTTCCTGGATTGGTGTATATACCAATCCAATAGCTTTAGGGTATGTCCACACCATGCAGATCTGCTGGTGTTTTTCTGCATTGTGTGACTGTACCTTTTATTGTCTAAATGTCGGCATCTGCTTTGTGTATGATATGGTCTATCTATATTAGCAGGAGTGTGGAGTAACCTGGCAGCGATACCATGTGTGACTGCAGGATAGTGAGACTTGTATAAGCTCACACCAGGATGTATGTGCTGAATGCCGCCTGTCCCATATCCACATATCACACATACACGAGTACAGAGACACGCAGACATAGACCCAGTGTTGTAACACGTTGTTGACTCTTCTGTTTGTTTTCAGCCGAGCTAAAGATGTCGTCATGCCAGCAAAGCCGCCCATGCGCTTTTTCCCCACCCAGTCACCGGTGGTGGACCTCTTCCTCGGCCAGGTTGACTATGCACAGCACCTCCGTCAGGACTCGGAGATAACCTTGTTTTTCCTGTATGCGCCCTGGTGTTCACAATCCATTGCCGCGAGAGAAGAAATTGAGCGTGTGGCTGATAAGCTCGCAGATCAGGTGACTGCATTATGTCTGGGATCTCATCCCTCTTACATTTCAGAAATTCTCCTTATGAAACTGTAAGCAGTTTGGAGGGCTCCTAACTGCTGACAGACTTCCTTTAAAGGGACCTGTAATGATGATAGCTGACCCAAATGGCGAGCAGTCACTCCTGACGGTTCAGTTATCCGTGGATACGACCATGTCTGGTCGGTTCTGTGCACAAGACATACTGGATCATAATAGGCCTTGTGCATGGAACCGACCCAGCATGCTCATATTCATAGTAACCCAAACTGGTGGCAGGAAAGATTGCACGCTGATCGGGTCAGCAAACATTGTGGCAGGTACCCTTTAAAGGGACAATATCCCCCCAAAAATGTGCATTTGAAACTATTCCTGACTGGAAGACCAGGAATTTTCTGTAAAAGCAAATATAGGGTGGGTTCACGTGTAGCGGATCACTGCAGATTTCACACTGCAAGTTCTGCAGCACAATGTGCTGAGATTCCCAGTACTCTCATTTTGAATCGGTGTACATTGGGTATGTGCACACTGAGGAATCCGGGCGGATTCCGCAGCTCGCGGCCACGTGCATCTCCACTTGTGCCATAGACTCCATTCTATGCACAGCCGGATTATGCCACCCGCCTGAAGTATGAACCAGTTCCGCCTTGATTCCTCAGTGTGCACATACCCTCACAGCTGTGTTTTTTTTTTTCCGCTGCAAGTATGTAAAGTGGCGCTTTATGCACTAGCAGCAGAATTAAAGTTCCACTGCGAGTATGTTAACATATTCAAAATGACAGTACCAGGAATTGCAATGTAGTTCGCTGCGGAATGAGCAGCATGAAATCTGCTGCAATCCGGTACGTGTGAACCCACCCATAAACTATTTAAAAAAAAATAAAGTCTTCTAATGCTTTGTGCTGTGTGAGCTTCACTGACAACAAGATAGGTTTCCTTCTGTGGTGGAAGTCTTTGAGCCTCATGTTTTCCTGTATTCACCTTCTAGGTGCTGTTTGTGGCGATCAACTGCTGGTGGCATCAGGGCACATGCAGAAAACAAAGAAGTTTTTTCTATTTCCCAGTGATCAACCTGTATCATCGGAGGTAAGTGCAGGCAGGTATACTGAGAGCCTGGATAATGGCTGTGTGTCATGGCATTCCGGGATCACAAATCACCATTCACACTGGTTAAAAAGGTTGCAGATTTTCGACAGCAGAAAATCCTTCGTGTGCAGTTAAATTTGCTCTTACAGATTTACAGAGTTTTTGACACTGTGGATTCCTTGCATCTTTTGACTTGCCCACTGGAAAATCCACAGTGAATGTACAGTAGCACAATTTCTATGAAGATAATCTGATTTCTATGACTGGTAGTGTAATTTCCACATGCAGATTTACTGCGGGAAGCCCACTAGTAACCCCTAGAGTAACAACAGACCACTCTCTATCAGTGGGTTTGTCCCCACGTTGCTCCTATATAGCCAGCTTTAGGAACTGCTTTGTCCATCTGTTATTAAGGAAAAATAGAGCAGTACATGTGATACTGGAAGTAGGGAAACCATGCTATTCCCTGAGGCTGCAGTAGTCTTTCTAGCTTAATTTTCTTTCTGAAGAGTTAATCATCTCAGAGTGGGTCACACCAATACTATATCTGTAGCTAACAGTGCTTTAAAAGGGGGTCGGGAAATTATGGATGACTATTTTCTTAGGCTAATAACATACAGCACCCCATTAGAGTGCTGGCACTGCACAGTGGCTGAGGATACGCATAGTCAGTTTGTGGTCTGTACCAGCCATCTGCTAGTTTCAGATACTCTGCCTGGATTGGCAGCTTCTAGTATTTTTAGTATTTTCTGCCTTTCTACAGTTTGCACTTGACTGTTCCTGAATGCAGGGGTTTACCTGCAATAAATGACGTTTATTAGATATTAAAGCTGCACACGTTCTGGACACTATGTAGTTTTCATCTGGCAAGGGGGTGTGGGAACTTAATAAACCATGTATACTTACCTGTCCCCGTGCCTTCGGCCGCCAGCTGTTGCTTTTGGCCGGAGCCCGGGTATGTCACATTCAAGACTTCTCTAGTGTCAGTGTCACTGCTCGGCCAGTAATTGCCTGCTCAGCCAGTCAGTGACTGGGGGGTCATTAGATAACCTGGTAGCCTGCTTGAAAAGATGGGTTTTGAGGGCGCTTTGGAAGCTATTTATGAACAGTTTCAAGATGACCATACACCCAGAAGACAAATGATGCCGGACATTATTTTCATAGGAAACACTGCACTACTAGGGGCAAACAGAAATACATGTACAGGTATTTTTATAGCCAGAGTGGTGAGTACAAACTCATTAGATTTCTTTTTATTGACTACAGAGTGCTGCTCTGCAGGAAATCTCATGAACATCTGTCCCTTCAAATGCCATGACATTAAAGAATGCAAATACTATAATGAGCAGTTCTAGAACATGTTCCCAATTAGAGATGAGCAAATTTACAGTAATAATGATGTGAAGCGCTTTGTTATCTCTGCAATCCGCTCATCAGCCTGCTTCCATTTAACTCACTGATGCTCCTCTGTTGGTGCTGGGAAAAGCTGGATCCAATCCTAGGAAACTTCTCCCAGTTTCCCAGGACTGGATCCAGCTTTTCCCAACACCCAGGGAGGAGCGGCAGTGAGGCAGCAAGCTGATGAGCGGATTGCGGATTGTAGAAATAATGAAGCGCTTCACTTGGTTATAACTGTAAATTCGCTATCTCTATTCCTAATCTCTATTCCTATTGTCTCTCGGCTACAGAAATGGATACAAATTAAAAAAGGGCTCTTGTGTGGTGTCAGATTATCTGGTTCGTCCTGAGTATATTTCGCCACACTAAGACCCTGCAGTCACTAGCCTGCTGACAGCAACCTGGGGCTCATAGGAAAGCTGAATCTGTATTACTCCTATATAATAGTACACAGTATTATTCCCTAATGCAGCTTGTACAGGACCACTGAATGTAGGGTCTCCGCCAAATGTCCTTCATAAATATGTATGTGTGAAGCCGCTGTCCTTATTGTAATACCTTTTCCCTATTTTTGTTTGCAGTTTTGGACCCATTGAGTATAAAGGCCCATTGACTGCAGCATATATAGAGAAGTTTATCAGAAGAGTCATGAGTCCGGTTTCATATATTCCTTCAGTGGAAAAATTAAAGGATTTCCTTTCCAGCTTGGAGGTATTGTCCGCTTGTAATGTTTTTGTTTTTTTTTAACTGAGTAAGGGCCCTATCACACAGATTTATCTGACAGATCATTGAAGCCTAAGCCAGGAACAGACTTTTTTCTTTATGTATATAACTGCTTGCACGAGTTTACAGACTATATGGAAGGGGTTAAGTAAAGTGCTGTAGATAGGAGTGAGAAGTGCAGATTATGGGGAGCAGGAAAATGGGTAAGTGTAAGGGTCCACTTACACAGACAATTATCTGCCACAGATTTAAAGCCAAAGCCAGAAACAGACTATAAACAGAGATCAGGTCATAAAGGAGAGCCTGAGATTTCTCCTTTTCCAATCCATTCCTGGCTTTGGCTTCAAAAATCTATCAGAAAAAAATCTATCTATGGCGGGATAAGAGAGGAGGAGAACATTTTTAGTTTTTTGGGGGGGGTCTCTAAGCAGATATGTCATACGCTTCCTCTTTGATATGTCCTAGAACTTATGGTACACGTTGACATGTTCAGTCTCCCTAGCCCCTTTATAGTGGTAATAGAGGTTAAAGCGACTCTGTATCCACAATCTGAGCCCCCCAGACCACTTGTACCTTCACATAGCTGCTTTTAATCCAAGATCTGTCCTGCGGGCCGTTCAGCAGGTGATGCAGTTATTGTGCTAAAAACAACTTTTAAACTGGCAGCCCCGTACCCTACGGGAGTGGCCTAGATTGTGTATGCATTAGGCTGGCACAACCTCTCCGTCCCTCCTCCCCGCCCTCCTCATCATTAGGAATGCTTTTACCAACCTCAGTCCACAACTTTCTTTCTGTAAGGCAACTGGCTGCAGCAGGAGCCCTCCCCCGATGACTGTCCCTGCTATTAGCCACCATGAACAGTATATCGCACCACTCTGTGAAGCCACATCACTGACATTTCCCTGTGGGTGGGAGGAATCTTCACATAACATATGGAAATTCACATAAGAATCATGTATGTACATGTATTCAGAAAAAAAGTCAAACACCTTGGCTAGTTTTTCTTCTGGCCCCTTTATTTGCTCTTCCAGGTTTTTAAAGTGTAGCTGTCATCAGGGCACGCAAGCACTATTCTGATCCAATGGGGGGGGGGGGGTCACATGCATTATGGTCTCATGTGTGTTCATAGCTATGGAGAACCAAACTTTCTCCAGCAGAGTGGAATTTACCAGTTAGAAAGCCTGGAACTGCCCCTTTGGTGTCTGCTGAGAGCATAAATAGTCTATATCTGACCCACGTGTGCCATGTGTTTTGTATTCAATGAGAAAGGGTCCTGCTTTAGAATGGGAAACTTTATACTACATTGTCATATATACATTGTGGGATTCTTCGGGTAAAAATGGCTTGGCTTGTTATGCATTGGGGATAACAAGCTGATCGCTGGGATCACAACTGATCCCAAGAGCAGCAATGCAGTTGCTTCACAGTGAATGGAGGGTTCAGCATGGCCACCATGACCTGAGCTTTGTTCATTGCCTTTGGGGCCTCCAAAAACATACTGTAAATTCTAACCCTGCTCTGTGCATATTGGTATGGTAGATGAATGTTTTTTCTTCGAGGAAAATATTTGTAAGTTAAAAGGCTGCTGTCATTATCAGTTTTTGGTTACAGGCGCCATTCTGTATGGTGGTGAGAGGTACTTGCATTGTCACTGTATTTTTTTATTTATTTTTTCTGTCTGATTTATATGTACATGCCCAATGAACCATTATTTTTTTTTTTTTATACAAGGTACAGCTTTTGTTAAAGGGAATCTGTCAGCACCTGGACCTGACCAGAGTTGCTGACAGCGTAGTGTAGGTGGCTGGCCTCCTGTGAGCATGGTACCTGTAGTAAATACGTACGTGCAATAGATTCCATACAATCTTGGGTCTCCCCTTGTAATCAAGAATAAAGGAGGAGTAGTGGCTTGGTGTTTGTGCCTTACTTTGGCATGCGCCGTCACCACTACTTCCTTCTCCCTCCTTTTTGTTGCCTATTTACTGCTGGCCGGATTCCTGCTCCATGCTATGGTCATCGGTGTGCATGATGACCAACAGCTGGAAGGGGCCATGTGTGTTGATTTGCCAGTTCATGCATGCACCGCTAATCTCTTGGGTCACACTCCTGACATCGCTGATCTTGCATGCTCTGTAGGCTGAAGGCCTGAAGGCATAGCCCTCAGCTGGGACACACCCACCTACGGTGCGAACTGACACTCGGCACGCATAGCCTTTTCCAGCAGCGGCAGATGTGCGTAGCGCGATGGCATAGAGTAGGTGGCCGGCCAGCAGTAAATATGCATCAGAAAGAGGGGGGAGGAAGGAGTTGTGAGGCGTGCCAAAGTGCAGCACAAATGCCAAGCCACTACTCCTCCTTGACTCTTGATTACAGTGGAAGGCCCAAGATAGTATAGAATCTACTGCTTGTATACATTTACTACATGTACCATGCTTACAGGGGGCCAGCCACCTACACTACACGTTCAGCGCCTCCGGTCCGGTCCAGGTGCTGACAGATTCCCTTTAAATCCCAGCTATGTTTAGGTAGTTTTGGTTATAGGAGATGGTTATGTAGTATGATTACTCACCAGCAGGTGGTGCTAGTTTATCATTCCAATGTCAGAGTGTTGTTCTAAATTGTATTTGTCATTGCAACCCATCCCTTACAAGCCATGGAGGTTCTCCGCAAGGGAGCCACAGGACAACCTGCACTGCATATGTATTTATTTGTAGAGGTATCATTGGGATATCTGACAAATGCTGTCATTTTAACCCCTTGACTCTCTGCAAAATACATTCATGCACAGCAGCTGTATGGAGGAGACTCTGGTGCTAAACCCACTACTTACCTGGTTCCAGTGTAAGGCATGTAACCATCTAGATGCCACTGTCAGTGGTGTCACTGGCAACGTGCTGCCTGTAACCCCCATATCTATTGTACAAGCAATTTCATACTAAGGTCCCCAGCGACTGGACTTAAAAACTGTAATAAAAAAAGTGTCATCTTACCAATAATGCAAGTTACATTCTTTTGCTATACACTAAATAACAAAATGTAGATTCCCATTGAAGTAGAAAAAGAAACATTCAATAACTACAATAAAAAACATTGCATATTTTGCTACAACCTACATGGTATACAGGGTCTGCTGCCAATGTGATGTATACCTGTGTTGTGTGCACACTGTTGCAGTAGGCATGTGATGTGGTGGAACATATTTTGATACATGAATAAGACAGAGCAGAGGCCATCATGCTTCTTCTTTTCTTCTCTCCTCTATAGCCTGGTGTTCTGGGTTTCTTTGAATTCAATGCGTCACCTCAACCTCCCGGCTATCTGACGTTTTTCCGATCTGCTCTCCACTCATTACAGAAAGGTATGTGCACACATGTACTCAATATAACATTCAATCTATAACATATTTTTCTATACTGCAAAAAACTACTTCTACCTCTGCCTGCATACACATTTATATTGTATATTGGTTATAGCTACTGAACTGGTGTGCCCACTTTATACCTTATTAACCCTTAGTGTTATAACGAGGGGTCCATTAGGTCCTGACTTGGGCTTTGTTCACAATTGTAATGTAGTGTGCAATCGGAGAGGACATCAATTTTAAAAGACCAGGTAACCCCTTTAAGGTGTAATTGGGTTGACCGTGACTTTTAGAGGACATGGTATGTTAAATAAGTGCAGTAACCATAAAGCTGTTAGGATTGGGCTAAATTGATTATCAGCCAGCTCATAAGGATGTCATGTTTGGTTGTCGTCATGTTTTTGGCCATGTAACGCTGTATCTCGTGACTCATTGCCACATTGGATTCACTGTGTGATGAATCACAAGCCTATTACCATGCATTGCACATGCTTTGTGATGTTGGCTCCCTGGCCTTCATTATATGGTACTGCGATGATGACGATAAATGCCATGCTTCCTTCTGGGATAATAGATAAGTAGAGAATGTCATTTGCAGCGGGCAGAAGGTGACAGAGCTAATTTACCCTTCAAGAATAGAGACAAACTCATCAGGTGTGAGCAGCGGATAGCGCTTTAAAAAGGTTAAATTCAATAGACCATGTAAAATGTAATATACCATACTATGAAAGAATAGACAACCCCATTCTTAGAATTAAGCACCCCATGCGGTCAGCTGACCCAGCAGGTCCTGATATTCTAACCCTGTTACTGTGGGGACAAATTCCTCATTGCTGGCTGCTTACTGGAGCTCTGTATATACAACCTACAGCAGGATAGTGGAGGTAGGTGTATGGTATATGGAAGCCCAAACAACACAGTAAGAACCTAGCCCAACCTGCAAGCTGTGCAATACATGGGTGAGCCTGTAGACGGCAGCAGTGAGACAACTCTATTGTTCCCCAATTAGAGCATGCTGTGTCTGGGTTATGTGAGCTGATAATACCCATCAACTAGTGCCACCATTTATCTACAGAAGATTTTTTTGGGCTGCTTGATGCTTTACATGTAGGAAATATCCCAGCAACTATATCCATGGGGCTGTTACATGTGTTTTAAGCCTACGCCACTAGTCGTCTGCTATGGTGTATTGCATAGCAGTACATGAGATGACTGCGCTGTGTGTGTGTGTGTATTATATATATATATATATATATATATATATATATATATATATATATATTTATGTGTGTGTGTTATAAATATTTTTTTTTTTTCTATTTTATAAATGTGTTTTCTAGTTTGTTCTTTCTGTTCTTTCTCATTCCTTTAAGATGCTAAATGCTGTTAAAGATTCTGCCAAGCTTTGTTCTCTGAAATTAAATCCCATTGGAACTATTGACTTTTTAGATTCTCCTGAAGCGCAGTAAAAAGTTACAGCTTTATTATTCCAGCATAAGCTACTGCAGTATATTAAATATCGTCTCCCCCCCCCCCCCCCCTTTTTTTTTTCATTCTCTGAACAGTAATAGACTGGTGAAATACTAAAATGGGTGTGTGCCCACAGCTTATATGGCAGGAAATAGAGTCCCTGCGGGTCCACTTATGTGGTGCCTCCATAATGAACTGTCCCCTCGGATTACTGCTCCTAGGAAACAATAGACCTGTAATGCAGTGTGTGATGGGGCACAAGGATAAACCATGTGGGCCCATAGAATTCGTTATTCTTCTGCCATGCACATTAATATACACGTGATTTTTCCCACAATCACACAGATGTCTAGATTAATATTGTGCTATTTATTTAACATTTGGATATATTTGCCAGGATGGAAAAAGGAATTATTGTTAACATCCAAGGAAAACAAAAATCTCATTTCTCTCATTTTGGTCTCCTGCTGATCACAGGTTACATGTGTTAGTGACAACTAGTAGATGTTTCTACAGTCAGTCTAATCCATATTTGTGTACAGTGCAAATATTCTGGTCCAATAATCATAATTTGTATTTAGACAGTTCCATTCTATAATCGATATATAAGGCCAGCAATGCCATTATATTCAACATTGACCATTTGGTACATTTATTTTAGCAATGTATCACCTAGATTGGTTTTAACTGATTAGAGACGAATACTGGAACTTGATTATTGGGCAGCTGCCATGACTGAGCTGTTTTTGTAGCAGCATTTAGGGAGCTGCTTTACTGCAATCCTTATGGACATAGGCACAATAAACATATCCTGACCTAATTCATTGTATGGGACACATTTGTCAACATGCTCTGTAACCTCTGTGACCTGTGCAAAGGAAGAGCCTGTCAGAGAACCTGTCGTGCTTTGCATAGTTTCTGACACGGACAGAGGTGGCAGCAGAGAGCACTGAGAAGAATACGCCACTTCCTTGTGGCTTGTGTTTTTGTTTTTTGTTTTTTAATGTAAGTAACTTACAAAGTATAACTGTATAACTTTCTGACACCAGTTAATTTAAAAACATTGTTTTTCTCAGCAGTACCCCTTTAAAACTAAGATGAGAATTCTTGTTCTCTGTGATTAGTAGGTCTTCTGGAAAGTGATCTGTACATAATTACAGTGAGAAATTACACCAGTAGAATGCGATTTATCTGTGGTCTCCTCTAAGGTCAGCCTCCCCCTCCCTGTGGAATGACTTTTGCACAGGTTACAGAGCATGCTTACCATATTTTCCCCGGAGTACCCATTTAAGCCTGCCTAGTGGGCGGAATAAAAATGGCTTTATTTTATACTATAGACAATACATTTTTTTACATGAAAACCTGATATTAATAGGTCATTTTCTGATGACTCGTTTCATGTAAAAAGTGATATATGCAGTGTTTAACCTTATGGCCACCTATTTGTGTGGGACAGGCCCTTGAGTCACAAATGCTGCACATGATCCCCATTCACTGCACACAAGTCTGTAGGAATATTTGCCATGGTTGCAAGTTGCCCTCCTAGGGAATCCTTGAGATTGTTGTGGGTCCAGCCATTGAGCTCTAGTCTCAAACATAGAGGACTGGCAGATCATTTAAATGACACTCTCTCCTGCATCTATGGCTTTCTTACTCTTTCCTGTTTTCTCTACAGATTATATAGATACCATAAGATTTGGAGTAATCACTCGGCCAGCACTGGCAAAGGAAATCTCTCTCAGCAGCCCAGGAAGTGTTTATTTGCATAGAAACCTCAATTCCTCTTTAGTAAGTATCACATGGGTTAAAAATAAAAAAGGTTGTGTGCCACATAGTAGTCTGCTCAATATTTTTAGTCAAAACTTGAGCAGACAAAAAACTAGCATCAAAAGATTTACCCCCACCTTTTTTTTTGTCCAGTGAGCTTACTATACTTCCTTATTATATCCATGTTTTGTGGCCAGTAAGGCCAAATTCACATGTTCTATGCTCAGACCATATTTACAGATGTGCTACTGACTGGCCGCCGGAACTCCCAGCATCATTCACTATGATGCTGTGAGCTGCAAAATAGTTGAATCTTCACGCTACTGTACTGACATAGCCTTGGTACAGTAGCGTGAAGATTTAAAGAGAACCGGTTAGCTGCAATTCACTTTTCAAACTGCTGTCACTTTTAGGTAGCTCTTAGATCAGGGAGAGACATGACTCCTTTCATATCTCTCTCTGTGCTTCGAGAACATAAATAAAGCTTATACTATATAGTAAGAAGAGTCAGAGGCACTTGTTAAGTGCAGCAAGCTGTAAGGCTGGGTTCACACTGCGTTTTTGCAATCCGTTTTTTTGCAAAAACGTTTTGATCCGTTTTTCCATTGACTTCCATTGTAAAAAAAAAGGATCAAAACGGATTCGTTTTTTTTGACGGACACAAAAATGTAGCTGACACTACTTTTGCGTCCGTTAAAAAAAACTGATCCTTTTTTTTTTTTTACAATGGAGGTCAATGGAAAAACAGATCAAAACGAATGCACACAAATGCATCCGTTTTTCATCCATTTTTTGCAAAAAAACAAGATAAAAAAACGCAGTGTGAACCTAGCCTAAAACCTCCTGCCTTCCCCCTCCCATACCTCACCCTGCTTGGGATTCAGCCTCCAGGTGTCAATGAAGCAGGGAGGGAGGAGAGAGGAGGCATTCCTGCCTGAAGTAGATCTGGGGTTTGGGAATGACTTTGGATTAGAGAATAAAAGTATATTACTCTGTTATGGAAGTACAGATGAATATAAGGATACCATGTGTCTCCATGTCCTAACAGCTATCTAACAGTCAGCAGTTAATAACGTGAATTACAGATGACAGATTTACTTTAAAGTGACACTGTCACCCCCTTTGTGCATTCTGACATCTCTACACAGGTGTAAAGGATAAATTTAGCGGTTTTCATACCTTATTTTATATCATACGTCATGGTGCTTGTTCAAGTAAAAAGTAATCTTTTATCAACTGCAGATTGTGTTAAGTGGGCGGGGTCTCGTGGCATTAGCTTCACTTAGCCCCACCCACAATGCCACCGTTGGCCCCGCCCCCTTGCTGGCCATTGGAAGAGGCTGGCCTAAAGGTCTAAGCCCAACCTCCTCTAGGTTGGCCCACCAATGGGCGTCAAGGGGGTGGGGCCAACAGTGGTGTTGTGGGCGGGGCTATGTGGCACTAATGCCTCGAGGCCCCACCCACTTAACACAATCTGCAGTTGATAAAAGATGACTTTTTACTTGAACAAGCACCATGAAATATGATATAAAATAAGGTATGAAAACCGCTAAATTTATCCTTTACACCTGTGTAGAGATGTCAGAATGCACAAAGGGGCTGACAGTGTCACTTTAACTATTTTGGAGCTCACAGCATCATAATGAATGATGATGTGGGGAGTTACGAAGTTGGGTCTGTAGGACATGGTCCATTCACGGAATGTGTAAATCAGGCCTGATACAGCGATAATGTTAAGGGTTTTTACATGTCCACATAAAATACAATGTTTTAATAATGCAGCAATATTTTCTGTGCAAAATATATATGTAATGAATACCATTTAATTCATACTATGTCTGTCAGTCTTTGGACCTATATTACCAATGTCTTGCAATATTCTGGTATGAGTCATTCAAAAAAATGTATTTCAGGTTATCATTTTGGAAAGTTTTTCTTTTTTTTTACCGTCTTGTTGAAGTTATTATCCAAAAGAAGCATCTTGCACCAGTATCAGAGTTGGCTTAAGTAAAGGATAAAAATGTATGTTTCATCCATTACACTATATATTTCTTGAGAAGAGCATGGGAAGGAACTTAGCAATGTGTACATCCTGTGGTCATTTCATGGGGCCTCTCTGCAGAAATATCATGCTCCAGTGTTACTTTAGCTACCTACAGTTAGGCCCGTATGTATTTAGACACTGTCACAAATTTAGTTTTTTTACCTGTTTTAATTAAACATATTCAGGTTATAATTATATAATGGTCATAAAGTCTAGACTTTCAGCTTTCATTTGAGGGTATTAATATTAAAATTGGATGAAGGGTTTAAGAGTTTCAGCTCCTTAACCTGTATCACCCTGTTTTTAAAGGGACCAAAAGTAATTGGACAAATGACTCTTGGGCTGCTTTATGGGCTGGTCTGGGCAATCCCTTCCTTATTTCATTCTCAATAAGCAGATAGAAGGCCTAGAGGTGATTTGAGGGGTGGTACAGCTCATGTTCCAAAGAATTGCACCTCATCTGTAGACCACAGGGAAAACAGTGTGGTGGCCTGGGCATACACAGCTGCCAGTGGCACTGGGTCACTAGTGTTTATTGATGTGACACAGGACAAGCAGCTGGATGAATTCTGAGCTATTCAGAGACTGTGTGCTCAAATCCAGCCAACTTGGTTGATGTTTTATAAAACTGATGGACAACCATACAAAATATAAAGCCGGAGCAACCCAGCAGTTTAGTAAAGCAAAGAAGTGGAAAATTCTTGAATGGCTAATGCTGCGTTTACATGGAGTGATAATTCGCCCAATTGAATGATTAACGATTTCGAAGTAACAATGTTTTTTTTTGGTTTTTTTTTAAATAAATATCAGCGTTTAGATGGAATGATATATTGTTTGGAAGATTCGTTATTGCGATCGTTTTAAGATTGCTTAAAGCGTAACTATAAAATATTTTGACCTTTCAGTTTTATTTAGCTTAGGTCATAAGAATTTTTGCAATATACATTAATAACCTAAAATGAACATTTTTGGATACATAAGGCTGATTGTCCCCTTACAGCTCTGTCTGGCTCTGACTTATTTCTGCATTCCTGCTGGACACGCCCCCCTCCCTGCAGATCCGTCCTGAGTGTACAGACTCTCCCCCACCTCCTAGCAGCGCGTTCTCCCCCCTCCCCTCACAGAGGTGACTAAGAAGAGCTGAGGGTGTTGTGTGTGAGGAGCAGCGCAGGGGAAGAGCTGGATGGAGGGACAAGTGTATCCAGTGCCACCATGACTCCAATGTACTGCATGAGGGAGAGTGGGTGAGTCACTGAGGGAAGGACTACAAGTCCCAGCACAACACAGCTGTAGTCCTTCCATAGTACATATAACACTCACTATCAGATGTCCAGCAGGTGCCCACACCTCCATGGCTGACATTATCCTACAGTGTTATGAGAGCAGATGACTGTATCTAATCCCACTGTGTGTGATACCATCTGCTAGGGCTCTGTATCTAATCTTACATTGTGATACTGTATGCTGGGGCTGTATCTGATCCTGCTATGTGTGATACATCTGCTGAGGTGCTGCTCAGTGAATGGAGGGACACAGCCAGGGAGATGAGGGATAGGCCACGCCCACTTTTATGCAGCCAGAAGAAAAATTCATTTATTCTTCTGAGCCAAACGACTGGGGATATCTCAGCGAGCACACACACTATCAACGCAGTTTAGGGCTCTTTTTAAAGGGTAACACATGGGCTTTTTATTTGAGAAATTTCATTTTTTGGCTACTGAAATTATAGTTACGCTTTAAGCCTATCACACACATACTGTAGGGTGAATCTGTGAAAAACTGTTTACACGAAGCGATCTGCGAATTTTTAGCGAACGACCAACGACGATTTGAGAACATGTAGAAAGATGAACGATTTCTCGCTTGTCGCTTGATCGTTCGCTGTGTTTACATGAGCCGATTATCGCTCAAATGTGATCGTTAATCGTTCCGTGTTAATGCAGCATTAGTCAGTCACCTGATGTCAACCCAACTGAGCAGCATTTCACTTATTTAAGACTAGTCTAGAGACGGAAAGACCCGAAAACAAACCGTAAATAAAACCACTGCAGTAAAAGCCTGGCTGAGCACTAACTGGAGGAAACACGGAGTCTGGTGATGTCCATGAGTTCAAGACGTCAGCCAGTCACTGCCAACAAAGGGGTTTCAGCCAAGTACTAGTAATTAACATTAATTTTAATTTTTCCATTTACTTTTGAGCCCCTGAAATGAAGGGATGTGTATAGGAAAGGCTTTAGTTCCTCACATTTTTATGCAATTATTTTGTTCAACCCAGTGAATTAAAGCTCAAAGTCCGAACTTTTAACTGCATCTAAAATGTTTTGTTCAAAATTCATTGTGGTAATGTACAGAACAAGTGCCTAAACTGCTATATCTGTCCAAATATTTATAGACCTAAGTTTTTGCAAAGTCTTTATGAAAAATCTGTCTCAGCCCCATATGTGTCAGTAGGTATAGATCAGAAACCAATCCCATATAGTGTTACTCACTTCCATCGCCTCCCCCTACTACTTGTATTGTGTGTCATATATGCTTTGCATAGAAGTGTTAATTCTTGTAGATAACTTGTTCCTTTGTGGTGTGTAAGCACAGTACCTAAATCTCTGGAGATTTGTGTATATATCAATGCTTCTTATGTTCTTTACTGCCAGGTGTACCCAAATCATGAGATGAATTTCACGGCTGCCAACATTTGCAAGTGGGCATTAGATAATCGTGAGATCCTGCTGCACTGGATCCGTCCTCATGGTGGTAAAAGCCTTCTGCTTAACAATGAGCTGAAGAAAGGCCCGGCTCTCTTTATGTTCATCCCATTCAACCCACTAGCCGAGGAGCAGCCACTGCTGGATGAGGTTGGTACACGTTGGCTGCCAGCTTCCAGCTAGTTAGTATATTCTCAGCAATCATTTGTTTGAATTGCATCCAAATAATTCTTCAAACCAATGCTCTGAAACGTTTTACTGGTATATAAAGGTCTGTATAACTATGCTTTTTCAGTGTCCCCATACTGTTAGCAACTTTTATACTATCTGTCTACATGGACCCCTAGGGTACATTGATGTTACACAGGTGGTCCCTAGAAGCTTCTAATCCTGAATGCTGCTGAGAGATGGGAAGGGGTCTCCTTCTGTGGTCACATTACCTAAAGGGAACCTATCGTAGAACATGTAGTCCCATAGGTTTGTGGGAAACGTTCAATAAAACATGACCTTTATTTAAATGGACCTCCTCCTTGTGGAATTAGGAGTCAAGTGGGCAGTCACACTAGTAACTGACAGCCTTCCTTGTAGTATACATGCAGAATTGGCTGTCAGTCAGTTGAGGACTGCCCACTGGATGCCTAACCTCGGAATGAACGGAGATTATCATGAACAAATTCAGTTCTACTGCACCATTTTCCACAAGTGTGGATAGCAATTGTTCAAACTTCCCCAAGTCTGTAGCATGATGCCCACCGATCGGACTGCATGTTCAATGTCAGTGCCGTATAACATTACAATTCCACTGTAGTGCGCTTACCGCCAGGGTAGCTTGCTTTTAATGGGACCTTGTCGGGGTGAGACAACCTTGGTCATCCTTTCTGGTCTAACCCTAGTTAGTTCAGTAAAATTCTCCATCTGTAATACATCTATATAGCTGAGCATGTTGTGACCCCCATTACAAACAACTTTCCTTTGTTCCCAAAGGCGTGCAAGGCATTTTGTTAGGGTTGCAGAATCCTTTGTCAGCTTTGAAGCATCATGTACAGCGCGGTTACACAACTTGTTTATCAGCTCATGTGAGCGTCTGGATTGAGTGGTGTGTGTTTTGTGTGTGTAGTTTGTCACCCCTCACCCCATACTCTTTTACATAACATGCACATAAGCCATACAAGTGCTGTTGAAATGTACAATATCCTTGTGAAATTGCTGCTTATTTTTATTCAGGGTGTGATGTACTGAACCTATTGGTATGATGATTCACCTGTCGTGTAATGTATCTCCTTCACTTATAATGGGTCCACCAGAGTTATGTATGTTTTACATTAAAGAAAAAAAAAAAGCATAAAATGCTTTTTTTTGGCTGTGACCAAGCAGACCCGAAAGAGTGTACTAACATATACAGAGTTAATGGCCTCTACCACCAGGACAAGCATCTGTCTGACAAAGGGTGTTTTTATTCTAACCTGTCCTGAATTTTAATAGCTAGGCAAGTCATTTGATTAATTTACCCTGGGTGACGATTTCATTGCAGATTTGCTTTTTGCATTGCGTTGTTTGGAAAGAAAAAATGTGCAGGGCTGTGTCTTCAGTGCAGTAGCTGATAACACATGATTGTTGTGGCTGCTCTTTAACCCTCTGTGTGCTGCAGCATATAACTGACACAGTAATAAGCACTGCATCACTTACATGCTGCAGCACTGCAAGGGTTAAAGACCAGAACACAGGACATTTCTGCCTTACTGGCTTCCTGCACTGACTAATCTGCGCACCAGAGTCCTGCAACTTGCCGGCAGCCTCAGCATGAAGGTTATTGGTGCAGGAGCCGATAAGGCACAAATGTCCTGTGTTCTGGTCTTTACCCCTTTTGGTTCCTGCACTGATGACTTCTGACCTCTGTTCTGAGGCTGCCTACTGGAGGATTGGGCCTTTCTACAGGGGGGTGGACTACTAGGTGGGCTATCCACAAGAGGGAGAGGTACATAGGAGATACTATTTCTGGGGGGGGGGGGGGGGGGGAGGAGCTACAAAGGACCCAACTACTATATAGAGGTACAGAGGGGCCTAACTATATAGGGCTTGTCTACTATTTAGAGGCACATATTGGGCATTACTGCTTATCTAGGGGCACTGTTACTGTGTGAAGCAATACAGTTTCTCAAACAGCATTACAATAGTATCAGAGGTGACTTGCAGGAGATTAATAAAAAAAAAATATATAGATAGAGAATTGTCCGTAATGTTAAAAAAAGAGACTTTATATTTTGGCCATATCACCCAGCCCTAGCTGAAAGGTGTCATACGCATTAGAAAATATTGGCCAGAACAGTCAAACTTTTGTCTCTCCAGCTGTTGCAAAATTACAATTCCCATCATGCCTGGACAGCCAGGAATGATGGGAATTATAGTTGTGCAACATCTGGAGGGATTCAAGTTTGACACCTGTAATTTGATATGTATAGCGGCTTCCTGACTCCCCTGACAGATGACGTGGGGGGGGGAGGAGGAGGATTGGGTGTATTGGATTTCAACTGCTTGTTTCTCTTGTTCTTGGAGAGAGAATCTGCTAGAAGAGTCTGGCATCAGCTATCATCTCTTGTCTCACATGACAGAACTTTAGGTTTGCTGGCACATCATGATGATAAATGCCATGTATTGTCTGTACTGTTGAATTACAGCAAAGAAAATCTGTATAAAACCAGAAAGGATCACTGGTCATGGGTACAGCTCTAGTAGAGACACAATGACCTTCATCCCTCTTAACCCCAAGTATGTGACGTGATTTTTAATAACTGTATTGTAGATCATGGAAGTTGCCCTGAAATACAACAGCTGCACTCAGAGCCCCTACAGGACCCCTCAGGAGCAGGGAGATCTGGACTCTCCATCACTCACAGCTCTGCAGCCATTCCCTTGCTGTAACACCATCGTCCTTCCTCAGTGGCATCTCCTATCCCGGGTCCACAACGTGTGTGAGCTGTGTGTGAATCAGAGCAGCGGCGTCTCCCTGAGCACAGTCACTGCACCACGCTGCAACTTTGTGGACATCGCTGCAGCCTTAGAGTCTTTCTACCTCAAAGAACAATTCTTCCTGAACTTCATGTCGACTGTGCGAGAATGCAGCAACTTTCTCAGCTTCTACAGTCCCTATTTCTTCTATACTGCATGTTGTCAGACGGTGCACAGGGGATTGATCATTTCTGCCTCCAGCCATGACAATGCATCCTTTGTGCTTTCTTCCCAAGGGAAGGTCCCTGATGAGAAATTGTCACATATAGTGCCTCATATTGAGGAGAAGGGACAAGTCTCTTCCAGCTATCATTTGAACAATGGCGGTATCACTGGCCTCAGGTGCAGGACCAACAAGACCTTAAACATGTATCTTCTGGACTCTAATCTGTCCTGGTTGTATGCTGAGAGACTGGGAGCTTCTGGACAGGAGAAGATGTTTGCTGCTATCATTGACCTGAAAGAAGAGATCCATTATATCATAGACCAGAGCCAGCCCCTCATCGGACCTACATTAGGTATGCTCAGTCATACTTCTATAAGAATATTAAGCTTACATCACTATCTATGTTTAACCATAACTGAAAAGAATAGTATAAATTATAACCTTTACTAGCTATAGTAAACAGCAATACTTGGTTACCTAGAGTGCCAAAGACACCAAGCGTTTTAGGGCAAGATTTCTGTTTATATCAAGAAAGTTCCCAGCATGCAGTATGTCAGACTTCATAGGCCTGCATTCAGCAGATAGGGACCAAAGGAATACCCTTTTAGCCTGTAATGAGCAAAAATTTATTAGGATATTTTTTTTTTCTCATGTATGGAATAACCTAGTAGGCTTCACTTTTTATATAGATGTATCTAGTAATAAAGTATACCTTGTATTTATTGTTCAGCATGCGAGCTTATAGGCATACAGTGGTCATACATAAGGGCTATATTTTGGGAAATCATCCCAGTGTATACCTCTAACATAAACTGCAGCCTTTACACGGCCTATTTTTCCATCAGGAAATATAAGCTGTGAGCTACACAGCAGAAATCTGAGCCATACTCCTGGATCTCTGACGTGTATTTCACTCTGTGCGACAGATCTTGCTGCTGCCTTTGACATGGATTAACCCCATTTAGTGTGTCCTAGCGATCCAGCATGCTTTGTGCATGGACTAAGTGACTTATTCATTGCATCAGAAACTATGCATGTCGCAGTTCAGCATAATTTATGGGACAACTGGATACATCTTACACGCAGTTTTCACTTATTTTGTTGTAATTCTGATGTGTATTCCTCATCGGAATATGTGAACATTCCCTTTACACGTAGAGAATACACTAAAGTTAAAAAGTTAGGAGAAAATGTATATAAATGGAATGGCTACAAACAGAGTGACAGGGAAGATAATAAATGTGTCATCTTTGGAGTACCTGTCAATAGAAAAAAACTTTTGCCAGACTTGTCAAAAGTTTTGATTGGTCGGGGTCTTAGTTGTTCAGACTGTGACTGATCAGGAGGACTGGTGGGAAGATGACAGCGCTGACCTGGACAGCTTCATAGACTTGCATTATGCAGCTGTTGAGGTAACCTAACACAGAGCTGGGAGGGAACACGCGGTGTGTGGACTTCTCCTGATCGGTCACAGTCTGAACACTCAGGCCCTGATGATCAAAAGTTTTGACATGTCCCTGTGACGTGTCAAGTTTTTTTTTTTCTAATGACAGGTACTCTTTAACACTTGGATGTTAATCTCTTCACTGCACTCCCAAGGTTTTTAGCATCTTGCTTTCAGCAGCACCACCATCCCACTTGTTGCATCACGGTTTATGGCACATGCTTATTTTAGCCATATCCACTGGAGGTTACTTTTTATTTTTAGTAAGTGTTATAATTTTACACAGGCATATTACAGATTCATTTCCTAGCCTGACTGCTGGTTTGTTGAACTAAATTGACACATTTCAATTCAGACCATCAGACCTGCAGCCATAATATGCACACAAGCTGGCTTCACATATTACAACACAGTTCTATCTTTGCATCCAATAAATGATTGGTGCCAAGATATATACAACTTTTTATAGGGAAATGTATTTTTATAGTGCAACGTTCCTGTGGATATGTCAGAATATTAGGAATCAAACAGAATTTTAGATTCACGCCAAGTGTGGGCTACCAGGTTGCACTCTGATAGAAATCTGCATGCAAACCCGATATTAGGGTAGCTTCGCACGTACCGTATCGCAGCTTATTTTCTGCGACAGATCCGCAGCAGATTTGACTAAATGAATAATCACAGCATCAAATCCGCACTGTAAAATCTGCTGCAGATTTGATGGTGCAGATTTAATGCTGTGTTCATTCATTTAGTCAAATCTGCTGCGGATCTGTTGCAGAAAATAGGCTGCGATACGGTACGTGTGAAGCTACCCTTACACAAAACTGATTTTCCTTTCAGAGGTCTTTATCCAGAACTTTAGCAGAGTTTACAGTCCACTGCGGAGGCATCTAGCCAGTGACCCTGCATTGAGCACACTAAGACCCCAACTCATCACAGAAGTTACAACTTCTACTTTCCATGAGGTTGTGTTGGACAGCAGAAAGGTAGGTGTTCTATGCCTGTGCAGTCATGGTGTGTGTTGTGTGTACAGCAGTGCCCCTCTAGCGTCAGTACAATGCTCCTAATGCCGGGCTTATCTCCTGCATTCTTTACATAATAACCTGATTTTCTCCAGCTCCCTTCATACTCCGGCTGGCAGTGTTTCCCTGCGGCACCGCTCAATGAGCCATTCACATGTTCTGGTTCCAGGAATGAGGTCATGAAAGGAATGCTGTCAGCCGGCGCTTGGTGGGATTACAATTGCACCAGTCTTCTATGTTGGGCAGTGCGTGTCATGTATAACAGGCCAACCAGAAACCGGCTACGTTCGAAAATAATATCAAAGACTTTCATGTAATAGACCTTATAGACTGTATGGGGACTTTTCTGTATTCATCATCTAGAGTCATGACACCATGTATAACCACAATTGTCTCTTTGACAGGATGTTTTGTTGCTGTTCTATACAACCTGGTGTGGTTTTTGTGCCACTCTGAATCATATTTTTATCCGACTCACGCAGCTATTGGCTACAGACAGTCTCATTGTAGCTAGGTAAGATAGTACTGTCACATAAACATAGCCTGGCAATGATATTGGGGATATTTGCAGGAAGATGGGCTCTTAACCTTGCAGTTGGTTCTTGTAGCCTGGCTGATGCACCTAAATTGTGGAGAATTACTAGAAAATAGATTCTGGTCTTTTTGCCCAAAGCATAATGAGATTTTATTTCTTAAGTACTTGCGGACCAACAAACTACTTAGAGGAGCAGGAAAGGTATTGCTTTTCTTGCTTGCTTTTGCTCCACTTCTGCCTTCCTGTCATTTAAGATGATAAGCCTCTAAAGAAGAGGGGGTGGGAGCGTCCTGTATAGCAGTTTTTGCAGCCATAGTGAATGGCCACATAAAGTTGCAGCAACATCGTATGGCCATTGGTCACTGCAGCGCTTTCAGCCTACCTTACTTCCCCAGCTCCCCTCTGTCTGAGTAGCTATACATCTAAAATGAGGGGTGGGTGGAGGTGTGTAGTGGAAAGGCTTCTCATGAGGATTTCAGGTGTACCTTTATCTTCGTAGGATTATATCTTGGCACTGGAAAGGACTTTTTGTTAATATGTAAATGAGGCTGAAGTGCCCAGGGGGTGCTCCTCAGCATGGTCCACCACCTTTCCTCTTTATCACTGCCTCTGTGCCCACTTGCAATCACCTCCCCCAATTGACTGACAGCCACTATATAAAGAAGGCATGGGCTGGACTTACCTGAGCTTTTGGGCACTTGAGCTTCATTTAGATATCCGCATAAAAGCTTCTACCTCACTACTGGAAAGGACTAGAGAGATAAGACATGTCTGGAATCCTGATGAGAAGCCCTATCTAACCATTGGCTTATATACACCAGTTTTTCTGCTTTACAGAGAATAAAATGTGAAACCCACACATTACCACATACAATATGTAGGAAAATGTTAAAGTAATGGGTAAATATGCAGCATGCTTTATGATTGGTTGCTGTGGGCAACAAGACCAGTTGTTCATTTTGATAAACTTTTTCAGTCATAAATTGCTATTACATCTGTTCGTGATCCCAAAGATATTGATCGCTGTTCAGGGTGTATATTTTTGCATCCAAGTACAATCAACAATTAATAATACTAAATCCGCAGTGGATTCAAGGCTACCTGTCATGATGTCTCCTCACCTGATCGGCGTGCAGTCACTTCCACCACTTAGTGTCAGGTAACTATGGATACGGGCACACAGGGTCAGGTCCATGCCTGAGCTCCAAATGGATCCAATAGGGCTCATGCACGGAACCGACCTGGCATGATCGTATCTATAGTTACCTGAGCTTCAGGCAGCAGGAGGGAATGCAGACCGATGAGGTGAGGAGACATCATGACCGGTACCCTTCAAGTATGTAGGAACCTACCCAAATAGTTTTTGTCTCATTAAAAAAAAAATTCAATTAGGTTTAAGGGTGGCTTAAAAAAACTCACTATGAAAATTACAGTTTATTCTTCAGGCAGCATGTTATGGATAGGGAGGAGTTGAGCAGACGGGAAAAGATTGAGCACAACGTGTAGCAGCCATAGTAGTTTAGTTTAGTCATACAATGATTGATAGACAGCCATTCCTCTATTGTCCCTAAAGAGAGCTGTCAGTCATGGGGTAAGACTTCCCACTGGAGTCCCAAGGACAAATAAACAGATTTAAATGAATAAACCGCAAGTCTAGCCCTAAGCGATGGAAGGCTGTCAGTCATAGTGACACTACCCAGTGGACTCCTAAGTACTAATAAACAGATAAAATACTAACTATATACTGAATGTTTTCCCACAAAACTATATAAATATAAAAAACAGCTCTGCTCTTCCTGCTCTAAAACCTGCTGTTGATGGATCTAACTGCATGTTCAGTGTAACAGGTTTCCTGCCTGATCCCCTGCTGTTGTGAATGTGGCCAGGTCGCCACTGCTGCCTTAATATGCAGGAAGTGCCCACACAGCCAGTTGCTGGTCTCTGCATGTAAAGGCATGACATGAAGGGGTGGCCAGCCGGGTACCAGAAATTGTTGAACCGGACAGGCTGGGAGATATGGGCCTCTTCTCTTTTGGGTCCCCAGTTTGCCAGTTCAGTTTCTACACAGTTTTGCACTAGTAACATCAATCTATGCTCCGGAGCTGCTCTTCAAACTTCAAAGCACACACATCTGTAATAGCGATCCACAAACTCATTTGTATTATGGATGAAAGACCTCGCCTGACCATGATTCTGATTACCATCTGGGTTTGTGGATCTATATTATTGATGTATGTTCTGGGCCTAACACACAGCAGGAAGTTTTAGCTATAGGAGCGGTGTCCTCTGTCTCCCATGCTTGAATTGATTTCCATGGGGTAGTCACCCTTTCACTGAGATAGGAACAGCCACATGACACCCATGTATACCTAGTATGTTTGTCATTCATTCCACTAAAAGGAACAGGCTATAAAAATGTTATATGTGCTGTTAAAAATGTAAAAGTGTAAAAATGCCCATATAGCGGTAAAGTTTGGCCATCATGTCTCTTACTTAGAGATATGGATGTTTGTTTGGTTTTGCTGTGGTTGTCATTTTTGCCATATTTGCTGCACATCCACAAATAAAATAAACGTTATCTGCTGCTGTAACTACAGCCTTACTGATATATGGACAATTTTGTCTCTTGAGGGAAGAAGCCTTTTTTGATAAAACTTTACAGAATTTTCTGTTTTGCTCACACCTGAGACTGTACGGTAGGAGGGATAGTGAATAGGATCATGTAAGATATAATGGTGGTAGAATAATCTCTCACTTGACTTTTCTTTCCAGAATAAATATTGCACAGAATGATCTCCCTTGGGAGTTTATGGTGGACCGTGTCCCCACTATTATGTTCTTCCCTCAGAACAGGTGAGTGACAAGAAACATGAGATATCGCTCATACACTATAGAGTCATATTATAAATATGCTACTTAAAGGAGAAGTCCGGTGGGGCAACATATATTCACTGCGTGCAGGGGGTCGGGGTAATGTAATAGAGAGTTTATATTTACCGCTCCCTGTGCCTGCACTGCACCCCTAAGCCATGACCTTATCAAAACTTGGGGGAAAATGCCTTCTGGCGGGGATCCTGACCTTCTGGCACTGCGATTTGTGGGCACGGGGAAGGTAAGTAGTTGTTTTTTATGCTGTTTCCCCACCCCTGATGGATTTTAAAATAAAGAAAACAAACAAATGCTGGACTTCTCCTTTAACCCCTTAACGACAAAGGTCGTATATTTACGCCCTGTTGTCGGTAAGGGGCTTCAGAACAGGGCGCGCAGCTGTCAACTTTAATTAGCCACGGTCCCGGGCTACACGTGGCACCCTGGACCGCGGCGGTTCAGAGCGGGACCGTGGCCATTAGCGGGCACAGTCCGATCGCCGTGCCCGCAAATGAAAGTTTACAGCTGCATCCGATTACCGGATCCAGCGCTTTCCTGATGTCTAGTGGCGGAGATCGCTCCCCCGGGACGTTGTCTATTACCTGCTATGGCCTTTTAAGCACAAGGAGGAAAAAACAAAAACACAAAAATCTAAATTGGCTCTGTCCTTAAGGGGTTAAAGGGAACCAATCACCTCACACTGCCTCCACACTCTTCCCAGTGCTTCATTGGCAGCCTGAGGGTGCTAGTAAAATGGGTCAGTACATATGGAGCCTTTGTGACTCATGAGAAGCATGACCTGACAACATCATGTTGTGCAGCTGTTTTGCTGACAAAGGTATACCCTGTAGCTGCGCTTCAGAAAATACGTGGCCAGTACAAAGCCTTGGCTTTAAAGGGGTTGTACACCAAAAATTTTTTTCTTTCAAATCAACTGCTGCCATAAAGTGCCAGAGATTTGTAATTTACTTCTATTAAAAAAGCTCAAGCCTTCCAGTACTTATCAGCTGCTGTATGCCCAGCAGGAAGTTGTTTTGCTGCTGCTCTGGACATGGACAGAGGAGGCAACAGAGAGCACTGTGTCAAACAGGAAAGAAAAACACCACTTCCTGCAGGACACACAGCAGCTGTTAAGTACTGGAGATTTTTTAATAGAAGTAAATTACAAATCTCTGGCACTTTATGGCAGCAGTTGATCTGAAAGAAATTTTTTTTTGGGTGTACAACCCCTTTAATACCATACAAAATCTGTGGACTGATATGAAAAAGCTAGTTCTAACGTTCCCTCTGTAACAAAATTTTAGTGGTAAAATGGCTACGAGAAGGTGTTTTCTGGCACAGAAATAAAGCTAGTGTCTTATTCTGCTCACAGCTTTTTGGCTCTGTTTAGATCACCCTCTTACAAGAAGGAAGATCATCCGTTTGTCATTCAAAACCACAAAGACATTTGCAAATTTTAGAGTTTCAGGCTTGAACGGTAGTTGTGCTGAGCTGGGTGTGACACTGCAGCATGTAGAGGAAATCTCTAATAACAAGCACATTGACCTGAGGCTATGTGCAGCAACACTCCGCAGCTTTCCCTGATGGATGTACTGGGCTCAAATGGCATGGGGCGAAGCAGGCAAACAGTGCCGCCTCTCCATCTCTATAGCTATACATGAAATATAGCTTTGTAAAGCTCATAGTAAGGGAATCTGTCAGCAGGCACCCACCGTTTTTTAATTAAATTAACATTTTCCATTGAAATTGGAAGATGAAACCTAAACCTGTCCTATGTAACAGATGGATGAGACCATAGAAATGGACCAATCCAGTAAACATAACTCCTCAGTATATACCATTAAGCAGCTTGAGATTAAAAAAAAAAAATACGTGAAACGCTGGGACTGGGTTTCCATGGCTACACCCGTGTCACTTCGATCCCCTTGGATTCAGGGATTCTGCTTCTTATAGCAAGGTGAACGGCGTACAGATCACTAGTTGTGGTGAGAGGAAGCATGGTAGATAGAGGGTACTTCTGCTTATAACCACGGTTCCCCTGTAAACTTTGCTATCCTATTTCCTCTATACTATAAATAGACAAGCAGAACACGTGCCTGGCCCACTCCCCTGCATACAGCTGTAATCCCCTATGCACATACAGATTTATTGCTGTAAATAGTCAGCAGTGTGCTGGGGGAGTCTGTCATGTGCGGCCCATTACACAATGACATCAGGTAGATTGGAGTGTGGTGGTTAATGTTCTTATACCTGAATGATCAGCTCCTTTCTGATTCTTTGGTTACACCATGTGACCCACACTCTGACTTTCTAAATCATACAGCACCTTCTCTGCATTGTTATAAAACGTAAGCTGATAATTCATGAGGAATAAAACGAGTGGCACCTATGAAAGGTATTGTCCGGCATAGACAAACATTTTCTATATAGCTGCAGTCATATAGAAGAAAATAAATCTCCTGTACTTCTCTATCCACACTCTTCCTGTGTCCTACTGGCAGTGTCTCCGGTGTCCTCTACTGACTGCAGAGGCTTCATTTCCGAGACAGCTGATGTGACACTCCACTCACTGGACATTGCTGTATCTTCAGGCCTCCACAGCCTCCTCTGGCTGTCAATCATTCTGGGGGAGGGGTGGGGGGTCTCAGACCCACCTCTGTAACTGTCTGCAATACGCCGGATCACACAGCAACGTGCATTTGTGATCAGCAAACAGAAACTGGCAGCACGGATATAAGCATCTTTGCTACCAGTTTCCCTTTTGCTGTGTTCACACATTATTAGCTGTTTTGCCACAAGTTGCGCAGTTTGCTGTAAAATAGGGCTATTTTTGTTGTGATTATCACGGAATCGCAATTCACCACAAAATAGTGATAATTACCTCTAATTAACCCTATGGGGGAGCTTTATCAAACATGGTGTAAAGTGAAACTGGCTCAGTTGCCCCTAGCAACCAATCAGATTCCACCTTTCATTTTCCAAAGAGTCTGAGAGGGATAAAAGTTGGAATCTGGTTGCTAGGGGCAACAGAGCCAGTTTCACTTTACACCATGTTTGATAACGCTGTTTGATAACGCTCCCCCTATGTGGGAACATAGCCCTAGAGGTTGGATATTAGGATTTCTGACACTTTGGAACTGGTTAGCTAGTTTGTTGTGAACATTAAAGGACTATTCCAAATTAAGGGTACAAACACACACACCGTATATGCAGCAGATTTGATGCTGTGTTCAGTTATTTAGATCTAACATGCTGCGTATCTGCTGCGTATCGCAGCAGTAAATACGCTGCGTATACGGTGTGTGTTTATACCCTAAAACTAACAAACAAGAGATTGGGGGGGGGGGAGGTCGGACCCCCATACCCCCTGATAATCTCCAGATTGGCCCCTGGCTCCTTTGTGTACATGTGATCTGCAGCTCTATTCTTTCTCTATGGAGCCACTGTAAAGAGCTGAGCGCTGTACTCTGTTGTTTTCATTCTTTATGGAGCCGCTGGAGAAAGCTTTCTCGAGATTACCGGGGGGCACGGACCCCCCACCACCTGCAATCTTACTTGTTCCCTATGCCTCTCCCATAGCCCAGAGCTTACCGTATGACTATCCATATCCTTCTATGTTATCAGGAAAGACAAGAGTGTAAAGTATCCTGAAGATGAGCAGATCACTGTTCCAAACCTTCTGAGATTCATTCTGAGCTATGCCAGCCTGCCTTCCACTGCTGTAGACCCACCAGCCTCCTGCCCAATGCACTATCTCCAGTACAAAGAGAATCAGGTCTCTTACTTGGAACAAGAGATTCAGAGACTCCGAGCTGAAATTGACGTCTTACATGAGGCTCACGATCAGCTGGCAGAACATATATCAGAAGCTAGGAAAGATGCACAAGACCTTAAAGTGCAAAAACAGAGACTAGAACAACACAACAAAGCCCTGGAGGGCCACAAGGAACAACTGCAGGTACTGTATGAGCAGAAAGCCCAGGAGGCCGGCACGATGGCCGACAAGATCAAAGAGCTGGTGGCCGCCTCTGAAAGTCTTTTGGCAGAAAATGCGCTGCTCAAGTTTCTAGTGGTTTCATTAGAAGCCAAAAACCAAGTGAAGTTGGAGACTGAAAAGCACGATAACCTTGAGGATGGAATCAGGCCAAGCTCTGATGGGTCCGAAGTTTCTGGGGGGTCATCTGATACCAGCACTACAGAAGGATCGGTCACCTTAGACCACAATAAGGACAATAAAACAGACTGAACTTTTTTTTATTTGAAATATTTGGAAAATAATTTATACAGATTTTCTTACTGTAAATAAAATCATTTGCAGGTTGGTAGAGAATAAAATGTTTATTTTTATCTTCCTCTAGTTTTAAAGGGGGAATTACATTCTCGAGCAGGGGAACTCCGACTTGTCCCTGGTGTGAGGGTCACAGCTAGGGATGAGCGAATTTACAGTGGGAATGAAGCGGATCGTCAGGCTGCTGGCTTTACTTTGTTCCTACTGTAAATTCTCTCATTCCTAGTCACCACTCCCAAAGGCTGTATTAGTATTCCGATCCTGTGACCTATTGTCCACCTGGTCTCTTCTTTTGTTATAGTACAGCCTACGGATACACTATTAAATTATTATTTTTTTTTTTTTTTTTTTTGCAGAAGTCCAGGCAATTTTAAGAAACTTTGTAATTGGGTTTATTAGGCAAATATGCCATTATCTGCATTCAAAAAGAATTTCCCCAGGTCTCCAAACAACCCCCCCCCCCCCAACTCCTTTTCCGCTCATTATAAGAAAATCTTGACTTTTACATCAGTCAAGCCCTGTCTGTTATATGGAGAGGGGAGGAGGGAGATAAGTTGGCAGCAGAGAACAAAGGATTACACAGTGGGACCTGTGTGAAAGCTGGTATTCAGAGGTCAGTGCTGACTGTCAGAGGAGAGAGCCTGGTGATGTAGCTGTAAATTAACTTTGTTGTCCTTTTTTGGTGCCTCATCTCCCTCCACCCCTCCCCTCTTCATAGACAACTATGAAGACAGCGGGGGAGAGCTTCAAACTGCTTTTTCATGATAAAACTGCATTTTCAGCTAATAAACCCAATTACAAAGTTTCTTAAAATCGTCTGTACTATTGATTTCTCCAAAATTTGGAGGCAGGCATTCTTTAGCTCACCACTACCTCCTTGGCACTTGAGCTTATAACTCCCCATTCCCTCCATAACTGTATGCTCATTGCACCATTAGTACTTACTGTAGTATAGTGCATTACACTTTGGTGCAGGAAAGAGAATTCATCTGCCATCTATTGATGACTGTCCTTTGCATCAGACGGAGGTGGCTGTCTCTTTAGGAACCAGCAGATGTCACGTTCATTGATTTTAATAGCAGCTTCAACATTGGGTCCATGTGAGTAAAAAAAAGCTATTGCTTTTTCTTTATGGTTCCCTGTCTTCCATTGACATCAAATGGATATGGTTTTATTTTGACGTGGAAATTTGTAAGGTTTCCTTGTCAAAATCCACACAGTTATTGAACATACCCTAAAGAGCCTACCAGAGAAAACATTAGTGTAGAAAACTATATAGTAGTAGGCAATGAGCACAACGCAGAAGAGAAATAACCAGACGGTAGACGCAAGCACTGAAACCCAGATTTTTTTTTTTTAGCTGTCCGCCCCTTTTACCTCCTATAAAAGGGGTATTCCCCCCAAGAGCTAAAAAAATAAAATGCTCCCAAACCTAGCTGGTCTTACTCTTCAAGTCCGCCTGAGATTTTTGAGCCGTCTCCCGTCTTTCTAGCTGCTTCTGTTCCAGTTACACTTTTTTAAAAAAGTATACTACAGTCGCAAGACCTGACTGCAGCTCTAATCTTCCATACTGACCGCTTCCATAGGATCTATGATGCTTTTAGCTGTGGTCATTAGAACTGCAGTCATACTGTGTTCATCTGGCATTAACCTAAAGCACAGACAAACGTCACAATCCGCAGTTCTATAGAATAACCTATATTTTAGGAAGGTTGTAAGCGTTCTGCAGTCAGTGTGATATTTTCTCTGGTTTATGCAGTAATATTAGCAGAACAGCCGTTTTATATTCTATCCAGCGTGTTTTCTGTGAATTTATTGTATAGGCAGGGTAAGGAGGCTAGGGCTCTGTAAAGTGAAACCTGCACATTCTTCCATTATCCACAGATGGACCAATCTTTCTTTGCTTCAATGTTAAAGGAGACGTCTGACAATTTTTTTTTTTTATTAACATATTGTATTGATCCCCAAAAGTTATATAAATCACCATTATACACTTATTATGGGAAATGCTTATAATGTGCTTTTTCCCTGCACTTACTACTGCATCAAGGCTTCACTTCCTGGATAGAATGGTGATGTCACAACCCGACTCCCAGAGCTATGCGGCTGTGGCTGCACTTTATGTACATTTCCAATAATAAGTGTATATTGGAGATTTGTATAACACATGGAGGGCAATACAATACTTTAATAAAAAAAATGTTTGAAGACTTCTCCCAAAAGTTTATTCTTTTTGCTTCTTCAGTTATAACCAGGTATAAGTACTACTGAGATGTGCTCTCTGTGTATTACACAGTCCTACCAGTTCCCTAATAATTATACTGGAATGACCATGGAAATAAACTTGATTTTACACCGTTCAGTAGTGTCATTTTGTATAGGATTACAATGCTACTACAGTGGAAGAAAATACTTTTATTTCTGAACCTTTTGTTTTTAGTATAAGGCTTAGGGTTGGGTTTCCCACTACATTGTATAGAGCTTTTACTCTCCTTGAGTGTCAGAAGTTGGTGCCTCTGTGACATGGGAGAAATGTCATGTCACATTCCTGACAATCTTCTAAGTTTATAAAGAATTAAAAAAAAAAAATAATAATCAAGGTCCTAGGGAAAATGCATATATTTTTTTTTTTATATGGATTCGACATGAAGCTGCAAGTAATAGTGTCTATATATGTATAAGGTGCTATATATGTATAAGGGGACAGCACCGGTGTCATAGAAGACCCTAGCAGCATTCAGATGTAAGAAGGTTCACGTACTGTAACCAGTCACAAGACTACGATCACACATTGGTGTGTAGCCTCTATGCTCTGCAGTGTAAATGGATCTGATCTATTGATTACTAAGAGGAACAATTGTTCTATATCTGGTACTAACATTTACATGTACAGACAAATCAATGTTTATAGTGTTGTATAGAGAAGGGATTGTAATTCATATAGTAGTTTGGAGAATCTGCTGCTGCATATTTGTTCATAGACCTAGCACCTGTGGGTTGTCTCCGATACTGAACTTCAGGTTCATTCACTAGAATGGAACAGAGCTTCGACCTCAGACATAATGATTAGGAAAGAGTGCCAACCTTTTCATAAAGCTGTAACAATTTTTTTTTAAATAAGCAGTTTGTTATAGATATACTTTTTATGCCTACTGTATATAATTTAGCAAGTATTAGGCTGAGTTCACACGCCTACGTTTTTGCAAAAAAAAAAAACCTGATGTGTGTGTGCCGGATTTGTGTGTGTTTTTTTTTTTTTTTTTTTAAACGTACACAAAAACGTAGTCAACCTCATTTTTGTGTTCGTTTAAAAAAAAAAAAAAAAAAACACACGTACACACATGCATCTGTTTTACATCCGTTTTTGTTGAAAAAAAAAAAAAAAAACTGGATTGCAAAAACGTAGTGTGAAACCAGCCTTACTGGATCCTTTTAGCTGGGTCATGTGTTCTATGTTCCCTGGAAATTACTTTTTTTTTTCCTATGTTTTCAATTTGGCCTACTGAAACTTCCTGTATGATGGACTGTGGCCACTGTGGAGAACTCGTATAGAACAGACACTCCTAGCAGTTATGTCTGATGATCATACAGCTCCTGTTACACACTTACAAAAGGTATGACAGTTCTGCCTTCCTGACTCTATAGTTAAAGTCCCTTATGGTGCGTTTACACACAAATTTTCACAATAACGATGGCATTTGAGTGATTGCGATGTTTACATGGAACGGCTAACGATCAAGCAACAAGTGAGAAATCACTCATTGTGGTCTTTCCGCATGTTCTCAAATTCTTGTTCGCTGAAAAATTTGCAGAACGCTTCCTGTAAATAGTCTTCCACAGATTTACCCTATGTGACAGATGGGCTTAAAGGACAACTTCCATGAAAAACTTTTCCCCAGTAATTGAAGCACATTACAAAGTTATATAACTCTGTAATATGCTTCAACCACCTATCTGCCTCCCTTCCCTGTCTTTTCCCCCCTTCACCAGGAAGTGCACTAAACTCACACATACCTAATTACTGTCCTCCCCAGTTTCTTCTCTCAGCTCCTTCTTGTGACAGTGAGTCATCAGCAGGAGGGCTGGGCTAGCTCCTGTTACACCAGCCTCCCCCTGCCATGTCAGGTGACTCAACTTGCTCAGCTCCCATTGGCTGAGCAACTGCAAGCCATCTGAGTCCATGTCACTTGCTTATCTTCCCTAGTGACATGACTCAGTGAGTGAATGAGTCCACTGGGCAGCAGGAGAGAGTATCAGGGGAGGGGGGAGCTGCCTATGGCCAGGAGTCTGTCACAAGGGAAGATAAGCAAGTGACATGACTCAGATGGCTTGCAGTTGCTCAGCCAATGGGAGCTGAGCAAGCTGAGTCACCTGACAGGGGAGGGGGAGGCTGGTGTAACAGGAGCTAGAGCAGCCCTCCTCCTGATGACTCATTGTCACAAGAAGGAGCTGAGAGAAGAAACTGGGGAAAACAGTAATTAGGTATGTGTGAGTTTAGTGCACTTCCTGGAGGGGGGAAAAGACAGGGAAGGGAGCAGATAGGTGATTGAAGCACATTACAGAGTTATATAACTTTGTAATGTGCTTCAATTACTGGGAAAAAGTTTTTCATGGGAGTTGTCCTTTAACCCTTAGACGACCCAGGGCGTATAGTTACGCCATGGAAGTCTGTCCCCAGACGACCTAGGGCGTAACTGTACGCCCTGGGTGTTTCTCCCGCTATGAAGCGTGCTCCGGAGCGGAGCGCGCTTCATAGCAGGTGGGGGCCGGCTGCAATCAGCAGCCGGGACCTCACCGGTAATGACACGCTGCAGCGATCGCGCTGCCGCGTGTCATTAACTCCTTAAACGCCGCGATCGCGGCGTTTAAGTGTAAGTGACAGGGGGAGTCCCCTGTCACTTACCGATCGGGACCCCCGCAGTGTGACTGCGGGGGTCCCGATCGGTAAAACGGGCCGCCGGAGCTCTCTCACCTGCCTCCGTGCGGTCCGATCGGCGCTCTGGTCACTGAGCCTGCACAGGCAGGCTCAATGAGCAGAGCGCCGATAACACTGATCAATGCTATGCCTATGGCATAGCATTCATCAGTGTAAAAATCCAAGCAGTGAATGTAAAAGTCCCCCAAAGGGACTTCAAATGTGTAAAAAAAAAAAAAGTTAAAAACACTAACACACTACCCCAAAACCCCTCCCCCAATAAAAGTTGAAATCACCCCCCTTTCCCATTATATAAATAAAACATATAAAAATAAATAAATAGATAAACATATAATATACCGTAGCGTGCGTAATTGTCCGATCTATTAAAATATATCAAGCGTCATTGCGAACGGTAAACGGCGTACACGAAAAGAGGGAAAAAAGTGCACGGATTACCGATTTTATGTTACATTATATATATAAAATAATTAATAAAAAGTGATCAAAACGTCCGATCTTCACAAATATGGTGTTAATAAAAACTAGAGATCATGGCGGAAAAAATGACACCCCATACAGCCCCGTAGGTGAAAAAAATAAAACCGTTATAAGCGTCACAATAGGCCCATTTTATTTATAATTAATTGCCAAAAAAAAGGATTTCATTTAAAAAAAAATATATAACATTAGAGAATCTGTGTAACCTGCATATGGTTGTGTTCGTACTGACCTATAGAGTAATGGTATCATGTCGCTTTTACCATATAGTGCATTACGTAGACACAGGAACCCCCCAAACGTTACCATATTGCATTCTTTTTTACGATTTCACCTATTTATATCTTCATAAATAATATATTTGGGATTCCATCATACATGTTATGGTAAAATGAATGACGTCATTACAAAGTACAACTATTCCTGTAACAAATAAGCCCTTACATGGCCTGTAGATAAAAAACTGAAAGTGCTGGAGCTCTTAGAAGGGGAGGAGGGAAAAACGGAAACACTAAGATCAAAATTTGCGCGGTCCACTGGGTCATTTTGGGCCTGGTCCTCAAAGGGTTAAGCCATCTTAAAAACGATCACAATGACGATTTTTCTCCATCTAAAAGCTGATAGTTATAAAAACCAAATTGTTGCTTCAAAATCGTTAAACGATCAATTGGGCAAATTATTGCTCTGTGTAAACGCAGCATTAGTTTATTTAGGTTGAGAGTTGTTAGTGTCCCTCAGCAGACAGACATGGTACAGGCTTTTACATTAGAGGGGTTAGCTGGGTAACAAAAATAATAATTTAAACAATATTTTGTACCCTTTGTTTTTTTCACCTCTTACTTATCTGCTGATCAGAGAAGCTGAAATGAAGGGTGTGCAATATACATAGAAATGCAGAATGTGATAGACAAACAAGGTTGGGGTTGCAGTTATGGGAAAAATCTGTTATTGCTAGACTGTATTAACTGGTTCAATTGTGAGCTTTTTCTGCCAAGGACATATGATACTTCATGGCAGGGTGACAACTCAGTAGCCAAGGATATGTGATATCCTAGCTACTAATGCTTATAATTCTGGCTGATACTATGAGGAGATATGATTTGAGCTCAGATTCTCATCACCATTTTAGTGATTGCTTAATACATATGTAGCTGTCCCCAGCTGTTTTAAAGAGTCTCTGTTTTGGGCTAGGGTATAATTTAGTGTCCTTTTAAAGAGGAACTCCAGGTAGAGGTTAAAAAAAAAAAAAAATAATGAAACTTCTGCAGAGTCATAACACATTACTTACCTATCAATCCCAGTTTTGAAACTACCAAAAATCCATCTGTTTTTTTTTTTTTTTTGTTCTGTATTGGGTTTATGTACTTCCTGGTTGAGCAGTTCCCAGAATGCAATGCTTTCATTCAGCTGTTCATCGCAGTCCATAGTCCTTGCAGCAGCTGCTTCTGGCTGGTCAGAGTTAGTGAATCACTCAGGGGATTGGAGGATCCAGCCAAGCCTCCTGTGACATCACGCTCGGCACCCTGTCTGCATCATCAGCCTGTGCTCAGCAAACACACAATATGAGACAGAGGCATAGAATATTTGTCTCCTAAGGTGGGAGAGCAGAGGGAGCAGGAGACAATGTGAATTGGCACAGAGGACATTTTTCTTTACTTCCTGTATCAGCTACCAGTGTGGCAGAACCGTACAGATATGGTAATACATTATAAAGACACATCTATATAACTTTTAATAGAAAAAAAAATTCTTATGTGGAGTTCCCCTTTAAAACAGATGTATTATCAGGTACATCACTGCTTTGTTTGTTTTCCTTAATCGATCAGCGTGGGGATGCTAGTGGCATGCTCTTCCCGACAAAATTCATCTGGCAGTCCCCATTGACTGCATTGTGAGTGTATAGAGTCAATGGTACTATTGGATGAATTTCATTCTCAGCGCCCACATGAACAGACATACTGGCAGCAGGATTTTAACAGCATATCCAGCCACCAGCAAGTGATAGTTATACTTAAAAACCAGGTCAAAAGGCAAATCTGGCACTGTGACGATGGCGCAATAAGGTAGGATGGCAGACTGCAGCAAAAATGGTATGATATACAGTCCTGTCTCTGTATGGGTGCAGATCACCGCAGGGGAGTAGGTATCATCATTTGTTCATCACCAAGCCCTTTCCCTATCAGACAGCATATTTGCTTTTTATGACTTTATTCCCCTCCACAGTAGAAAAATGAGAAAATGGACAATTACTTTTTTTAATCGTGTTTACCAGCATTTGGATCGTGGCATCCAATAAACAAACAGCAGTAAGGCAAGCTTATCCATCTGTTCACACTTGTGTGGTGCTGTGCAGCGGCCATTGTTGCTGCTATACGGTGGTGGCATTTGGGTTGCTCCCTCTATGGTGGTGTGGTGATTGTGGTCACCACCTCATTTAGGTCAGGGACCCACACAAATCAGGAACAGTTACATGGGGTGTAGGCCTATACACTTTGATCAAGCAGTGGATCAGTGTATGTGAGTCCATGTCTGCTGTTTTTTTCTCTTGTCTAGTAATACCCATCATACACTACAGTCATAGCGATTTCTAGAGGAATGTATAAAACATTTCTAAAAGATGGAAACTACTTCAATCAATCAGAAATTACATTTTCACCCACAGACATGTTTTATGATTATTGATTAGTGTTAGCCATTACCTTTATGCACAGGACACAGAGCATGCCTAGAACACTTTCCCAGTCATCTCCAGTTTCCTATGGTCCATCGGGCTGCGGTAAAGCCCATCTCTAAATGTTAACAGCAGCAGGCAAGATGGCCACCCCCAGTCATGTACAGAAAATATAAATAAAAAATGCAATTTAAAAATAAAAGACAGATTAGAGAAAAAAAAGATACAGTATCTGGCTTTAATTAGAAATACAGGTGATACATTCCCTTTAAAGTCTTACAAAAAAGAGAAATTACAGTCGCTCAGTCATCTGTAGATGTGTGGTGCAGCCAGTAATGGGTCTATCCAGCAGATTCTTGTCACTTGCCCTGCTGGTTATTGTAAAAGCACAATGTCTCCCTCTATGCTCATTTACTGGGGGGTTGCTTTGATTCGTTCTAGATTAACACCATATAGGATATAGCATGGCATCTCAACCCCTGCAGAAATTACTTTATTTCTGGGTTTAATTTTTTTTGATCTGACAGTCAGAAATTATGTTTTTCACATACTTCTATGTTTAGCATTAGCGTTGTGGTGGACATTTCATAGGATCCTTCGAACAAATGGGAATTGTCCACACTGGAGTACCCCTTTACTTTTGTAAAACAGCCTCTTTAATTATTATGTAATTAAAATGATGGCTTGATTCTGGCCAATAGGGGGCACTTCACTGCTAAACCTACTTTACATAGGTGTACATTATTTTTTTTTTCTTTTTTAATGGTCTGTGACCAAGCGTGTGAGAAGACAGGAACCCCAGAGAGTCACTGGGAAAATGGAGCTGCCAAAAAAGAAAAGGTGTACCCTCACCATACTAAAAAAGAAAACCATTTTCTTTACTAGGAGCTTGTGACATTGGCCAAGTGACTGGACTGTGTGTAGTGGAGGGGTGCATACCTCAACAGTAAGATACAGAAATGTAGCCTATCAAGAAGGTCATTTGGTACCAAAATACCCAAATTCACTCCAACTTTAGACTCCTGCTTTCAATAAAAGAGGACTAAATGCAGAACATTCACCATCGCTCTCATGTTGTGCTACATACTAAGAGAGGACACTTTATAAGTAGAAACACTGTGTACATTATTTATCAGTACAATAATTTATGACAATGAAGACAAACATACAAATGTAAGAATGGCCATGAAAATCTAAAATACTAATTTCATCCATATAAAAAAATAATATCTCTAACTACTCGTCTGCCGCCTCCTCTCCGGGAGCCTCCTGGCACCCTTCTCATAAGGCATTTTCCTGATCACGGGCTCCTTTTGGAGATCTAGCAGAGTCAATGCAGTTATCAAGATTAAAGCTAGTTTAACACATCCAACACACCAAGGTGTACCCCTTTCCCTCTCTAAAGGACATGGGGTTGTAGTGTCTAGAACCACGAGGAAGGACCAGACTCGCTATGACAGGATCCATCAGTGGGTTAGACATTGTTAAAGATAAAAAGAATCTCCTTTTAAGTCAGGTCTTCAGCAACCTAATACGTTAAATCGGAGGTACACAAAAAACTCAGGTTATGTACACTGGGTTCAGGGGAGGGACGTTCACATTCCGGGGGATTTGTCCACTAAAGTGGGATGAATCACATTCAAGTAACACATGGTATGAAAATCGATGATTGTAGGAAAGAGCACTGCACGTATGCAGTGGTGTCAGCTATAGACTGGCTGCTGGGCAGGAAATATACCTTCCAAACAAGACACGGGTCTATTATTTTCACAGTATTAGTTCTGCTTTCTGCACACATGTTGGTTGGAGGCATGTGGTGCCTTAGCCGTGTGTCTCCGTGCCATTTGGTGTCAACTTGGTTTTCTTCTCCACCCGAGGTCCTTTGGCAGAGTACTGAACCAAGAGAAAAGGCTCTTTGGTCTCTCCTTCTCCAACAATGCTCTCCTCATCCTCACACTGGCTGAGCTTCTGCAGACGAAGGTAACACCAGCAACCCAGAATTAAGGCACCGAGGGCTGCTATGGCAATAAGAATAACTATGACTGTAACCACACCAGTGGTCGGGTTATGGTCCATTATAGACATGGCTGGGGTTGGGTGGAGTCGATTAAGTCTTCAGCCTTTGATCCAGTGAAATAGGAAACTCTGTCGATATGAAAAGAACAAATTAATAATCACGCAAAGGTCCATGTGAAGCAACAACATACAGCTGTAATAAGTGTACTATTGTGAATACGGATTAAACTAGTTTTGATTGAAGGCATAGCGTCAGAATTACTGCCACTTTTCTAGGCTGACCTGGTGCATTTCCTGGATCAAGCCAAGATTAGTATATACATGGGTGATCAGGTCACAGGTTGCTGGCTTCCTTTTTGCCCTAGCCTCTTTTTTCAAAGCTCGCCATACATGTTAATCCAGGATAAAAAAAAACAAAGCTACATTCTTGTTAAAACAGCACCACTCCTGTCCTCAGGTTGTGTGTCAATGTACCAATGTAAGAAGCGGAACCATGTGGATGCAAGTGCTAGGCCATTGTACATGATAAGACCAGCCCTATCCACATTCCTTATGCCTAGTCTGTTCCCGCACTACAAGTACAAAATGACTGAAAATTACGACCACTTCCAGCAATCTGCCCGAACATGTGGTTTTTCTCATAGACAAACAGCTTGTTTTCCCATCTTCATTTTTCTACCAAGCACTTGAGTTCAGTGTTGGAATGACAGGCCTAAGCTGCGGAGTCAGGGGTCAGTGTATTCACAGGCGTGAAAAAAACAGGCAGAGGGACCCGGCAACACCACATCCGCTCACAGCCCCGAGGAGAGAGCCCTCAATCCTGGGACGACACCGCCTGATGTATGCTCACTGCTCCTGCATGGAGAGACAATATCTGATTTCTTGTCTCTGTAGAATTATAAAGCCGATCCCTACCAATACCCGACAGCCACAAAATGTACCAGGCCTCCTGTTATTTACTATGTCCAATTAGGATGAAAAAGAACCCATTCACATCGGGCTTTATGCACACATCGCTAATAAATAAGGGGATTGCTAACATATACTGCAATGTGTTCCAGGTGGACCCATTCCATTTAATGGACTGACTGATATAATGTTGACTACATTCCCGCCTCTGCCACTGACTGGCTGAGTGGACTTGAAACATCATAGTCATGTCTCAAGCCCGCGTCAGTGACCAGAAACCGCGGACCTGAGTGGCGCGATCTGGGATACGGCGCTGGAACCGGGGAGGTATTGGGAGGTCATTGCCCTCATCCACCTCCTCCCTGGCCATAGGCAAAAAAGCCCCCCAGCCCGGAGTACCCCTTTAAAAAAAAAGTACACATTCAGGAAAAGGACTGCATATAGTTTTGCTGGCTTCATATATGGACAGTACACTACAGTATAAGGAATGCTGGATACCTGCTCAACTATGTATCAAGTAAAATCATGTTCAAGCAAGAGACACTGCTCAGCACCAGAGGGAATGCTGAATGGAAAGAGATCACCTACCTGACGTGTACCCGACTCTTAGGGAGCCTTTACACCGAGATTTATCTGACAGATTGCTGAAGCCAAAAGCAAGGTACAGACTATACAGGGAACAGGTCATAAAGACTGAGATTTCTCCTCTTTTCAAATCAATTGCTGGCTTTGGCTTAAAGAATCTGTCAGATAAATCTGTGTAAAGGCACCCTTAGGTCTAGCTACATTTCAAAGGTTCATTTCGAACATGTGACTACTGAATCAAACAGAACCACATCTCTTTTTGATACCTAGGGGGACATTTACAAAGACCGGCATCTTAGATTAGGCCCCGTCCCCCGGCTGGATTTACATCTGAGGTGTAAATCATGATAAACTAGGAATAGGAGCCTTCTCGCTGCCTTGCCGTGCATTCCCCCAGCACGCCAGTGGTGCCACTTTTGTAAATGTCCCCCCCATATTTTTATATTCCAGTAAGGAGATGGGTATTAACAGGGGAATCAAGGTCCTGTCACTGCATAGATAAAGGCTTGAGAGTAACTCATTCTATGCATGGTAAACTAAGGCTTTAGATCACTTCAAGTCAGTATTCTATACATCTTATTTCCAAGACAAAAATCTATATGTCCAGAAGTGAGCAGTAATTCACCACAACCCTTGGAAAGCATATACTAGTGCACTAGTACTAACATACTAGCACCATGCTCTATATGAGACATCAGCCGACTGTTGCCCGTAGTACAACAGGTAGCTAATCACATTATATGCCCCTGACAATAGGCCATGCCATGTGTAAATGGGCACTGTCATTATAAAATATCAAACATTTTGCTCAGTCAGGCTCTGAGTGTTCACAGTATAAATGTTCACACAATACAGGGGTTATCCAGGATTCGAAAAAAACACAGCTATTTTCTTGCAAACACCCCACCACCCATGTCTTCAGTTTGTGTGTGATATTACAACTTAGCTCAGTAAAAATACGGATGCACAATGTACACATTTTTTTGCGGATTGTGGACAATTGCAGACATAACATACAATCGTGGAAAGCTACTGAAAGTGTGAAGGAGGCCTTAAAGGGGAACTCCAGAGGAAAAAAATGTTTTTAAATCAACTTGTGTCAGACAGTTATACAGAATACGCAACTTCCTGCAGGGCATACAGCAGCTGTATTATTTCCAGTCTGACATTGTGCTCTCTGTTGTCCCCTCTGCCTGTGACAGGAACTGTCCAGAACAGCAATAAATCTCCATAGAAAACCTCTCCTGCTCTGTACAGTTCCTGACATGGACAGAGGTGGCAGCAGAGAGCACTGTGTCAGACTGGAAAGTATACACTACTTCCTGCTGAACATACAGCAGCTGATAAGTACTGGAAATATGTATAACAGACACCAGTTGATTTGAAGATAATCTGTTTTCCCCTATAATCTTTTTGTCATTTCATAAAACCCTTTGATTCCTATTCAGGTAACAGTACCACTATAGACCAAGCCTGGTATTCCACAGAGGCCTATTTAAGTCAATGAGGCTAAAGACGCCCATACATCTGCCAAGTGCTCCTCCTGAATTCCAAGTAAGCCCGGCTGAGCATGCAATAGTTTTCAATGGGCAGACAAGAATAAGTTGCCAGACTCCTATTGCAGCAGCTTAAGAGGTGAAATCCAAAATGTCTGAGGGCCCTATTACACGGAGCGATAATCACTACCTGTAATAGAGACAATGATCAGCCGATGACAACGATCAGATCTGGACCTAAAATCGTAGGGTACCGACCACGCATTGCTAATGATTGCCCAAACACCTGATACCTTACCTCTCCCCGCTCCCGGTCTTCTCTCCTGTGCTGTGCAGCTTCCCGGTGGTAGCAGGGTCTGAGTGTCCTGTCAGCTGACAAATCGCTCAGCCAATCACAGGCTGCGGCGGTCCTGGCCTGTGATTGGCTGAGTGACCTGTCAGCTGACCGGGAAGCTATGGAGCACAGGAGAGAAGAATGGGAAGCTGCAGAGAGGTAAGGTATCAGGTGTTTGAGCAAGGGCTGCATGGACATTGCTAATGATGTCCATGCAGCCCTTACTGCCCGATTATCAGGCTGTCTAATAGGTCCAGTAAATGAGCGCAGATCTAGCAGACCAGCACTCGTTTACTAAAATGATCAGGCCGTAGTCGGTCCGTGTAATAGGACCCTGACCCTTCCCACTCCGACATCTGCAGTCAGGGTAGAGGGGGGGACATCCCCATATACACTTGGCCAGATTCAGGCAGGTTTGGTTGGCTTACAATTACTATGTATGTGCCCCTTAGACACACAACTGGTCTATATATATTCTCATAAAACCCCCTATATTCTTACTAATGCTATACGCCAGGAATGTGTGAAGAAAAAAAACCTATGCAATGTGATGGTAAAGCCTCAACAATAATACATGTTGGAAGTTCCAGGAATCCTTGGCCTAGGAGGAAATTGCTATGGAGGCAGAGCGGTGGTGTACGGTTCTTCGTGTTCTCAGGAAATGCTCCAATCGGGACCCTAGGCGATGACTGTAGCCCTTAGTCATTTTACTTACACGCTGATATGTATCTGTCAGAAGACATCATGTTACCATCCAGTTTACTACGTTATCTTACAGGAACATACACGGAGGGGACTGCTGATGCTGTGTGGATCATGTCCAAAACACTCATTTGTAATCAGTGGAAAATTCCATTGTGAGAGCAGGATGACTGGACTCGCTGCTCAGCCACCCCCCTCCCTGGTGACAAACACATCTCTTCTAGATGCTGCAGAGCTGACAAATGCTCCAGTCCTGGGGATGGCACAGACATGTTCGGCCTACCTGCCATAGACACTGGCTGCAATCCTTACCCGGGAAAAGTATACATGTGTGAGCTACCTATATCACTGAATAACACTACGTAAAACAGGTCCACACAGGAGGCCAATGGCATGCCATAAAAACATTGTGATTGTGAAGATTATCCATGGCAATTATTAGCTAGAATAGGTGGAAAATCCTTAGCTTTGAGGTAAAATTGGAAATTTACAGTGACAGGAAAGCATAATGTTTCTCTTTGAGGAAAGTTCCATAAAGTGTTTGAAACGTATAGGCCACTAAGGAGAGTTCTGGGAAGAGAGAGATGCCAAGAAGCTCTCGGGTGCCACCTCTTCCTTTAAAGGAACTATCCAGCGTTAGTAAAGCATGGCCACTTTCTTCCAGAAATAGCACCACTCTTGTGTCCAGTTTGGATGGGGTTTTGCAACTTGGTTCCATTGACATGAACGGAGCTTAACTGCAAACCACACCTGATCTGGAGACAAGAGGAAGTCATGTTTTTCTAATGCTGGACAACCTGTTAAAAAAGTCTCCCAGCATGACTGTGGATTTAAAGGGGTTATCCAGGCTTACAAAAACATGGCCGCTTTCTTTCAGAAACAGTACCACTCTTGTCCTCAGTTTGGGTATAGTTCCATTGACGTGAACAGCACTGATATGTAATGCCACACACAACCTGACCAAAGGGGTGGTGCTGTATTTGCAAGAAAGTAGCTGTGTTTTTAAAGTCTGGATAACCCTCTACATAATCCAAGATATAAGTGGTTTACTTATTTAAAAAAAAAAAACCTAAGTAGCTAGTGACCTTATACCCAGATCTCACACCGATGGAATCTTTGCAGTCACATAGAAAGATTTTCAGTCCTACCTTACCAATCCCACTGCAGTTCTGGAACAAATAGGGGACCACACATAGATCCCTTACAAAACGGCACACTTTTTAGACATGACCAAAGACAGACTATGTTCAGGCCATGAAACTTAATAGGGCCAACAGGAGTACATCACAGTATACATGCCTTTCTGCTAACATCCCAATGTATACCATCAATATATTAGCAAGACTGAAACCTTGAAGTGTATTAGTATACATAGGATTTGTCAAATTCCAGCAAAAATCTATTCCAGCCATTTTAATTTGTTTTTGCTGGATTTTTGCCAGTCCAAAATTCTGCATCTATCCCAGTGTGACCCCTAAGATAATGACAGATCATAAACGCCTTTCCCACAGCTTTGCTTTAACATACTGTACACCCCAATAGGGCTTGTGACAAAGCGCAGCTTCAGGTAGAGAAGAGATGTCCTCTCTCCCAGGATCTGGGTCACCTATGAGGACCAATATCATCTGCAGCTGATACGGCTGTTTCCTGTCTGAGCTTGCAGAGCGTCATCTGCTGCCCGCTCTAAGGTGTCACCTCCCCCGGGACCTGCACCTGCTTCATGTACAAGTATAATACAGTAAACAAGCCCTCGAAATGAGTCAGCTAAGCTTACAGGAGGCAAAGAGAAAAGTGTATGTAAAATACCAGCCTCCCATGGTCATAAATGTAACCTGAAGGTAACCCCCATTCTGACAATTCTTACGCCATCTCCAATCTCTGGTGACATGTTAATATGAAATGGAGAAGAACCACTGCAGATTGAATCTACCTTCTGCCGTCACATACAATTCTGCTGATAGAGAGACAATACGGTTATACTACATTTCCGCTTTCAGCTGCGGCCACTCATTTCCACGTTCCTTTGTTTCCTAATCCCTGCAGTGTTATCCAGTGAGGTTATAGGACACGACTAAGCACAAAAGATGAGGTCATATCATGTGCAGAAATGGAGGAGGACGCAGAGGATGAATACCACAATATACAGTTTCTAAGTTCAAATCTTCCAAAGCATGCCCTGCTGGTTCAGCTTCTTCCAGAGTCTGCGCTGATAACTTACTTTCTTTACATTGCTTGCGTTAAAGCAATTTTATAGAGATAGCCATGTTTCCCAGAAAGCAGAATGCTATACTAAGTGCGTCTGATAACCTGTCAACAGGTTGTGAATGCAATGCTGGACTAGAATACAAAATAACTCAGTGTCACCCAGCACAATACAATTCATCTACTAAAGTCTATTCAACTATTTAAACGTTTTGTTTTTTTTTCATGAATACAAAGCCTGACCATATGTTTTCATAAAGTACATGAACATCATACGCAGTCCCCATTTTGAAGCCCCCTCTGAGTATCCTGGCAGACGTGAGATGTCCTGGGGGGCTATTAATTCGAATGATCACCTAGAAATTCTGCTTTTCTCCAGTAGCAGCCACTGCAGGGACAGATGCATGACTGGCCACGACTTCCTTCTGCCAAATCAGCTGAACGCCCTGGTGGCTGTCGTCTCTGATGTGACAACCCCTTTAATTTTGTGTTCTTCTGCTACACAGTCTTTTATTATGTGATCTAAATCTATTCTGGGAAACAGAGACTGAAGAAAAAATACAGACAAGCCGTATTGGAGCTTAGAAATACAGAAGTAATAAGTGGATACAAGAAATCCCTCTAACACAGGGGTGCCAAGCTCACAGCCCGGCAGCCGCTGCAAAACTACAACTCCCATCATGTCTAGACATCCAAGGCGTTCTCTGTCCACCACATTATAGGACTTGTCGTTCAGCAACAGCTGGAGGGCCGTGAGTGTGACACCTGTGCTCTAACAGTACATTAACTCTATAAACTGAGGAATGGAGGAACACTAAGCATAAAACTGGTGTTATACTACATTTATAAGCTATGTACAGATCAAACCAGAACAAGGAGTATCTCCATAGCTAGACATGTACATTTAGTAAAAATCTGAACTGAAGAACAAGAGGACACAGTGAGACGTTAGTTAGGGGAAAGATCAGAAGCAATATGAGAAAATATTACTTTACTGAAAGAGTAGTAGATGCTTGGAACAAACTTCCAGCAGATGTGGTTGGTAAATCTACAACAGAATTTCAACCTGTGTGGGATAAACATATATCAATCCTAGGATAATAGGAAAGGAAATACTAAAAGGGCAGATTAGATGGACCCAGTGGTCTTTTTCAGCCGCCAATCTTCTATGTTTCCATAGCTAGACATGTATGTGATCTACCAGACTGAAAGGAAAGGAGAAACATGCACAAAAATAGAACTCACCAAGGATACGATATCTGTAGGGTTCTCTTCTGACAACACATGACAACTTTTACTAGAAGGGGTAGCATGACCTAACTTCTCGATAAACATACTTTATATGCCATAACCAGTATTACAAAATACAGAATGCAGAATACCTAGTTTCAGAAAGTTATATAGATTTCTAATTTACTTCAGTTTTGGATTTGCTACACCTCTGTACAAGATCTACAGTATATTATACAGTATATTAAAAGTGGAGGTCAGAGAAGGAAGTTAACATATACCTAAGGTTTGCATTGGGCAACTTTGTAACACCACCACTATCACAGATTCTCAGGACGTAGTGTCCAGAGCACTCAGCGCTCCCATTGAGTGCCTTTACACAGAGATTTATCTGACAGGTTTTTGAAGTCAGAAAAAAAATTAAAAAGAGAAGAGATCTCAGTCTTTCCTTTATGACCTGTTCCCTGTGTATAGTCTGTTCCTGGCTTTGGCTTCGAAAATCTGTCAGATAAATCTCTCTGTGTAAAGGCACCCATAGCCCGCACTGCAGATGTGGATCCAGACTTTAGGATTCACAAACAAATTAGCCAAGTCACTTTCAATATAACTATCATCTTTGAAAAGCTCGAGGTAGGGCTGGGCGATTAATCAAATTAATTCGATTAATTCGCCCAGAAGGTTAGAATCGATTTGATTTTTTGTGAAAATCGTAAATTCGATTTTCACAAAAAATCATTGCGGGCAGAGAAGGGCAGAGAAGCGTGGAGAGTCAGTCGGGCGGGCGGACGGGAGGTGCAGGAGCCGGGCGGGAGATGGAGGGCGGGCAGCACTGCGTGGAGGTGCCGGCCGGGCATGAGGTGCAGGTTACGGCCGGCGGGAAGTGAGGGGGCGGCGCTGCGTGGAGGTGCCGGGCGGGCGGGAAGTGCGGCGAGGTGCAGGTCGGTCGGCAGTCCCCCAGAGCCGCGACCGACCTTCCCCAGCTGTACACATAGCGTTCCGTTCCCCTACCGGCCACACATGCAGGTCCCGGTCTCTGCAGGAGGCTGCAGGGACTGTAGTGGTGATAGCGTCGCTGCCATTACTGGAGCTGTACAGCAGGATCTTCACCCCTGATCCCGCTGTACAGCTCCAGTAATGGCAGCGACGCTATCACCACTACAGTCCCTGCAGCCACCTGCAGAGACCGGGACCTGCATGTGTGGCCGGGGTGAGGGGAGGAGGGCTATGTGTACTCCTTTTTCCAATCATTCCCAGCTTCCCCAGTCGCCCTCCATCACCCCCAGTCCCCCTCCATCACCCCCAGTCCCCCTCCATCACCCCCAGTCCCCCTCCATCACCCCCAGTCCCCCTCCATCACCCCCAGTCGCCCTCCATCACCCCCAGTCGCCCTCCATCACCCCCAGTCGCCCTCCATCACCCCCAGTCGCCCTCCATCACCCCCAGTCGCCCTCCATCACCCCCAGTCCCCCTTCATCACCCCCCAGTCCCCCTCCATCACCCCCAGTCCCCCTCCATCACCCCCAGTCCCCCTCCATCACCCCCAGTCCCCCTTTATCACCCCCAGTCGCCCTCCATCCCCCCCTAGCTGCCCATCTATACCTGTACTACTACAGCCCTCATCTATACCTGTACTACCACACCCCTCATCTATACCTGTACTACCACACCCCTCATCTATACCTGTACTACCACACCCCTCATCTATACCTGTACTACCACACCCCTCATCTATACCTGTACTACCACACCCCTCATCTATACCTGTACTACCACACCCCTCATCTATACCTGTACTACTACTACACCCCTCATCTATACCTGTACTACTACTACACCCCTCATCTATACCTGTACTACTACTACACCCCTCATCTATACCTGTACTACTACTACACCCCTCATCTATACCTGTACTACTACTACACCCCTCATCTATACCTGTACTACTACTACTACATCCGTCATCTATACCTGTACTACTACTACTACACCCCTCATCTATACCTGTACTACTACTACTACACCCCTCATCTATACCTGTACTACTACACCCCTCATCTTTACCTGTACTACTACTACTACACCCCTTATCCACTATACCTCCACTACTAAACACACAAAGAAGATCTCCTATACTATATGGGGGCCCAGAATGGCACACAGGGGGCTTGTCTACTACAGGGGAGCACTGTTACAGTGAGAAGCAATACAGTTGTCTCAAATGTCATTAAAATAGTATCTGATGCTGCAAGGACAAAACTATTCTGTTTATTTAGCAAAAAGGAAAAAAAAAAAATCGAGATTTAAATCGAGAATCGTCCAAAATTAAAAAAAAAATCGAGATTTTATTTTTTGGCCATATCGCCCAGCTCTAGCTGGAGGTGACCCAAAAATCCATCCGCTTATGGCCATACGGCAACTCTGACCGTACAGCTTCCGCACTTATCATGGTCAGTGTGGCCACGATGCTGTCGCCGGCACACGGTAACCTATACCCCTAGCCTTATAGCTCCCTGCCGACAAATTACTCTCATAGCTGAATGTGCACATTGCTGTATCCAGACAAATGGCTTGAGACCAATCACATAAAAATTAGTTAAAAAAAAAAAAACACAGCCAAGATCCGGCCAAAACTAACCGCCGACAGTAACAAGTCAACCACAGTATAGCACAAAGGAACATCGCACTGGGATTTACTGAGGGAGAAACGTTCATTCATCCACATTGCTTGTTTCTTTGTAACAGTAACTATGTGTTTTACAGAACGCCGGTGATTATAAATATGGCGGCTATTACAGCTCCACTTCTATAGATTAACACCGGTTGCTAAGAAACCAAATTTTCCAGGTCGCACTTTATACCAGGGGTAGGGAACCTCGGCCCTCCAGCGCTTGCAAAACTACAACTCCCATCATGCCTGGACAGCCATGGCTGTCCAGGCATGATGGGAGTTGTAGTTTTGCAAGCGCTGGAGAGCCGAGGTTCCCTACCCCTGCTTTAGACCATTTAAAGTAACACGGCTACAATGGAGCGGATCTAGAACAAAGGGCCGTCTCCAAACTAGAAGCAGATGGGGGCTAGTAGTGCGCCTCAGGATCACGTATCCTCCGCTCACTAACAGCAGGAATGTTTATTCCCCTACAGATTGTAACTGGATCCTGAGGAAATCCCGGATCAGACATTCCTGCTGGTAGGAGCAACTTGTCCTCTTCAAGAAAACAAAGCGGACATCTAAGGGAGTGCATCCATTGCCTGGGAGCATGGCCCCCCCCTAGCCTGACAACACCGCTACTGACAGCTGAAGCCACTCCAGAGCCCATGTGGCTGTATGGAATGGAATTACAGGTGGCAGGCAGTGCTGTCCGCCTATGGGGCGCCTGTCACTAACACAAAGGGAGTGAGCGGCGGCGCCCATCAAATACCTGGATTATTATTACAGGAGACCAATCAAAGGCGGACGGAGCACTTACCCAATCCATAAACCACTGGAATATGGTGAGATTTACCCGCTCAGCTTAGGGGTCTGATGTTTCCCCTCCCCCTCCCCTCCACATGTCCCCAGTACAGAAGTGATACTGGCGCACGCTCCCTCTCTGTATGCATTGTGATGTCATCAATCTATATGTATTATTATGACATCATTGCTCAGTGAGTGTGACGTCACGGTGCCTCAGTGCAGCTCCCCTCCCTGAGACAGACATGGTGCCCATGGGCATGTCCTGTGCCAGCAACCAGTGACATGAAAGCCTTGCATGACCCACGTTCACAGCCCTTGTTATGTATATGTATATAGAAGCGAATACACACAGCAGCGGCATGAAGCGACAATGCACGGGCACGGCTCACCTTGTCCGGGCTGCACGGAGTCAGCACAGCCGCCCTTCAGCGCTCCCGGCGGGCACGGTTTGGGCTGCAGAGCCGCATCCTCCTAACCGTCACCACAAGCCAACCCCGCATACTGATTAGCATAACACTACCCCCCCTACTTATAGCCTACGCTGACGTCAGGAGAACCAAGCAGCCAATCAAAGCGGAGTATAAACGTTTAGCTTAGCAACAGCTGCAGGGCGGGGGCAACGTAGCAACGGGGAACGATCTGAGATCACGTGACTGGGAAGCATATGACCCGCGGTGATGGCTGATGTGTAAAGCAGAGAAATTCTAAAAGAATCGCAGTGAAACCGCATTAAACACACACACAGGCGTGTAAAATAACTATTATGTCTGCAGTAAAATAAAACCTTAAAATTCTGTATGCTATTGGGGTGAATTCACACAGGGCGAACCAGTCCTACATCTATTCATCGAAAATATCCCCATTCAGTAAAATCATACAGATTTGTAGGCATATAAATTTCTGCAACAAAATCTGCCACGTGTGCATTGGTCTTTACAAAGTACCTCATCAAAAGTTGGGGGGGCTGCCCAGCCCATAGGTGACAGCGGAGGTCTGCTGCTGCCGCTCCTATTACACAGGGCGATGTGGAGAGCAAGTGAGCGCGACCTGCCAGGTCAGCGCTCACTTGCTCCTTGTTCCCCCACCAGCTGTCGGCACTATTACATGTGACGACTGCGAGCAAGAAGGAGTGGGGATGAGTCGGGGGGGGGGGGGCTGCCCAGGCGATCGTCAGCCCATAGGTGACAGCGGAGGTCTGCTGCTGCCGCTCCTATTACACAGGGCGATGTGGAGAGCAAGTGAGTGCGACCTGCCAGGTCAGCGCTCACTTGCTCCTTGTTCCCCCACCAGCTGCCGGTGCTATTACATGCGACGACTGCGAGCGAGGAGGAAAAGGGATGAGTGAGCTGCGCGGGGGGGCTGCCTGGGCGATCGTCAGCCCATAGGAGACAGTGGTGGTCTGCTGCTGCCGCTCCTATTACACAGGGCGATGTGGAGAGCAAGTGAGCGCGACCTGTCAGGTCAGCACTCACTTGCTCCTCGTTCCCCCACCAGCTGCCGGTGCTATTACATGCGACGACTGCGAGTGAGGAGGAAAAGGGATGAGTGAGCTGCACGGGGGGGCTGCCCGGGCGATTGTCAGCCCATAGGAGACAGTGGTGGTCTGCCGCTCGTATTACACAGGGCAACGGCAGCAAATGGTTGCCAGGCTAACCATTTGTGTTTTAGCCTGTTGAATGACAAGGATCAGCCGACATTGTGCACATCAGCTGATCATTGTCTTCTATTGCACAAAACGGCTAATGGACGATAATCGCTTTGTGTAGTAGGGCCTTAAGTCCATGAAGCTGCCTAGGTCGGACGGACGCAGAGCAGGCAGAGGACCAGGCAGCAGTGGGGTGCTTATAAGTGTCAGCGCTGAGTCAGGGCAGCATACTCTATTCATTGTATTCAAGATATAGGTCCCAGTTTTGGAGTCCCTGGGGGTGCACTTATCCCCTATCCTGTGAATAAGGGATGTTATCTTAACCCAGAATACCTTTCTGATTAAAACTTACTTGTCCCCTATCGACTAAATAGGGGACAAGTAAGAGATTGCTGAGGTTCTGACCTCTGTGCCCCCCAGCGATGTCCAGATCGCCCCCGGCTCCTTGGTTTTGAATAGAAGCAAGGTCAGCAAGTTCTGTACTCAACATTCTCCAGTGGCTCCATAGAGAATGAATAAATCTGGGGGCTGATCTGGAGATTGTGTGTGTGTGGGGGGGGTTACCACAGACAGACCGCTGCAAACTCTTACTTGTCCCCTATCCTGTTGTTTTAATCAGAAAATCCCTTTAACAGAGGTAAAACACTGCAAATCAAAATTTTCATGTGTGATTTTGTGAATTAGACATGTATAGATTTCCTCTGGTCATCATGAATATTTTTTTCTTACCACAGCTATGATCTCATTATCAGTGTGTCTCTGATCATGTGGCAGTGAACACACAGAGCACGGCTGTTATTCACAACAAGTGATAGGCACATATCTCTTCCATCTGCTACTGTTTCAACTGAAGTCTAAATCACTGGTTGCCTGGAACGCACACTGTTTCTTCCTAGAAATAATCTTAAAATAAAAAGAAAGAAAGAAAACACATTTAGAACATCTAGGCACAAGACCTTTACCATGTTATGTTCCCTCCTATTCATAGAGGGACACCATAATATGCTCCATACACATAAATGTGCCATGTACAGTACACTGGAAAAAAAATGTATTCACTTACAGAATAAACAATATAGAGTGGTGATGGAATATAATCCATTCACGACCTGTCAGCAGGTTTAGGCTGTCCTAGCTCAAGGTAGCATAGACTAGTGACCGAGAAGCTGAACAGAATGATGCATCACTTACATTGTTCTGTGCAGCTGATGCAGAGATCTCCTCCTGAATAACATGGACAATAAGAAGTCCACTCCATTATGTGCGTGAGCTCAATAGTCCCCATTATTCATGAGATGCAGAAAACTCCGCCCACCAGCTGCTGATTGGCAGTTATCTATCCATGCTGTGTATAGGCAGTCAGCAGTCAGCATCTGGAAGGGGGGTGGCAAGAATCCTATTCTCCTGCATATTAGAACAGCTGAACAGAATGATGTAAGGAATACACTGATCCGTTAAGCATTTCTGTCACTAGTTTATGCTGCCCTCATTTGAAGTGGCATAAACCTAGTGACAGATTCCCTTTAAGAAGCTGGCAACCTTTACCGGAGGGTCACTCCAAGGCCCTTCCTGCTTAAAGAGACTTTAAAGAGGACCTGTCACCCCCCGTGCCGGGGTGACAGGCTCCCGACCCCCCGTTAGAGCCCCCTATACTCATCTAATCCCGCCGGGTCCCGCTCCTGGATCCGGTCGGGTGACGGAGATCTCAGCCGCTGCAGCCCGGCGCACGCGCTGAGAGATGAGTCCAACACCCATAGAGAATGACAGGAGAGTCCAGCGCTCCGTCATTCTCCATGAGCGTTGGACTCATCTCTCAGCGTGCGCGCCGGGCTGCAGCGGCTGAGATCTCCGTCACCCGACCGGAACCAGAAGCGGGACCCGGCGGGATTAGGTGAGTATAGGGGGCTCTAACAGGGGGTCGGGAGCCTGTCACCCCGACACGGGGGGGTGACAGGTTCCCTTTAAAACTGCAATATTACAGATAAAAATGTGGTGGGCTGCCATGTGGTGTTGCAGCTGCAACTGGTTACTTGCTAGATGGTACAGTGTGACTCCACTACTGTGGTGGTTGGTCGGTGGAGTATAGCTCAGCCAGGTGGTAGGTTGTCGTGACGCCAGTGCTAACTCAGCATACAGGTATGAGGCACACCTTGCTTTTAGTTTTTGTGGCTGGCTATATCTTTCCCCAATGGTCGGTGACCTGCCTCTCCATCCCTCCTCCATCCTGCCTACTTACCGTTAGGAACGCTCCATTTTTTTCTCCTATTCATCACCTGTGTGAACACTGCACATGAGCTGGATCGTTAAGGCACCTGTGCAGTGCTTAGACAGGTGATTAATAGTAAGAAACCTGCCTGGGGCATTCCTAATGGTGAAGAGGGCGAGGAGGAGGGATGGAGGGGTGTTGCAAGTCTAATGCACAGACACTCTAGCCCATGCCAATTTCACACAGAAAGTGTGCAAGTTTAAAAGTCGTTTTTTTAGGACAACAACTGCATCACCTGCAGAACGGACCCCAGGTCAGATCTTGGATTAAAAGCAGTTATCTGAAGGTACAAGCGGTTTTGGGGGGGGGGGGACAGATTGTGGGTACAGAGTCATTTTCAGTCCTTGTGTAGGAGCAGTGAGGCCCATGCTGGCATTGCCCTTACAACCTACTATACTGTTCTTTGCTGAACAGACACTCTAGCCTTGACCAATCCCCTTCCCAGCTCTCAGATTAGGATTAAAAGGTGTAGTGTGGTGCTCAATAAAACTAAAGTTTCTTATATGGCCTACCATGACTCTGCTGCACTCCCAGGAGCCTGGTCACACCCACACCAGTCAGCGCCCATGTCTTGTTTCAAAATTCCTGCACTTCCTATTTGGCCAGCTTTAACTGCTACAACTCCAAACTCCAATGGGGCAGCGCACGTCATTGGGTCATAGTCCTAGCCCCTCTACCCGCCCACCCTGTCTTTATTCCGCCCACCCTATCTCTTTTTCGCCCACCTTGTTATAGTAAACACTTTCCCCGTCCTACAATACCTGCCCCCCATGCCTGGGATGCTCCATAGTCACACAGATTCACATGCTTTCTAGCTTGCTTGATCAATAGAAGCTAAGCAAGCAACATCACAGAGAGTGGCTGAGGTAGAGGCGGGCTGAACAAGGGACACATTCATTATTCGGCATAGGGCTGGGTTCACACTATGTATATTTGAGGCTGTAATTGGTCCTCATGTCAGGTCCTCATAGCAACCAAAACCAGGAGTGGATTGAAAACACAGAAAGGCTCTGTCCACACAATGTTGAAATTGAGTGGAGGGCCGCCATATAACGATAAATAACTTCCATTATTTCAATACAACAGCCGTTGTTTTAAAATAACAGCACATATTTGCCATTAAATGACGTCCATCCACTCAATTACAACATTATGTGAACAGAGCCTTTCTGTGTTTTCAATCCACTCCTTGTTTTGGTTGCTATACAGCCTCAAATATACGTAGTGTGAACATAGCCTGCAGCTACGTGGGTTTACAATAATTTATGTTCTTTTGCAAATCCAGGTACATTTCCTAAAATGGTAATCAGTGTACAGTATGTGTCAGGTGCCTCCCAACTATTATGTCTTTTGTTTAATTTTGGCATCACCTTCATGTATCTGGAATGGAAATAAAATTGACTCCATAGTGTTATGCAGGTACTCTACAGCTATTCAGAATGCTGCCAAAAGAGATGTGTTTTCAATCAATGCTGGTGGATGGCAATCCCAGATAACAGTGACTGGGTTCTTAGGAGGTGTGCATTAAGTTTGTACACATAGGCTATGTTCATACAACAATTTTTTCAGCTCCGTTTAAAATTCATCATTTTGAGTCTTATATAACGGACGTCATTTAGCTATCTAGCCTTCCCTTAGAGCGATGATGGCTGTTTGCACATTTTTCTAGTTTGGAGTTACTAATTGGCCTTTGGATGCGGCTTAATTGAAAAGTCCATTGAATTTAACAGTAAAAACAGAGAAAGAACGTGACAAAAGAAAAACTGAACAACTAATAAAGAACGTCCACTGTTTGCAAAAGACGTCCGCGATGATAACGTCCGTTAATTAATACATTGTATGCATTGGATGTCAGGGAGGGCAAGTGGGGGAGGGGCATGGTCTGCATAGCGGGGTCTACAGCACTGTACTCCAACCCAGGAAGTCTCCCTCACCTTCCAAATCATAGCAGATCCACTTAAGGCTGGGACTTGCATCAGGGGACAGGACTGTGAAGGTAATCTCTTCATTGCTGTAACCCCTCTCTCCCCGGACAGAGAGTGCTGCATTTCTGTGCCCACATATGTCCTGCCCATTCCTTCATACTCCCTGCAGTCTCTATCAGCCCTTGTGTTTCCCATCCTTTTCATTCCTTCTATAATGTGCCTGCACTTAAACTCAGCTATACACACTGCTGCTATAATCTGCCTGCACTTACACTCAGCCATTCACACTGCTGTATAGAGAAGTTTCTGTCACTGTTTTCCTGCACAGCTCTGTGATTCTGACTTCCTGATTGGTCCATGCTGAACACCCCCCCTTTCCCATTGCTGTCATGTGACCACACAGACAGCAGCCCTGCTTCTCTATTCTAGCCTGTTGTACTACGCTACCGCTTATGGGTATCTGCATCTCCATTCTGTATCTACAAATTGCTTCTGTTTTTTTTTTAGCCCTAAAGGAGGGACCCACTTCTAAGGACACTTACGGTATATCCAGTGAACCAACCTTTTAGTCCAATTGCAGCGGACAGTCCTCCACCATGTCTGACCAACTGACCATTCCCCCCCCCCCTTACAAATACAAGAGGGACATCTTGTGTGATCTTTGGACTTTCAGTAGAACTAGAAAGTAGGACATCACATGTGCAATCCAAGGAGTCACTTCAGTTGCAATATCAGCCCAAATACGTGCAGAATCTTTTTTTTTTTTTTTTTTCAAATCTCACATTTAACTCACTTAAAAATTCTAGGCGCTACCTGTGTGCAACGCCTTTGTAATATCTACTAAATACATAAAGCTATAGAGGAATGGATGATCAAATGTTATGTCATTTTTGTAGTGGTACACATAACCAACAGCCTGCAGCCGTACGAATGGTCTATGACCACAGTGTTGTGTGAAAAATATACACGCTCTCATAACTTCCTCTGTAAGTATATCGTGACACACTGACACGCTGGGAAACCACTTACATTCTCGGAGGTGGCAATGAGTTATAGATACAGTAGATATCCTTTTTGTGCAATGACTTCTTTAAATGTTCAATATAACAAAAGCTACAAATCATTACAATCAAGTACAACCAGAAAGTACAGAACTAAGACCCCAAAAACAAATGGAGTTTTGGTGGTTTCGGAACTAGGGTGAACAGCTAATGATTTCCATATTTTTCTGCAGCATGTTTATTTTTTCACCTGATGTCGGAGTACACCAAGAGCTCAGTGGTTATTACTTGCAGCACTGAGATACTAGATTCAAATCCACCAATGGCAACTTCTGCAATGAGTTTAGATGTTCTCCCCATGTTTCTGTGGGTTTCCTCCTGGAACTCTGTTTTCCTCCCATACTCCAAGAATATATGCCATATGCCTGGGTAGCTTATGGCGGTGTGATTGCAGCTCTGTGGGTGTAGGGTCATTTGAGCACTTGTCATGGTGGCCAGGAGTAGTGTTGTAATCCACCCACAAACTGCACTGCGTTCGAGGTTTGGATAGTCCAAGTGTAATCTGGTGTGTAGGTGCAAGTGCAAAATGACAGGCCAGAGTCCAATAACAGGATAACTTCTGTTTACTTAGAATCTTCAGTGCAATACAAGACAATAATAACACTTTGGTGCAGGCACGAGGTAGTTGTAGACTTTGTAGGTAAGAGTAAAGTGAAGTAGAGGAGTGTCTTGAGGGCCCTGTCCAAGGTAGCTGTGCTGTCTACTCTGCCAGGATTGCGTAGCAGATAAGAGAAGAAGAAGATACTCGTACTCACGTATACATATCTGTGATCTGACTGCCTTATGCCCTATAGTGTCAGGGTACCCACCTGCTAGGGTAGTATGAGGTCCCAGGTCCCTGCGCTGGGTTAAGCAGACTTTCCCAGACTTCCCAGAATAACTGTGCATTGCAGTGGGATACGTAGGCTTTAACTGCAGCTTTGTTCTACTGGGGTCAGTACCTAGACTTAGGTATACTGTCCTGTGTAGTGTAGATTGTATCCCTGGCGTGAACAAGGTTCTCTTTAGAGGATATCTTTCATCCTAAGGGGTCTAGCACTGCATGCTAGTGGTGGTTAACAGCATAGAAGAAAACTCTCTCTCTGTCTTGCTCTCCCCAACACTGCTGACCAACAAAGGCCCTCCCATCAGGAACAATCTCCTTTTTATAGGGGCAAACTAAACTTACTTGTGATTGGTGGGGCTGTGTGGTGTACAGAAAGGAGAGCTGTAATAGGGCAGAAAAAAGAGGGAAACAGACCTGCACCTGTGACAGGAGGAAAACAATCATGTGACATAACACAGTTATTCCAATGCTTCCTTCAAGTGTGCTCCATATAATACATACAGTAAATACAACAGCGACACCTAGTGGGGAGAAAAACACAATATGCTTCTCCTTCATTCCATCGTGAGAATCTAAGTGAGTTACTTTGCCCAGGTGCATAGAAAATTGTTGACACACCTGTGCTGGGACACTACACATAGAAGTCTGGGGCAGACTTGTAAAGTGCTGTGGGATATGTTAGGGATAAATAAAAGTTTTGCCTATATAATAGGCTCCACAGTCATGATGGCATACACCACATGGCTGACGGCATATCATCTGTGACTGTGAAGCCTATTATAAATATTACACTTTGTTCACAAGGGGCAAGGGAAATCTCCATAATCACACAATTATCACCTATCCCTATTAGTGGACCACCCCCTCTATGTGCTTACATGGATATCCACATAAGCCAGACTAATTAGGTTTTGAACACTTTTTAACATGCAGCCAAAAAAAAAGTAACAAAACTAAACACATAACTAAACCATACAAATGTATGGCAAAAAGATGTGACATTTTGCTATGTGGTCAAACAAGATACTGTATGGAGTAAATAATTACCAAATTAAAACCTGCACGTCATTTAAATAGGAGCTTTTTAAATTTATTTTTAGTTATTTGAATGGATACTGTCTTTCAAACAACTTACAACCATTTAATAGCCTATGTGATCTTTAAAATATTCGTATATCATTTTATTTAAATTCCCTGGCCTAAAGCCCTGGCCTTTAGGTGTCTCACTCCCCTGCGATCGGTAACAATGTCCTTGCAGCCCTTGTTTCACGATCATCGGGGCCGTGGAATAGGCCCAGTACACGAGCGCCGATCTAGCAGATCAGCGCTCGTTTACATCATTGCTCGGCCCGTGGAATAGGGCCATAGGTCAGGACAGATTGCAGGAATTGGGGGCAACATGTGCTTTGTGCAGGGGAGAGAGGAAGAGAGACTGATTTTATGATCTTACCAAGGCCTGTGGCAAAATTAGATTGTGAGCTTCCCTAGGGGCGGGGAGTGATGTTAGTAACTACAATCTGAATATGGTGGCATTAGGTTACCATTGATAAAGGATACAAAAATACTTTGTTATAAGAGATACAGGTGAGTTGAGCAGGGAAACAATATTTTATTTGATCAGTTGATTGGTGATGTCAGAAAAAGGAAAGTTAATTTCACCGGTTACTATGGTTTTCAGTCTATCCGTGCTATTCCTGGTGCGGTCAATAAGCCTAACAGACAGGGTGCTGAGGAGGAGAAAGAAAACAGATATAGTTCTATTACTGTGATATACTGTGCTTGAGTCCTAAGCAACAAATCTGCCTATGTGTTATGTCTTCCCTCATCCCATATCTTTAAGACAAGAAGACAGAATTAGTATCCAGGGTCACGACCCTTATTGGATATGGAATGGTGGTCATATTGGTTTTCAATCGGCTTTCCCAGAAGGTGCTGAATCTGATCTTTACTCACTAGGAATAATAATTTATTTTAAAGCGAATGTACATATCACAAAGGTATATCACTTTAAGATTTTTACATCAATAGACCGAAACCAGCATGGCAATATGATGCTGCGGTCCTTTCTTTGAACCGTGGCCCAGTTTCCGTGTACGGCAGCGGTCTGTTCCTGGTCACCGGCCCGGCCTGAAGGCAGGCAAGGGGGCGGACCCGCCTCCAGTGCTGTGCATGGGAACTGTGCCGCGGTTCAAAAAAGGGACTGTGGCACCTGCGCCGGTGCCAGTCTATTTTAAAGCGATGTACCCTGCTCCAGGGCCAGATTCACACATTGTGGTTTTGTCTTTAGCCCATCAAAGATCCCAGGTTTGGATATAAGTTTCTGCTAACCTCACATAGTTATGGAAAACCTCACATAACAAAGGGGGATAGTATAGTCTAGTTACATCATAGACCTGTAGGTTCTCTATTAATGGTGGTCCAGGACCACACTAAGGTCCTTTTAAACAACCAGGTGAACAAACCAGGGATAAAACCTATCTCAGATAAATACACAGTGCAGGCAGTCAGAGAGATGTCAATATACTTATACCCTTTTTTAGGAGTAAGTTCTGGTAAATTTAGTTATTTACAAATATGTAAGGACTTCCCCTTTCCATCTTCTCTTCTGTTTACACTGATCTCTACACTTAATGCAGCAGCACATAGGATCTCCTCTCCTGGTCACTCTCAGATACTGTTATGACAGTCAGGGCCGTATTTACCACTAGGCACCCGTGGTCCGGTTCCTAGGGCAGCACCTTGCAAGGGGCAGCACCAGGGAGCAGGGGGAAGGAAACAACTTTTGTTCTTTGTTCTTATTTTTTTAGTCTCCCACCTCCAGTTCAGAATTGTCAGTAGATCTGGTGTCTTTTCGAGGGGGGGGGGGGGGTATTGGTCAGGTCAGGTTTAGCGGTGTTATCCAGTCACAGTATGGCGGTATTGGTCAGGAATATTGTCAAAGACCCTTTAGCTAAGGCTTCCTGTTCAGTTTGTAGTGAAAAGCGGAGGCTGCTGTGAACTGATCTGTACAGCATTACAACGACATGTGACACTTGAAGATAGATAGCACCAGTATAAGACAATGGCAGCTCGCTGTGAAATGACCTTTTCAAGGGTCATAAGGGGGAGATTTATCAAACATGGTGTAAAGTGAAACTGACTTAGTTGCCCCTACCAACCAATCAGATTCCACCTTTCATTTCCCAAAGAATCTGTGAGGAATAAGAGGTGGAATCTGATTGGTTGTTAGGGGCAACTAAGTCAGTTTCACTTTAGGGTGCCTTCACATACACCGGATCTGCAGCAGATTTTATGCTGTGTTCAGTTATTTCAGTTATTTAGATCAAATCAGCTGCGGATCCACAGCAGAAAATCCACTGCGATATGGTGTGTGTGAAGCTACCCTTACACCATGTTTGATAAATCTCCCCCATAGAGTACGCACAGTAATGTTTCGCATTCATCATGATGGGAAAAACTATGGGGGAGATTTATCAAAGGGTGTAAAATTTAGACTGGTGCAAACTGCCCACAGCAACCAATCACAGCTCAGCTTTCCTTTCAGCACTGCCTAAAGCTGAGCTGTAATTGGTTGCTGTGGGTAGTTTTCACCAGTCTAAATTTTACTCCCTTTGATAAATCTCCCCCTATGTCTATTGTTTAAGTCCATGGGCCTTTCCAAAAAAACATATCACTAAATGCTGTTTGAAACAGCTCAGGCAAGATGGCAGCCACCATAACAATGTACACAAAAAGTAAAGGACTCTAATCAGTAAAATAAATCCTGGCCACATTTCCTTTATGCTATGTTTACGTTTTTTGACTATTAAAGTGCTGAGGATCCGGGGACCAGAGTGGCAGGATGCAGCATCCAGCGCTGCAGGGGGGAGGTAAGAGCATGTTATTTCTTTTATCCTCCCCCCTTCCCAGCACTTGCTAAAAAATGGGTCTCGCTAGACTTGTCCTTTAAAGACATCCGTCAAACAGCCAAAAAAAGACAGTGTGAACATAGCCTTAAGCTGTAATGAAGCTACATATCCTAGGCTACAATGACAGCAGGCTGGAGAGCTACAGGTTGCTGATCTTTGATCTACATTATAACTTGTCAAAAATATTACCAAGAAATGCATTTCCGTGCAGGTTACTGTCAGAGGGTCTGACCTTATGCTGAGTGGCAGAGTCTGCCTGGAGGGACAGCTGATTGTTTGCACACTCCATTGAAACGTATAGAGCATTGTAAATGTAAATATGAAGAGTACAATCACATTCAGCTCCAGCCTTATTATGTTAGTATAGTGAGTATATTACATTCAGGGCTTATATACATTTCCTTTATGAGTAATACATTTTTGATTTCATAAGAGCACGTTGTACAGTGGATGTAATGGGGATAATTTGCAGGTATTATCCATCATAATCTCCCAGCTAGATATTAGCCATCAAAAGACTGCGACATTATACAAGTAATATCTAGATCATAAAAAAAGCTAAAATATTGTTTTTTATTTAAAAAAAAATATGTTATATGGTACATTATTTGGTACTATAAAAATAAAAAATTGTCTAGCAAAAAAAAACAAAACAGCTGTATGTGGACAGAAAAATGCTAATGTTTTGTGTATGGGAGTAGGGGTATAACTACCATTGTAACAGGGATAGTGGCTGTTACGTATGCCATATACTGCCACAGACTCCAGTAGCATTGGGGCTTGTCCTCCCGAATATTAAAGACCCTCGCAATGTCCCTGCTAGCTAACCCCCAATGTCCTGATGTTGGTGTGATAATTTAGGGGTTGGGAGGACAGTGTTAAAGTGACTGTACCACCAGGCCCAGACTGAAGCACTGGAGGCGGGCCGACCTACCCTTAGTGGGAAGAAACCCCAGCCCCTCCATGACGTGACTCCATTAGAATCAATGGATCCCTATCATAGAGGAGCGGGGTTTCCTCCCACTAAGGGTGGGTTGGCCCGCCCCCAGTGCTTCAGCCTGGGCCTGGTGGTAAAGTCACTTTAAAGTGGTTATCCCACAATTAAAAGCTGTTACCTATCTGGGTCTGTTCTTGGGACCTTTGATCAGCTGCCCAAGATATAGACAAGATTAGATTTGATATTGTGCATTTAGTGGGGGGAAAGTCCGTAAACCACCAGCCAAATTAAAGACAGTGAAGATGAGTAAGAATACAGTGCAACAAAACCACCAAGGAAGATATGAATCAACCTCACTATGAAGGTGTCGAGAGGAAGCTGAAAATTCAATGAAAAGGAAAATAAGAATGAATTATTTACAGGCATGAGAAAAAGAAAGCACACGCTCATTGATTTCTATGTTTTTATGTATCAGGGCACAGAAAATCCAGTTCTTTGAAGGTCTTAAAAGCAGGTAAATACAACCTCAGGTGAGTAACAGCACATGGAAAATTATTGTCATTACGTAACAAAAGCTAGGCCAAAATACAGAAGCAGTTTGTCCAGGGGCATAGCTAGGGTTCATGGGCCCCATAGCAAAAAACTATACAAAGCCACATGAATCCTGTGAACTCCCCCCCCCCCCCCAACTCACCTAGCCCCGCGCAGTCTCCTGGCCTTCCTTCGTTCTCTCATCTCCCCAGCACATGAGTGCCGTCATTTGATCTTCAAGGAGCTGGGAGAGTAAAGGAGTAAAGGGTGCATCGGCCCTGCCAGTGATGAGTGCTGCTGTAATCTGCTTCTGGGGAAGGGTGTGTGTGTGTGTGTTAAATGCGGGTGATAGGTGCTGCTGTCGGAGTGGGCGGGTCTAGGGGTGCTGTCAGTGAAGTACCATTAAGGCAGACCACACTTCACCAGGGAAGGACGTTGCGTGGTCAGCCTTCATGGTAGCTATGCCACTGAGTATGTTGAAGTACACCTTTACTGATGGCATAGGGATTAGAAATGTAAATAGCAGCCAGGTAATTCTAATAAAATGTTTTTAATTAATTGACCACTAGCAAATCCCATCTCTATTAAAGCGGAAATTTTGGCAGTTTGCTGGTTTGGAGTATTCCTCTGTGTGTTAACACAATTCCAAGGAGGAATACATCAGTATTTTAAAAAAACGCCAACGCGGCACATGGCCGTTTTCCATGCATTTGCAGTTTTTTTTGGGCATGTTTTCTTGCTGAATATTTTTTCTCTGCCATCACATGACCTAGATGCTGGACCACAAAAGGTGACAAAAATGTCAGAAAAAAATGCCATACGCACAGCAATGGTGTTTTTGAGACAACAGAACAATCCCATTGAAGTCCATGGGAGAAAAAATGCCAGTTTGCCGAAAAAACACCACACCCTCAGCATGCTGTGTTTTGACAAAACTCCCACAGCTCCAGAGAACCCCCCTACCCCCACCCAAAAAAACAGCATGTGTGTAAGGCAGATCATAAACTTCCATTGACCTCTAGCTAACATCTGGCTGCAGGCGTTTTTGCAACAAAAAAATGGCCATGGTATTTTTGCAAAAAACTAAGGCAGTGTGAAACCAGCCTAACGACATGAAAATGCAATGTGCACGCATGTGTGAACACAGCCTAACAAATTCACTCCAAGGTCAGACCTGACACTGGTCACGAAAATTGCAATAAACCTTAGAGCTACATCCCAGACTCTACAGGCCCCAGTTATTATGGTAAATGTCATTACAGTACGATAAGTAGTTAAATTCTTTTGGTAGGGTTGCCTCTTCCAAAAGACAAAAGGACAATGATCCCGGGCACACCAGCAAATACAGCAAAATAGCTGAGAAAGAAAAAAAAAATTGTATATGTATATATATATATATATAATTTTTTTCTATTTCCTATCTCTCCATCCATTCATCCTGGTAACAGCTTATTCTGTATACAGAGGTGTAAATGACACGGCTGTCATGTTTCTCCGCTCTTTGTTTGCTGTGAATAGTTTCCTGGGAGACTCTCCCTACTGGAAGTGAGACAGCGGCGATAATGACCTTAGAGTATTTCTATCCCAGAAAGATCTAGCAACCTCACTCGAGGAAGGATGTCTACATTTTGTTCCTCGTATACCTATTTTCTCCTTTGGTTTCAAGTCACTGATTTTATTTGATAGAAGTTCTGCTTCATTATTCCCCCCATGTGTAAATATGATCATCTCCATAAGGAATAATTCTGCATCATTTACTGGGGTAGACCCCGCAGGCAGTCTGCAGTGAGAGAAGGGGCTCTTAGACCATGCTTACCTGTGTGTTATAATACAGACAGTAGGAAGAGGAGTAAAAAGAAGACAGTCAAAAGAAGATAGTGATGTAATAAGAAAAGTCGTCTGCCAGATTCTAAGTCGTGCAGTTCTCCCAGAACGGCTGTGATTATCACAGCCGATTGGGGAGAACTGCAGAGTGATAGAAAGTGGGTAGGGGGCTTCGGCGGGCCCTGCCTAGTTAGGACTCTATACTGTATTATCTATGCTACTGCCTCCTGGCATTGCTCCTGGCATTGCTCCTACAACACCACCAGACAATACTCCTGCAACACCTCCTGGCAATACTCCTGTAACACCTCCTGGCATTACTCCTGTAACACCTCCTGGCACTACCCCTGCAACACCTCCTGGCGGGTGTCACGCGCGCAGGTAGGTAGGGGAGGTGTGGGATATGGTGCCAGGGGGGTGATCAGTCTGCACCTCCTGTGCGCCTGGCTGTTTTAACCTCCCACACCTGCTCCCACAGCAGCGCTGACAGCGATCATCCCCAACCACCCTGCACCGCACCGCATTGCATCCTTCCAGCAAGACCCCTGCATCTCCATCACCTGCTTCTGCGGGTGCCCCGCCCCCACCCCTCCTCGCACCTCACCACCACCTGCCGACTCTGCTACATTTCTTGGTCTGGTGATAATGGCGCTGCCAGCTTTCTCCTCTCTAACCTTAGCACAACTGTCTCTCTCTAATGACAAATCTTTTATAAACAGGTGCTTCATTGCTCTGTCATATGTATTGCAGTTACTGCCATCTGCATGGATGATAGAGAGACACAGCCGGGGGAACTTTCCCTAACATTGATGTCAGTGGTGGGTTTGGTTTGCTGGTGCTAGGCGCGCCTCTAAGGTACCAAAGACCATGTGAGCGCCGATAACGATGGGAGGGGGGAAAGAAAAAGGAGCGTGTCGGAGGGGGACAACCAGAAGAACGCTTTTCATCACTTCAGATGGGTCTGTTGCATGGAAAACCACCAGAGCACCACATAATGCTTAGTAAGTGTATATTACAAACCAAACTGACATAGCTAGGGGTCTATTTATTAGGAGAAAAAGTTTTTGGGAGGAATACCTCCTTAAGTGGTCCACCATATTTTTTTTATGGCATACTGCCAAGTGTGTGGCAGCCTAGATGTTTTAGTCTCACTGATGTCCTCATTGCTGCACCTTGTCCCTGTCTCCTCTGGCATATGCAATTTCTTCTCTAATCTTCTGATTTCATAATGTGCTGTTGCTGGCTGATATGTATATCTTGTGTAATGAAACAGACAGCTTCTTAGAAAATATATATAACTTCTTTTTTATTTTTCCATTCAAAGGCAAGAGGAGCTTGGTAGGAGAGTCGCCATGAGGCTGAGAGGTAGGAATAAGTTCTTTTACAATGACCATCTGTCCATCTGGCACATGACCTATTAACTATTGATTATTCGCTGTTAATTATATATATCAATATATATTTCTCTTTTGCAGACATTCCGGTTCCTTCCATCCCTGTGGTATGTCTCAAAATGAAAATCCCACCCTGTACCAGTTCAAACATTGAAAAATGGCGTAGGCGGTGGAAATGGCGGAGATGGAAAATAGCACAAAAACCCTTGCACAGATCCTTATGAAGTGCACAAAATCTCCTTTTTAACCAAAAAAATAGTGCAAACGCAATGATAAATGTCCTCTTTGAATTTAGACTTTTAATAATTACGTCATTCAGCTTCTCACTTAACTTAGCAGACAAAGCTGAATCCCACATAAAATGTTGAAAAATTAAGTAATTCTAGTGTATATCACTCAATGCTACTGATATCATGGGGGGTATAATATGGCCTGTGGGGGTATGAATTGGCCTAGGCCCAAATATACCCCAGGGTATAATCTATCCTAGGCCAAAATATACCCAGGGTACAATCTAGCCTACGCCATTTTAACCCCGGGTATAGTCTGGACTGGGTATATACTGTGTCCTGTTACACCGGTCTATATCCAAGATGGCGCAGGCCTGGAAACTACATTTCCCATCATGCAGTGCTTCTCCTTGATTGGTCAGTTCTCATACCTGCCCCTTAGCTTTCTTTCCTGCCCACTGCTGGTCATTACTCCCTTGCCCTTGTAGATTTACCTGTACTTCCCAAGCAGAAACTTCCACACATAAAAACACAAGTCTGTCAAAATCTAATGGTTGCTTGTTTAATACTTATGTTTTGGCAAGGACAGTATGGATATGATATATAAATATGGCTCAAGAGACTACTTAACTAAAATTCTTCTATGCTTTCATCTCCGTCAATAGATATGCCAAGTTGTCTATAAATACAGTACATTACCCCAGGAGAACAATAGAAGAGGAACTATTGAATCTCCAGCAATATAGAGGATGTGACAGTACATTTACAGTACAATGATAGTTGATGAGAGTATTGAAAAATTCAGTGCAGTTTATTCATATTAACTTACATATACATCATCTCTGCCTATTGTTCTGTAGCCTATCTTAAAGGGAACCTGTCTGTAACTGTCTTGTAGTTGTCTGAGGCTACAATCACCTGAGAAAAACCTTTTACTGCAGCTCTAAAGTGCCATAGAGGCGTAACCAGGGCACTACACTGCATGTTAGTGCTCTGGCCACTCCTCTATGACTCTTCCTCAGAGATAAAAGAACATGTTTTTAGGTGATTGCAGACTCAGACAACTATAATAAAGGTATGTATACTGGTTACATAGCTATGTAGTCATGTATGAAGCTTGGGTTGTCTTTTCTAGAAGACAGTGTCCTTTTAAGTCCCACATGTAATAACATTTGTCAGCTGTTTTTAAAGCTGCTTCTTCTTCTTCTTCTTCTTCTTCATAATAATAATAATAATAATAATAATAATAATAATAATAATAATAATAATAATCTCCCTTTAACAGTTTTTGCTGGCCTCCACAGAATTAGATCTTAGATTTTACTAATACATCTGAAACATCCCCTATATTAGGACATGGATACAATAAGAGTCCTTCTGATTGGGGCCCTTTTATGAGCTATAGCAGAAGGCCAGTCAGTAAAAACTATATTCACACACTGTTTTTGAAGTCTCAAAGATTCCTATTTTGCACAGTACAGTATAAAAGTGCTAAAATTTTACAATTTGCTTTTGAATATTTGTTTTTTACTTTTTTTTTTTTGCATTTATTTTTTAGCCATATTTGGCTATTTTACATCCTCAAAATAAGCCAGAAAACTATACATGAATATACTATAGCTCTCTGGCAGGCCTGGCACATCCATGTATCACATGGAAAGTCATTTATATGAATGGCTGGCATATAATACCACATTGCACAACTATAGTTTTGCTATTCTGATTTTTTTTTTTTTTTTTTTGGCAAACATCATATCATACAGGGATGTAAAGACTTTATTATAACTGAATTTCACAAATGCCCATGGTAATATGTCTATAAGACAATGCTTTTTAAAGTGTATTTTAAAACATTAAGGGGGAGATTTATCAAACTGGTATAAAGTAGAGCTGGCTCAGTTGCCCCTAGCAACCAATCAGATTCCACTTTTTATTTTCCAAAGAATCTGTGAGGAAAGAAAAGTGGAATCTGATTGGTTGCTGGGGGCACTACTTGATACCAGTTTGATAAATCTCCCCCAAAAATGTTTGTTTTACATTGTGAAATATTCAATTAATTTCAATTATAGGCAACACGGGAGCTTTATTTTACTGTTTGGCAGTATCACGTCTAGAATCACCCCTGATTATACCCCTTTAAGAAACACTCGAAATGTGTAATTTATAGGACAGCATGTCCACTTTTGTACAACTCCTCGTCTAGTCTAAATTTGTCCCTGTGGTCACTTAGTAAAATGCAGATTAGTCTGGCTGAAGTCATTTCAAATAAAAGCTTCACGGCTCATTATCTGACTTGATAAAAGGAAAAAGAACTTTTATTCCTGAAAGACACATCATCTGAGCCCTGGATAAAGCCCCTTTTATTAAGCAGGTCATGGTGTTCTAAAACGAGACGCTTAATGGCTTTCTGGGTAGTAATAATGGTTCGTTTTATGAGACTTTTGTGTTGTCTGCTGCAAGTGGATGGCCTCAGTGTTAGCCTGAATAGTCTGTTTGTGTGCTGTATAGTCAGCATAAAACATTTATATTCTGAGCACAGGCCCCAGATACTAACCAAAAGGACTATTTTTATAACATCAAATGTATGTAGCACAGTATAACGTGTTGTCTATGTTAGATAACAGGCTAAGCAACAGGAACAGAATATAAATATTATATCATATATTATAATGATGATAAAAATGTCACATTACAAAAAAAAAGATGGTAATTCTGTATGTATATATATCAATCATCTATAACATTGACACCTCTTATTTCGGAGGTCCTCTTGCAGTGCCGAGACAGCGCTGACATGGTCTCCAGAACCAGAAGACCTCTGAGGTTGTCCTGTACATGAAAATGTCAGCAGCACATCCATTAGATGAACATGCAACATTAGACAAAGAAGTCGGCACTGACCACCCTCACCAGGAAGTCAGGAGGATACTAGGTGTGCCTATTACATTTCCTGACATGGACAGAGGTGACAGCAGAGAGCACTGTGTCAGACTGAAAAGAAAACATCACTTCCTGCAGAACATACAGCAGCTAATAAGTATGGGAAGACTTGAGATTTTTATATATATATTTTTTTATAACCTATATAACTTTTTGAAATTAGATGATTTGAAAATAATTTTCCCATTTACATCTTTAACTAATGAACTAAGCTGCAGATTGCATTGGGCCAATTCCCAGACTGTTGGAAAAAAATGAAAATTATAGGGCTGCATATTGTCAAGATGTTTTACACTGCTTGTATTAGGTGGATCTCACCCTTGCCAGTTTATGGTCAAAGCCATATTACAATCTACATGAATATCATGAACATAAATCTAAAAGAAAGAATCCAGATAACCTTGCAACAATGGTGGATTCCTTGGTGCTCAAACCTTCGGGCTAGGGCATAGTCACTCCACTTCAATCAAGAGGCAGAGATTTCCAGTATTATTGCAAACCAGATGTATTGTTTATTGACTGGAAAGAATAACATACTTCCTGCAGGACATGCAGCAGCTGATACTGATCTCAAGTACTGGAAGACTTGAGATTTTTTTTTTTTTTTAATAAAAGTAAATTTTATTTCTGGCCCCAGTTGATTTGAAATTTTTTTTTTTCTTTTTTGCTGAACAACCCCTTTCATTGTCTTGGGCCCTTATGGGTAACTCCACCCCAAAAAAGCATGCTACTATTGTATTGTTCTGGAGAGTGTGTGGCAGATAACATTATTCCCAGTGGTTTGGCAGCTTGCTGGACTGCATTGTGGAAAATGTTGTGCCTTGTTCTCTACCGTTTGAAGCTGAAATTTATACCAGCAGAAGTTTGCACAGATAAGATGGCTCGTGTCCTAAATAAATCACTCAGCTCATGATCTGCTTTGCCCTGTTCCCTCCGGGCGTCTTGGTTTAGGGTAAATTCACACGGGCGTCTCGCATAAAAAAACGCAGCTAATCCGCAATACATTTATTATTCTTATTATTATTAATACGTGTATTGCGGATTAGCTGCGGTTTTTTTATGCGAGACGCCCGTGTGAATTTACCCTTAGAAAAGATTTCTTCCCATCTGCTTTGATGAATGTTTATTGCATTAAGAGAATACTTGCGTCACATATGACAAATACATTGGGACAAAAGTAAAAAAAAAAAAAAAAAATCTAAAGTGGAGATTTTGTTTTCTTCTTTATTGTATTTGAGGACAAAAAGGTTATTCTGTGTTCATATCTATCTTCCCCGTTTCTCATTGGAAGCTGTGCTGATTACTAATGCCTCGTGTTGGCTCTTCACAGCCGATAGCACGAAGATGAAACAGAGAAATGAGTGTACTTGCCACAAGTGGCACCGAGCACAGTGGGTGGCTAAGCCTATTTCCTGAGTGCGATGGCTCTTGAGAATGCAGACGGGTTAGGCGGCACAGAAGCAGAAGCGCTGGCTCTTTTATGTGCTGAGACTTAAGATTTCTGGCCTGCATTATTCATGACTCAGTGTTTGTCTCTTTGTGGCTGTAACACACAGGTTAATGATATTCCGCCCTTATTTCTTAGGTTTGCATGCCAAGCATTCAGTCTCTTTAGTGTGTACATGTCATGTTCTATCACTCTGGAATATTGTTTTTAGAGCCTATCTGTTTTTTTTTTGTTCTCTGTTTCAATAAACAGCAAAAAGAATTTAATATCATGGGATATGAATTGGAAATCATTTCCAATTTTGCTTAATTGTTGGATTTTTAGCCCAAAAGTGGAAACTGTTAATAAGTGCTGACAGTAGGGACATCCTCTATTGGTGCTGGCAATTGTAACACCCAGTTATCAAATTATTTATACACTTCATGGGGAAACAGCAGAGGGGCAGCACATGGAGACTACCAAATAAATGTTTCAGAATTGTTATTTTATAGGGAATACAAGTACAGTGGTGTCTTGGATTACGAGCATAATTCGTTCTGGGACTGTGCTTGTAATCCAAATTCACTCTTAAACCAAAGCAAATTTTCTCATAAGAAATTATAGAAATGCAGACAATTGGTTCCACACCCCAAAAATAATGATTTATTATTCTGAATAACATGTAAAACAAATGGAACAAACATTCAGAAACAGCTGAATATGTGATATTATAAGTTACTGTACAGTAATGGAGAGGATGGGAAACACAAGGACTGACAGAGACTGCAGGGAACATGAAGGAATGAGCAGGGCAGGTGTGGGCACAGTATAGCAGCACTCTCTGTCCGAGGAGAGAGGAGTTACAGCTATGAAGAGAGTACCTCCACAGTCCTGTCCCCTGATGCAAGCCCCAGCCTGAAGTAGATCTGCCATGATTTGGAAGGTGAGGGAGACTTCCTGGGTCGGAGTACAGTGCTGTAGACCCCGCTATGCAGGCCATGCCCCTCCCCTACTCGCACTCTCACCCAGTACAGGGAGCTCCTAAACCAAAGCAATGCTCTTAAACCAAGTCACAATTTTTAAAAACTGTGAGATCTTAAACCAAAACGCTCTTAATCCAAGTTACTCTTAAACCAAGGTACCACTGTATTTACTAAAACAGACAAAGTTAAAGACCTTTGGCCTCTTCTGACTTAACATTTGAAGAGGAACTGGAAATAGACAACTGGGTGTTACCAGTTAGAGATGTGTACTTAGGGCCGTATTGCATGGCCTGATGACTTGATGTAAGTGAGCACCCATGTGCTGGATTGGCGCTCGCTTACTGAGACCATATACGGCTCGATAATCCTCACAGCTAGATTGCTTTCCCCCACCCGGTGTGTCACAGAACCTTTCCCACCCCCTGGAAAGCTGAATGTGCCGGTACAGAGGCCAATCCCTCCGACCAAACACAACCACCCAGAGCTGGCACACACATAGGGAGAAGGTTCAGGAATGTTAGGAAGTTATGGCATTGCTGGACATCTCTTCCTTCTATTCATACCTCTTCTTGAATCCAGAGCATGGAAAAAGTCAACATTTTCCACATTGAATCTTAGGGGCTATGGTGATGGCTGAATGTAAATGATGAACAATGAAGTCATACGTTACATGAGTCTTGTCATATGATCTTTCACAAGTAATTTGTGGCAGATGGCAGACTTGAGACTCATGCTTTAAAGGGAGTTTCCAGATATTCATAGACCACCACACTGCAATGGATTGTTATAACAACTATTTTAAGTAAAAAATAAAAATATTTAGTTGTTAAGATGTCCTTGAAAAGGATATATGTGTACCATTTCTAATTGCCCAGTCACACATTTACACTATAGCCACATCAACAGAAAGCCAAATAAAGAGGTATTCCTGACATCAAACTGATCAGTGGGGGGGTCCGACTGCTAAGATACTAAGAATGCTGGAAACGTGTCCCCTAAATGATTGCAGTGCATCATATGTACATAGTCAGCACTCAGTTCATTCTCCATAGGTCATCTGAACATTGTGGAATGCTGAGCTCATTGTACTCTGTTCTTTAGAGCAGTGATTTTCAACCTTTTTTGAGCCGCGGCACACTTTTTATACTTAAAAAATCCCGGGGCACACCACCAACCAAAATGGCACAAAATGACACTAAAACAGTACATATTATACATATAGTTCACGGAGTTCACTCTTGGGGGTTTTAAATCAGCTTCTTATCACCACAAGAGCTGCTTTTTAAGCCCTCAAGAGTGACATATGCCGGGCAGAGATCCTTTCAATAAATTATTCATTTTAAAAAAGTGAAATAAAAAAGGATAACCCCCTCATATATACAATCCCATGTAACCTCATACATACAGTGCCATGTATTCCCATATATAACAGTCCCATGAAAACTCATACATACAGTCCCACATATATGAGCACATAATTATCAGCACCATATACTGTGGTGATGTGCACTGTATAGCCACAGTATATGGTGCTGATAATTATGTGGCTCATATAACTGCAGTATAAAGGGGTACAATGAGACGTACTATGGCCATGAGGCCAGAGTACAAGTGCCCCCTGCTTTGCCCTCATACAGTAATAATGCCCCCTGCAGTATGCCCCATATAATAATAATGCCCCCTGCAGTATGCCCCCATATAATAATAATAATGCCCCCTGCAGTATGCCCCATATAATAATAATGCCCCCTGCAGTATGCCCCCATATAATAATAATGCCCCCTGCAGTATGCCCCCATATATTAATAATGCCCTCTGCAGTATGCCCCCATATATTAATAATGCCCTCTGCAGTATGCCCCCATATATTAATGCCCCCTGCAGTATGCCCCCATATATTAATGCCCCCTGCAGTATGCCCCCATATAATGCCCCCTGCAGTATGCCCCCATATAATGCCCCCTGCAGTATGCCCCCATATATTAATGCCCCCTGCAGTATGCCCCCATATATTAATGTCCCCTGCAGTATGCCCCCATATAATGCCCCTTGCAGTATGCCCCCATATAATGCCCCCTGCAGTATGCCCCCATATAATGCCCCCTGCAGTATGAGAATATGCACCAATAGTTTTAAAAAAAACAAAACAACAAACCATCATACTCACCTAATCGGCGCTGTGTGTTCTCCCTCCTCTTCAGGCTCCGTCCTGTGAGCCGCGGCGACTGAACCTCCGGCAGGCGTGATGACGTCACATCATCACGCCTGCCGGAGAGGTCACGTCCCGGCCTCCCATAGGCTGCTGGCATGAAGTGCCGCGGCCTATGGGAGTCAATGTCAGAGCAGGACGCTGACAGGTCCTGCTCTGACATTGTGCGCGATTGAATGTTTCGCCCGCTCACTGTGTGAGCAGGCGGAACATCAATCCATCGGCATATCCCTAGAAGCTGCGCGGCCGCAGCTTCTAGGGATATTAAAGGGACAGTTTCTAATTTCCGACCGGGATCCCGCGGCACAGCTGGCGGGTTCTCACGGCACACCAGTGTGCCGCGGCACCCCGGTTGGGAAACGCTGCTTTAGAGGACAGTTATCCTCCATTTTAGGATTTGCATGGGTCCCATAGGCTACACCCTTACCGATTTACTTATTTTGCCTTATTGTGGGGATATGGGGTAATGTGTGATGTTGGAAAATCCCTTGGTTTGATCAGTGTAGTCTTTGGGAGGAATCAAGAGGAAACCAAGGCAAATGTTGGGAAAACATGCAAACGCTATGTAGATGTTGCATCTGATCATCTGAACCTAACACCCCTGTGATGCAGTGCTAGTCACCGAGACACCATGTTGTGCGTCTTCAGAGTCATCTTAAGTCAAATATTTAGTCACTTCACAGGTAGAGCAGGTAAAGTATATATGAATCTGGTCAACATCAAGCTGTCCAATATGTATCAAACAGCTAAGATGGCTGCAGTAAAAAGTTGTGAAAAGTACATTATGTAGTATTGGAAAAAGGTCAGCCTATTGCTACAAACTGCTTAAGGGTATAAACCCACATACCGTATATGCAGCAGATATGCAACAAATACGCAGCAGATTTGTTGGTACAGATTTGATGCTGTGTTCAGTTATTTAGATCTAATCTGCTGCGATTTTGCTGCGAGTTTGCTGCGTATCGCAGCAGTAAATACGCTGCATATACGGTGTGTGGGTTTATACCCTTAGGGTATATTGACAGGGCCTATATTCTGCTCCCTATCAATTTTAATGGGAAATCTACCATCATTCACAAGGTGCCTCAGGTCTGAAAAAATGTGCATTGTGCTGGACTTTATAAAAAATAATGTGCGCAAAGTCTGAAAACACCCTAAAAATACTCAGGTATACATTACCCTTCTTTTTACACAATGTAATTTTGCCCTGTAAGGTCTCTTTATTCTTACTACTAGGAAAAATCTGCTTGAAGGAAGTACTTACACATAGAAGTAACAGCTAACCACAAGGACAATACAACATTCTGGTCACATATTTCCTGAATGAATCTAATTTCCTGACACATTGGAAAAAAATAATCTCATGTAGTTTATTAAAATATTCTGCACGGTCAGTCCTTTATCTCTGTTTTACAGGCAATATGAGAGTGTTCATGGGTGATCCCAAGGACATAGCTAATGTAACGGCAAACTAAGCAAAAGGCTAGAGCAGCAGATGTTCATGAGAAGGAATAAAACACTGTATTCATCTGTTTCCTTAACCCCTTCAAGACCAAGCCTATTTGCACCTAAAAGACCAGGCTCATTTTTCAAAATCTGACCTGTCTCACTTTATGCTCTTATAGCTCAGTGATGCTTTAACGTATGCTAGCGATTCTGAGATTGTTTTTTCGTCACATATGGCACTTTATATTAGTGGCAAAATTTGGTCACTACTTTGTGTGTTTTTTGTGAAAAACATCAAAATATCATGAAAAATTGAAAAAAATTAGCATTTTATGAACTTTGAAATTCTTTGCTTCTAAAAAAGAAAGTCGTATCACATAAATTAGTTACTAAGTCACATTACCGATATGTCCTGTTTATTCTGGCTTCATTTCATAAACATATTTTACTTTTTTAGGGTGTTACGGGGCTTAGAAATTTATCAGCAAATTACCACATTTTCGTGAAAGTTTCCAAAACTGATTTTTTTAGGGACCAGTTCTTTTTTTAAGTTGATTTAGGAGGTTTGTATACTGGAAACCCCCATAAGTGACCCCATTTTGGAAACTAGACACCTTAAAGAATTAATCTAGGGGTATAATGAGCATTTTAACCCTACAGGGGCTGGAGGAAAGTATTCACCATTAGGCCGTAAAAAAATGAAAAATTACAATTTTCCAATAATATATACGTTTAGATTAAAGTTTCTCATTTTCAAAAGGAACATGAGAGAAAACGCACCCTAAAATTTGTAACGCAGGTTCTCTTGAGTACTACGGTACCCCATATGTGGGTGTAAACCACTGTATGGGCACACAGCAGGGCTCAGAAGGAAGGGAGCGCCAATTAGCTTTTTCCATTGCAGATTTTGCTGAAGAAGTTTCCGAGCGCCAGGTGCATTTGCAGAGCCCCTGTAGTGTCAGCAGAGAGAAAACCCCCATAAGTCACCCCATTTTGGAAAGTGTACCCCTCAAAGAATTCATCTTGGGGTAGGATGAGCATTTTGACCCCACAGGTATTAGAGGAAAGTATTCAAAATTAGACAGTAAAAATGAAAAACTCAATTTTTTCCAATAATATGTTCCTTTAGTTTGATATTTCTCCATTTCACGAGGAAAAGGAGAGAAAATTCACCCAAAATCTGTAACGCAGGTTCTCCTGAGTAAAAAGGTACCTCATATGTGGGCATAAACCACTGTATGGGCACACAGCCGGGCTCAGAAGGGAAGGAGCGCCAATTAGCTTTTTCAATGCAGATTTTGCTGAATCTGAAGTTTCTGAGCGCCAGGTGCGTTTGCAGAGCCCCTGTAGTGCCAGCGGAGTAAAATCTCGCCAATAGTCACCCCATTTTGGAAATTGCACCCCTCAAAGAATTCATTTTGGGGTGTGGTGAGCATTTTGACCCCACAGGTATTAGAGGAAAGTATTCAAAAGTAGACAGTAAAAATGAAAAAGTCGAATTTTTCCAATAATTTGTTCCTTTAGTTTGAAATTTCTCAATTTCACGAGGAACAGGAGAGAAAATTCACCCCAAAATCTGTAACGCAGGTTCTCCTGAGTAGAACGGTACTGCATATGTGGGTATAAACCACTGCATGGGCACACAGCCGGGCTCAGAAGGGAAGGAGTGCCAATTAGCATTTTCCGTGCAGATTTTTCTGAAGAAGTTTCTGAGCACCAGGTGCATTTGCAGAGCCCCTGTAATGTCTACAGGATAGACCCCCCCAAAAGTCACCCCATTTCGGAAAGTACACCCCTCAAAGAATTCATCTTGGGGTAGGATGAGCATTTTGGCCACACAGGTATTAGAGGAAAGTATTCAAAATTGGCCAGTAAAAATGAAAAACTCGAATTTTTCCAATAATATGTTGGTTTAGTTTGAAATTTCTAAATTTCACAAGGAACAGGAGAAAAAATGTACCCCAAAATCTGTAACGCAGGTTCTCCCGAGTACAACGGTACCCCATGTGTGGGCATAAACCACTGTATAAGCACACAGCAGGGCTCAGAAGGGAAGGAGCGCCAATTTGCTGGAGCAAAACTGCAGCTAGTAATAGTTATTAGAATAGCGCAGTTACTAAAATAATATAAAAAAATTAGATTACAGGTAATGTGGGGTGGTTGCAGACAGTCTGGGGTGGTTACGGGTAATCTGGAGGTGGTTACGGGCAGTCTGGGGTGGTTATGGGCAGTCTGAGGTGGTTACGGGCAGTCTGAGGTGGTTACGGGTAATCTGGGGAGGTTACGGGTAATCTGGGGTGGATACGGTCAACATGGGGTGGTCACGGGCAACCTGCTGTGGTTACGGCAACCTGGGGTGGTTACAGGCAACCTAGGGTGGTTAGAGGCAACCTGGGGTGGATACGGACAACCTGCTGTGGTTACAGACAATCTGGGGTGGTTACAGGCAATCTGCTGTAGTTAGAGGCAACGTGGGGTGGTTACAGACAATCTGGGGTGGTTACGGACAATCTGGGGTGGTTACAGACAATCTGGGGTGGTTACAGACAATCTGGGGTGGTTATAGACAATCTGGGGTGGTTACAGACAATCTGGGGTGGTTACAGGCAACCTGCTGTGGATACGGATAAACTGAAGTGCTAATTGGTAATCTGAGGTAGGTACCTGTAATCTGGCGTGGTTACGGGCAATCTGGAGGGGGTCACTGGCAATTTGGGGTGGTTAGAGGCAAGGTGCAGTGGTCAGAGGCAAGGTGCAGTGGTCAGAGGCAAGGTGCGGTGGTCAGAGGCAAGGTGCGGTGGTCAGTGGCGACGTGCGGTGGTCAGTGGCGACGTGCGGTGGTCAGAGGCGACGTGTGGTGGTCAGAGGCGACGTGCGGTGGTCAGAGGCGACGTGTGGTGGTCAGAGGCAAGGTGCGGTGGTCAGAGGCGACGTGTGGTGGTCAGACGCAACCTGCGGTGGTTGCGTGCAATCTGGGGGGTTACATGTAATCTGGCATAATTACGGGCAACCTGGGGTGGTTATGCGCAACCTGCGGTGGTTACGGGCAACCTGGAGGGGTTACAGACAATCTAGAATTGTTACGGATAGACTGAAGTGCTTATAGGTAATCTGGGGTGGGTACATGTAATTTGGGGTGGTTACAGGCAATCTGGGGTGATTACGGACAATCTGGAGGGGGTCACTGGCAACGTGCAGAGGTTACGGGCAACGTGCGGTGGTTACGGGCAACGTGCGGTGGTTACAGGCAACGTGCGGTGGTTACGGGTAATCTGGGGGGTTATGTGCAATCTGACGTGATTACGGACAACCTGGGGTGGTTACGGGCAACCTGCAGTAGTTACGGGTAATCTGGAGGGGTTAGGGGTAATTTGGGAGTAAACTGCAATTATTACTATAATAAAAAGTGTGTGTTTTATTTTTTTGTATGTTTGTCACTTTTTGTACTTTACACATTCATTTTCACTGTATTACTATGATTACTGTGATATTTTCTATCACAGTAATCATAGGTTAGTGACAGAGACCAAATCTGTCACTTTAAATTTTCAGAGCTGGCTGGTTGTCAAGCGCATGCGCACTTCATAACCAGCCAGGACGCCGAAGAGGAAGGAGCTCCAGGATCAGGTAACGTATATGGGGATGGGGGGGTGACTGGGGGACGGGGGTGACTGGGGGGGTGGGGGCGACTTGGGGGGTGGGGGGATACACTTTTTATCCCGTCACCAATCATTCATGGTGACAGGGGATAAAAAGTGCCGGCGGCACATGGCACAAGCGATCAGCGGTATATAGTATTTACCGCTGATCGCTTGTACCAGGACCCCACAGGGGGGGGTCCCCGATGACTGCCCCATGCTCTCCGCTACCTCCGGTGGCGGAGAGCATCGGGCTTTCATTCATTTTTACAACGAGATCACTGTGAACAGATATACTCTGTTCACAGTGATGGCGGCGGCCATCTTGGATCTGATGGCTGCCACGGGGAGGGGGGGTTAGTGATCGGGGCACTAGGGGGGCTGGTCTGGGGTCTGATTTTACTTATTTCATCTCCCCCCACCGTGGATTCACGGTGGGGGGAGATGAAATATAGCGGCGGCACCGGCCCATTAGTGACCGCCGTTTCGGTGGTCACTAAGGGGTTAATGGGGGTCAGCTGCGGGATCGCAGCTGATTCTCATTATCTCCTGGGCTGTACTCAGATGAGAGCGGGATCGCTGTCCCTGCAGCGATCCCGTTCTCATCACAAACCCCCGTCAAAGCAGGTACGTATATATACATTCCTACTGCACGGGCATGTGCAATAGGAACATATATATACAGATTGCTGACGTGAAGGGGTTAAATACATTTTCTTCTTGCTTTCTGACAGTAATTAATCTGACAGTTAATATATATATATATATATATATATATATATATATATATATATATATGTATATATATATATATATATATATATATATATATATATATATATATGTGACATAATAATGTAGGGCCTAATTTTTACATCTACTCAATATATAGTGTATCCCTCCAAACTCCACATCAACACCATACATTCTCCTTCCCCTTCTGGTCCTCTGCAGATAGTTAGATAATAATTGTGCCCAGTTAGTCCCCTAGTCAGTCTCCTGTTTGTCTCTAGCAGCCATTATGCCATATACATCGTTCCTAGTACGTTCCCCTACAGATAGCTAGATATTAATTGCACCATGGAGTCTGGAGTTGGGAAAAAAATAGTTGTTACTTAGTTTGCGCAAAAATTTGCTCAACAACTCAATCCAATATAGAGTATGGAGGAAAAAACCTCACCAAATTGCTGTCATCTCGGATCCGGTAGAAGCTGACACTCTCTGTAGATACAGGGCGAATAATACTCATACCGTCTGCATGACTTTAACTTCATTTATTTGGAACATGGATGCAGCATATATCAAAGTTCACAGCTGATGCAGACATCAACCTCGGACGCCCAGGTATGTCCTCACCGCGGACGCTTAGAAGGGAAAGACTCCTCCTCCTTCATGCGCCTGAGGCAGCCCTAGATCCACTGGATTTACTGAGAGGCACGCACCTTTTAGTAAATCCAGCATGCGGCATGGGGCCAGGGCTTTATGTAAGATCAGTGTACTTGTAAGCCAATCTTGTTGAAGGGCAACTCCAGCGGAAATAAAAATGTATTCCAAATCAACTGGTATCAGAAAGTTACAGAGATTTGTAGTCTACTTCTATTAAGAAAATGTCAAGTCTTCCAGTACTTATCAGCTACTGTATGTTATAGACATAAATATGTAGGACATACAGCAGCTGATAAGTACTGGAAGACTTGACATTTTCTTAATAAGAAGTAGACTACAAATCTCTGTAACTTTCTGATACCAGTTGATTTGTACTGGAAGACTTGAGATTTATTAATAGAAGTAAATTAAAAACCTATATAACTTTCTGATACCAGTATACAGTGTTTAGTAACAACATTATAGAAAATTAGAAAATATTTCCTGCAGGGCATACAGCAGCTGATAAGTACTAGAAAACTTTAGATTTTTAAATAGAAGTAAATTACAAATCTATATAACTTTCTGAAACCAGTTGATTTGAAAGAAGAAGATTTTCACTGGATAACCCCTTTAAGAGCCCAGTCATTCCTATACTAAGAACTGAGTTGAATGCGGTTTCATGCGGTAATCAGCAGACTTTTATTGGGGCCTGTCTGACTTACTGTGAATGAAAATAATTGTTATATATTTGAATTAAAGAAATAAATAACCTGATAAAGATGAAGCCTGCTGGGAGCACTGTCATACGGAATACTGAAGCTGAGAGGAAGCCAATTATTTTGAGAGCTATTTAACACTTCGCCTCCTCCATATGGTGCAGTCTAAATAAATGATTACTTGCCAATTTGTCTCTTCAAGGTTTTTCAACCAATCAAAAATTAACATGTTTAATGAATACAAATATTCTTCTAAAATATTTGTCTTTTGGATAGACTCGTGTAGGGTGCGGGTATTCATTTAACTCCTCATTCCTGTGTTCAGTGGGAGAGGCAAAAATCAATTATGTTGTGTCAGACATCAATAAGATATACTACTGCGAGCTACACAGACACGGAGAATGGATTATGAAGGACACATTAGGTGTCCCCGATGACCTGGTCGATGGAGAGGAAAAGACATTACACAAACACCAATTAAACCACCACCGTAAATATAGCTGATGACGCTGCATTAATAGACATCCTACTAATGCAACATATACACAGCCCAGAGCTGTATTCACAATTCTGCCGGTTGTTATTGGAAAGAGTTGACCAGCCTGTTGGCATACATCATTAACAACATAGCTCCTACAGTGCAGTACAGTGATCATTTTCCTCTGTTATTTAACAATGCTTGAATCATAAAGGGGTTATCCAGGCTTAAAAAAACATGGCCACTTTCCTCCAGGAACAGCACCTCTCCTGTCCTAAGTTTGGGTGTCGGTTTTGCAGCTCAGTTAAATTAAAGTGAATGGAGCTGAATCATAATACCACACACAACCTAAGGACAAGGGTGGTGCAGTGTTTTCTAATCCTGGATAACCCCTTTAAGCCTATTTTACATAGGTAAATCAGTCTTTGTAGAAATGCTCATTTCCGATGGCTTGCGCTAAAGGGTCAGAGTTCAGCCGATAAGTAAACAAACACTGGCTGATATTCTGTGGGGCAAATGAAATTTGTGTTATCTGCCACACATTGGGTGTAGGGCTGGCAATGATGAATATGAATTCAGCTTATGATTAAAATATAGCCTGTGATGAAAGAACAATGGAGGTAATGTAAAGTAAAGGTCCCCATACACCTTTAATAACTAACAGAACAATAATCATTCATCTGGCAGTCATTTCTCTCGTCTGGCTCCCCATACACAGAAGCATTCCTGTGTTTCCTATGGGAAAGGAAGGGTAAGCCGCAGTCAGAGATCTTTGGCTGTAGCTTATCTCTTCCAGAACAAAGGGGTTGGGCAATGATTTTGCATCATGCCCCAAACCCTTTCTTCACTGATATCAGCTGTCAGTGGTCAGTCAGGAAAGCCCAATACCCCTTAGATTGATGGCCGAATCCGGGTTCAGCTGCCAAAAGTAGAAAAGCTATGGGGACCTTAAGGGCCCTATCACACGGAGCGATAATTGGCCGAATCGGGGAGATTATCGCTCTGTGTAATAGATAAAACGATCAGCCGATGACTCAATCATCGGCTGATCGTTGGTTTAGGTTTGGAACTAAAATCGACGGGCGATGATTGCACGCCGCTGCTGCTGCCGATGGGACCTAGTAGCTGGGAAGCACAGGAGAGATGACCAGGAGTAAGGAGAGGTAAGGTATCAGGTATTTGGGCAAGGGCTGCATGGACATTGCTAACAATGTCCATGCAGCCCTTACTGCCCGATTATCGAGACGTCTTATAGGTACAGTAAACAGTGCCGATCGAGCAGATCGGCGTTCGTTTACTAAAATTATCGTCCCATAGGCGGACTGTGTAATAGGATCCTAACTTACAAAGCTGCTCAATCTGTTACGTAACTGACTGTATATTTAAACTGATTTGGAAACATATATTTTGATATTTTTGATATATTTTGCAAACAAATCTACTGTACTTCATTATGTAAACTCTGTGAGCTGATACTATGTACTAAAGAAACCAAGATCTGTGTCCTGTGACCCCAAAAACCCCCACCAGATTTTCACATTCTCCCATTATTTACTGTAATGGGACTGTATTGGATAAAAACATATATATATATATATATATATATATATATATATATTATATATATATATATATATATACCGTATAAATACATAATTAATACGGTCGAAAAAACGATATTATATCGTTTTTATAGAATGCATTACCTCATAGTAATGAACTTTAATGGTGTACGAGCACAATTGCTGAACTCACATAATGTGGAGGAAGAAATGAAGAACCTCCACCATTTAACCCCATATATGCAGGGATCGATACTGAGTGAAGCCTTGTATACACTAATAAATTCAATGACACATACTGGTTTATGTCGGAGTATTTCAAAGTGAAGGTCAATTAATTGAGCCCGTTTTAACAGAGAATCAATAAAACATTGTCAATGTGAATTATGTACAATACACCCTCCTTTTTGGCCTAGGGTGGGATCCTGGAATCCCTGCTGGGACTGTAGTTGGGTGTTGTCCAGCAAGTGCCTTGTTTCAAGGTTGCTTTAATATTTTTACTTATACTTACCTGTTTGCGACAATTTATAATATATTATAATGTTTTACTATGTTTAACACTGTTTATACCATTGTTACTGCATTGTACCAGGTATGGCTGTGAGCTGTGAAGGGTTAACACTTGGTCCTCCATCTGAGAGAGGTAGGAGAGTTACAGCTTTTAGAAGTAAGTCATGTTAGAGAACCACAACAAGATTCTAGTATCCAAATTCAAGCTTCAAGCTAGCCCTAGTACCATGTAGCTGCCAGGTCACAAGCTATGGACTCACTGCAAGACCACCAGCTGATTAGTAATGTGTTACTGCAATCTAGATGGTAATAAATCTGAACAGCAATAAGAGATTTGCCATTTCCATTAAAAGAGCGGGCCCTAGAGATATTGTTGAGGTGCAGGTGACATTGTTTTTCAAGTGACTGAATGTAGAGCATGAAAGAGAGATCTGAATCAAACGTAACTCAAGACTAGAGATGAGCAAATTTACAGTACGAACAAAATGAAGCGCTTCGTTCCTATGTGCATTCTGCTCATGAGGCTGCGGGGCTTTGAAGTGTGATCTGCTCCGTGCCACTCCTCCCTGGATGCTGGGAAAAGATAGATCCAGTCCTGGGAAACTGGGAGAAACTGAGCAACCACACTCAAGTAGTCAGAGAGATAGGGAGAACAGTATATTTAAAGTGTCACTGTTGTTTGGACAGAGTTAGAGACATGTCAAAAGTTATAATCGGTATAGGACAGTGCTGCACACCTCTGCCTTAAATTGTAAAGCCGGTGCTCAGTGGTAACTGGGTTCTTCAACCATAAGTCTTGTATAGGAGAAAACCACGGCACTCGATGTTGCAAGAATAAGTGAGGGTTTTTATTTAGCAAATAGATACAAGGTATTTACTCCGACCGTACATAAGAAATGCAAGAGATGAGACCAATAACATATAGTGCGATGTTTCGGTCCGCTATGGACCTTCCTCAGGCAATGGGGTCTCTCATGTGCTATATGCAGGGAGAAGGGTCGGTGGTCCTCGTTTTGGTTGCAATATGAGGACCACAATACTGACTGAAATATACGTAGTGTGAACCCAGCCCTAGATAGTACAAGAGGGAGAAAGTCACGGATAAACCCAGCCCACGCCGAGTACCACTTTACAAAGTGCAGGGTAGTATCCTGATACACAGAGAAAGTAGCCTGGTTAGGAAAAAGCTAACAGAGGGTCTACGTATCCTATCTCGCATTGCAAGTGAAACTGGGACACCCTTGGACACTTAGCTTTACCCTGGTAACCACGGCTAGGGCTTGTATCAACCTCTTAGGACTAGTAAACTTGTCACTCTCAAGTCTCAAGTATCTCTCTAAAGTTCCGGCAGAGCACAAGTACTACATTGGGTTGGGACTCCCTTGGCAAAATTTTTATCACTGGGACTCCTGGGACTGGGGCATCTGTACACATTCTCCACACACCTTGGGTCATTTTTTCCCTCTTTTGTGAGTGGTGGTACCGATAGAGAGGTGGGTCAATTTCTACTCAGTACTGGCAAGAGCCCAAGGGACCCATCACAGCAGTTACCAACATCTCACCTGTGTGCTGGACTAGCACTGGCGTCACGACAACCACCATCACTGGCTCTGTACTATTACAAGCAAACCACCACAATTGCCTATGTAAGTCTATGGAGCCCGACTGATATCATGTGACATAGAGCAGGGAGCACAGTGCAGGGAGCTTCGATTGGACATATCTAGAAGTACACATGGACTGCAAAGGAAGAACACATGTTTACTGTATTAGATCTTACCTCAGTGCTTGATTTACTTAGTATTTCCCTGTACTGTCCTCCATGCTGCTGCCCTTTAGGGTCTACTATAAAGACAAAAAGGATCTCCTCATCTTGTGCACAGTGTATGTTACTAACTCAAGGACAACTGAAAATTAGAGGTGGGCCAAAATCTCATTACAAATGCCATATACAATATAATATTATAGAATTACCAGAAGTAGTGCTGCTCCTGATGTACACACAACAACTTATCATCAAAAAAGTTACCTGAAGCGACAGGTATGCTTGAAGGTGCATAGGGTGATCAGTGTATCTGGGATTGTGGCCCGGCTCTACTTACCTTACTAGGTTAGACTACAACCCCAGACAAAAACCAAGGACAGGGGTGCTGCTGTTCCTGAAAAAAAAAAAAAAAAAGCCTTTTTTGTAACCCTATATGTTACCCTTAAACTGTTGGTTGAGTTTCTATTAGTATTCATCACAGGAAGGCGTTCACATCATCTCGAGAAGCATTTCAATGTGTTTCCTTCCCATCAGGGTGAAAATACAAGCAAGCAGGATGTTTTTGCCATTTTTGTATTGTACTAAACGGATTTTCCAATTCTCATTACTATTCTATAAAGGGGTATTCTTGTGAATACAAATATTATTTTTTACATTTCTTTCTTACAGGTTTATAACTTTGTAATATAACTGTATTAAAGAAACTGGAAAAATGTTTGTTTTGTTTACATTTATACATTGAGTTGCAGCAGTAAGGAGCGACATGAATCCTCTGCTGCCACAGGTGGCGTTGTCAGGAACTGCAGAGCTGCATATCTCTAAGGGCCCTATTACACAGAGCAATAATGTCTCTATTATCGCTACAGTATCGCTGATTGTTGTCTCTATTACATGGAGAGATAATTGGCAGAATCAGCCTGGCTGATTATCACTCCATGAAGTAGAGACAACGATCATCCGCTGATCGTTTCTTTAGGCCCAGACCTTAAGGGTACCTTCACACCTACCGGATCCACTGTGGATCCAGTCCCATTCATTTCTATAGAGCACATACTCGCAGTGGGATTGACATCCCGCTTTGAGTAAGTGCTCTAACCCCCAGTTGCCCGCAGCCCTGCCACCCGCAGCCCCTGCTAAACAATTATCGGGCTATGTAATAAGCAAAGTGAACAAGCGCTAATCTAGTAGATTGGCGCTCGTTCCCAGTATTGATCGGGCTGCCATCGGCCGTGTTATAGGACTCTAGCACTGCTGCATGTAGCACTAGCTTCCCTAATGTCTATTCTTATGCATATTACCACAGTGAAGCAGAGTGACTGAAAGTTATCTCTCTATACTCTGCTCCACTACTCTGCCTCTGCTGCAGTGATAGTGATGCAAGCTGCTTCTCCACTTTATATGTCAATATGCAACAGTGTCAGAACTAGGGCTTGTGCAGCCCTGCAGTTTCCAGCACAGCTATTAATCACTGTTCTCTACTTTTGCTATTGGTGGAAGCAGAGGGGCAGTGTCACCCCTTACTACTGCTGCGAATCTATAATGTAAAAAAAAAAAAGTATAAATTCGTTCACAGTGGCAAAACTAGGGCTTGTGCAGCCCTGCAGTTTCCAGCACAGCTATTAATCACTGTTCTCTAATTTTGCACATTCAATACTCCGCAGTATGCAAGAACCCTGTTTAGCAACACATGGGTGTTTTTCTTCTATGCACCTATCCAAAAGTTCTCAGGTTAAAACAAGTGGTGGATGAGGTATTTTAAAGTTTCCCCACAGCTGAAGGAGGTAACGGGTTAATGTTTTTTGTGCCATGTGTTGTGTGCTGACCACTAGAAGGTGCTCTTCTTTTCTACCTATCCTCTCTATCCTTGCTCTCTACACTCATCCTGACCACTCACAGGCAGGTACACAAAGTCCCCTGTAGGGGGAGTTACTGGTGAAAGGAGTGTAGTTTAGTCCTGGTTAGTTTCTCAGTGAGAGAGAAACTAACCAGAGAGTTACTTTAATGAAAGAGTAGTAGATCCTGGGAACAAACTTCCAGCAGATGTGGTTGGTAAATCTACAATAACTGAATTTAAACCTGTCTGGGATAAACATATATCTATCCTCAGATAATAAGAAGGGAAATACTAAAAGGGCAGACTAGATGGACCCAGTGGTCTTTTTCTGTGGACAATCTTCTATGTTTCTACGAGAGGACACAAAAATCACAGTTCCTGCTGGAGTTAAGCCAGGGCCTAGATTTTGCCAGGACCCCTGACAGGAACCAAAGTCAGTTTAGACTAGCTTACAGTGTAAACAGATGCAGCTAGAGATCAAGAGCTTTTCTTAAGCAACTACTAATCACACTTTGCAGTGCTAAGCACAAGTAGGGGAGAGCAGCCACCAAAAAGGAGCCTAGCCAATGCCAGGAACATGTCTCAAAAGTGCAGGACAGACTCCTGATACAACAGGAGCTGTTCCCAGTAGGACAAAGCTACCATAAAAAGAAGGTCTACATATCCTACCGCGCAGTGAAGGTAACTGGGAAGTCTCGGACACCTCGCCACACCCAAACAACCACGGCTGGGGCTCGTGCCACCCACCTAGGGCGGGTTCTACGACACTAGGGGGCAGAAGGTGGTCAGACATAGTTTAAACGTGAGTATAAGTATCACTTCACTACTAAAGATATCTTCCAAAGTTCCGGGAGAGTACAGGGCTACATTGGGCATATTGCTATTTTGGCAAACTCCTCTTCTCTTCTCTCTACCTTTTACAAAGCACTACTACTACTTCTACTATTCTCAAGCACCTACCTCAAGCACTAAGTCAAGCACTCAAGTCTGTATTATTATTGTCTGTGAAACTTGTACTGTTATCCTGCCAAAGTTAAACAGTAAAGTTGTTCTATTTTTATATTAAACACACGGGACTTATCTCATCTCTGTTTGCACTTATACACACCACCGCACAACTTGGATTATTTTTCCCCCTTCTGTGGTTGGCGGTACCGACAATCTCGATGGGTTAGTTTCCACTCAGGGTTGCCGTGACAAGAGCCCAAGTGACCCAGAACAAGGGACCCACAACAACCCGGAAGGTTACCGACAATTTTGGGGAATAGCCGGCCATACAAAAAAAAGGTACCAACATCATACCAGTGTGCTGTACTAGCACTGGCATCATGACAAATAACATTACTGGCTGAGCTCACAACAGACCATCCAAACCTGTCACCACATAGGCACTTTCTGCAAAGCAAGCATATGGATTTGGTCAATAGTTTGATCCCCCTCTCTTTTTTTAAACCCATAATTAAAGATGCATTAAAGAGAGAGGTTATAAATCTTTCCTGAGTTAAGGCTCCACTTCTGGACTGCATTGTCAGCATGGCATGTGCACCAAGTTCAACTTCCTCAGCAGCCCCCCTTTAAAGATAGATAAATAGACCCGTTTTTGACATTTCTACTTATATCCTTATTTATATTGGTTGTTGCAAAATCTCTTGCGCAATGAGTCAAAGATAAATGTTTTCGCCTCAGATTTGGTATTCCTTTAAATGTTAACTAGATGCTACTCATAGATGCTGATGAGAAGTAACAGATGGCGTGCAACAATGTCACTGATTTCATTAACATAAATATTTTAGCAAACAATGAAAGGACAGAGCTCTTCCATCTGACATTATGCATGCTGATGCTGATGATGATGTTTTGTTTGGAAAATGAAATAGCACTAAAAGGATTATATAATGCCTTCTGGAAATTTGCTGCAAAATACGTTACACATACTGTCATACAGTGCCCACTCACTCAATATGGTGCAGAAGGCTCTGTCTGTAACCTGGTAGCTGCCAGCCACCCCTTCAGAGGTGGACTACAAATCACATATACCCCCAATTTTTTTATGGACATATGCCCTGCATCTTTCCATAGGCCACACCTTCACGTCATGCCCCAAAACACTCTTAAAACAGTACCCTTTAAAGGGGAACTATCAGCAGGTTAGACAAGTCTACATTGCTGATAACTTTCGGCCGGCGGCGCAGGGGTTAAAGGGGCTGGTCCCATACATGCAGCGGATCCACGTACCCTTAAGAGATGTTGTTATCCTCATACTGTATACTTCGCCATTCAAAAACTACTGACAGTACACGGCAGCAACTAACAACTGTGGTGAGGAATGCCCTTTATCCTGTATTCCTGTGTGGAACTAGTCTGAATAAATGTAAGGGTCTAAAGAAGGGGTCACTATTTTATAGTAAACATGGCATCATGGCATGTCATCACTGCTGCTGTGCTATGTTTAAGCAGAATACCCCTTTAAGGTTTCCCACCATTCAACATCCATCAACAGTGAGAAGAGCTTTTGACAGTCTTTCTGGCTGCAACCCTTAGGCCCTATTCACACATCCTGTTCCTGTCCGTAATTGCGGATCCGCAGAAAAATAGGACCAATGTATTTCAATGGACCCATACACACATCCGTGTTGTGTACTGGGCTGCAATCCGTTCCGCAAAAAAAAAAGGACAGACCCTAGTACGGACAGTAACTGACACATCCAATACAACTCTATGGGGTCCGTATTTTACGGATGCAATACGGATGCAATACGGATGAAAATGTGCGGATTGCTTACGGATTCAAAATTGCGGATTGGAAAATATACTGACGTGTGAATAGACCCTTAGTAACAGGCCTGAGTGCTACTGCTACCTGAATACCACTTATAGCTACAGCAATGGATATAAAGGGTTATTAGGGCTCAAAGTCAATGTCTAAGAGTAGTCTTTAGGACCATATTTTCAGATACATATAAAAAATTGCAAATTTGGTGTAAATTCTGCTACTAACACTGAGATATCATAATATGTAGTTATTGTACTCCAGAGAGACATGAAAAGAACAGATTAGCAGTAATACCAGCAGTGGTGTGTGGTCTACCCATGATGAGTGCAGTTACAGTGTGTCTGAACAGATACAGTGACATTACTCACACATACCTAGGGACCGCCTTAGATGTGCCAAAGGAACCAAGTGACATATTGGAATTTTGCAGCATATTAAGGTACCTAAAGCACCAATGTATTTAGGCTCCCAACAGTTGTCACAAGGTCTGTATGTACTATGGGGCTGATAGATTTTAAAATGTGCCAATTCTTAATATTTGTAAATATCATTATCTTCTATATAAAAATAATTATTGCCTGTGAAAAAAAAAAAACACAGAACAAACACCTTGTTTCCTTTTTTCCCCTGGCAAAATGTCATGTTTTCCTTTGTTAGCCTTGTCACTGGAGATAATATACTGCTCTTTAATATTTTATGAGCTCTCCTGCTCGTGATTTTGATTGATGAGACAACACGTAGCAGCATATAGCTCTTGCTCAGGTCCAAGCTGATGTGGAACCCATTCCCCCTCTACAAGCTTCCTCACAAAGATAGGGACTGTGTAGGGTCACCAGGGGACCACTTGCCAGGTATTTGCTCCTTTATGGTGATACTTGTTGCACTCTCTCCTCATCTTTACCTTTTTTTTCAGTTCAGTAGTCTTAGAATGAGATATGCCTTTAGCTGCTTTTAGGTAATTCTCTATGTGGTCTTTAAAGGGGAACTCCGGATAAGAAAAACTTGTTTTCTATTAAAAGTACATTAAAAGTTATATAGATGTGTCTATACAATGTACAGTGGTACCTTGGTTTAAGAGTAACGTGGTTTAAGAGCGTTTTGGTTTAAGAGCTCACAGTTTTTCAAAATTGTGACTTGGTTTAAGAGCATTGCTTTGGTTTAAGAGCAATCTGTACTGGGTGGGAGCACGAGTGGGGGAGGTGCATGGTCTGCATAGCGGAGTCTACAGCACTGTAACCTCTCTCTCCCCGGACAGAGAGCGCTGCATGAATGTGCGCACATCGGCCCTGCTCCTGCAGTCTCTGTCAGCCCTTGTGTTTCCCATCCTCTCCATTACTGTACAGTAACTTATAATATCACAGATTCTGCTGTTTCTTAATGTTTGTTTAATTAGTTTTACATGTTATTCAGAATAATAAATCATTATTTTTAGGGTGTCTAACCAATTGTCTGCATTTCTATGATTTCTTATGGGAAAATTTGCTTTGGTATAAGAGTGGATTTGGATTACAAGCTCAGTCCCAGAACAAATTATGCTCGTAATCCAAGGCACCACTGTATTACCATATCTGTACGGTTCTGCCACACTGGTAGCTAATAGAAATCCAGGAAGTGAAGAAAAATGGCCTCTGTGCCAATCCACATTGTCTCCTGCTCCTTCTGCTCTCCCACATTAGGAGACAAATCTTCAATGCCTCTGTCTCACATTGTGTGTGTTTGCGGAGCACAGGCTGATGATGCAGACAGGAGGCAGGGCATGATGTCCCAGGAGGCTTGGCTGGATCCCCCAATCCCCTGAGTGATCCATTATCTCTGAATGGCCTGAAGCAGGTGCAGCACTAATTTTACTGACTGTGATGGGTTGGGGACTGTGATGACCAGCTGAGGGAAAGCATTGCATTCTGGGAACTGCTCAATCACTCAATTAGGAAGGACAGAAACACAATACAGAACAACCCCCCCCCCCCCCCCCCAAACAAATGGATTTTTGGTAGTTTCAAAACTGGCATAGACAGGTAAGTAATGCTATATGCTTCTGCAGAAGTTTCATTTTTTAACCTCTACCTGGAGTTCCCCCTTAATAATATTTTTTTAAAAGGGTTGTTCACCCAAAAAAAATTTCTATCAAATCAACTGGTGCCAGAAAGTGCTGCAAATCTGTAATTTACTTCTACTGAAAAATCCTCAAGCCTTCCAGTACTTATCAGCTGCTGCATGTCCAGCAGGAAGTGGTGTATTTTTTCAGTCTGACACAGTGCTCTCTGCTGCCACCTCTGCCCATATTAGAAACTGTCCAGAGCAGTAGCAAATCTCCATAGAAAACCTTTCCTGCTACTGCTCTAAACAGTTCCTGACATGAACAGAGGTGGCAGCAGAGAGCACTGTGTCAGACTGGAAAGAATACATCACTTCCTGCAGGACATACAGCAGCTGATAATCATGGGAAAACTTGAGATTTTTTTTATAGAAGTAAATTACAAATATCTGGCACTTTTCAGCACCATTGATTTGAAACAATCTTTTTTATGAATGACCCCTTTAATAATAATTCTAAAATAATAATTCTAAATTTAGACGTAACTTACAGCCTCTCCGACAAGGCCAAGCCAGTAACCTGTGCTGTCAAGTGCTACCAGCCATGAATTTGAATGAAGGAAATGCAGACAAAAACCTTAATAGTCAACAACTAATTTGGTGAACAAGGCTCATGTGCGCCATCACTGGACTGAAGCCCAGACCACCTACATTATGTCTTATTAGACACCAAGTCCAATTTTCTGACTATTTCTGCATAATTTGTAATGTATTTATCTGTGAACAGTATCGTTCTAGAAAACCTTTGTCAGAGGTGCTTGAGAGCCGCTCTCAGTTTTACAAGGAAAGGAAGCCGGGTCACTTCAGGTCTCCCGGCAGGGATCGTTCTTTGATAGCTTCTCAGAATGTAATGTATTTTCCCATTTTCTCAGTATCTTAGTTGTTTCAGCAAGGATATCTACCTGGCAAAGTAATTCCAAGTTTATACAAATCTGTTATGATGTGTTCACACTCGGGTTTTTAATTGCCCTATATACGTGTTCTCCATGTATGATCTGTTACTGATTTTGTATTCAGTAATTGCAATTAAAACCCTGGATGTGTGAACACACCTTTACAGCTGGAATAGCTAAATTAATTCTTCTAAACATACCCCTGAGTAAATCATGCAGGGAAAAAAGAGACATTATAAACCAGCATGTAAAGAGCTTGCACAAATGTTATAGGAGCTATGCTGGGGTTGTGAAGATTTATAGGGTCCTGGCTATTAGGCTATGTTTACACGTAGCCAGGGCCGTCTTAACAGTATTATGGGCCCCTGGGCAGAGGTGCGAATTGGCCCCCCCCAACCGCCACCATCAAATCCCCCACATCTTTGCATATAGTGCCCCCCATAGTAGCCAATCCCCCCCATATAGTGCCCCCCATAGTAGCCAATCCCCCCATATAGTGCCCCCCATAGTAGCCAGTGCCCACATAGTAGCCAGTGCCCCCCATAGTAGCCAGTGCCCCCCATAGTAGTCAGTGCCCCTCATAGTAGCCAGTGCCCCCATAGTAGCCAGTGCCCCCATAGTAGCCAGTGCCCCTCACAGTAGCCAGTGCCCCCATAGTAGCCAGTGTCCCCCATAGTAGCCAGTGCCCCCCATAGTAGCCAGTGCCCCTCATAGTAGCCAGTGCCCCTCATAGTAGCCAGTGCCCCCCATAGTAGCCAGTGCCCCCCATAGTAGCCAGTGCCCCCCATAGTAGCCAGTGCCCCCCACAGTAGCCAGTGCTCCCCATAGTAGCCAGTGCCCCTATAGTAGCCAGTTCCCCCCATAGTAGCCAGTGCCCCCCAAAACAACAAACCAGTTACTCACCTGTCCGCCGGCCCCAGCAGCTCCTCTCCCGTCAGCGCGCACTCCCGTCATCCTCCGGCACAGGCAGCGGGGTACAGAGAGACTGCCTGTGCCGGAAGTGACCTGCTGCATGACACATCCAGGACACAGGCAGCGTCTCTGTACCCCGCTGCCTGTGCCGGAGGATGTCGGGAGTGTGCGCTGCCGGGTGAGGAGCTGCTGGGGCCACCGGACGGGTGAGTTCCTGGACTGCCCGCCCCTTCTATCGCCGCTTAGCTGAGTCGATCAGAAGCCCAGGAAAGTGCTGCTCATTGCACTTTCCTGGGCTTCTGATCGGCTGTCAGCTGAGAAGCGATAGAAGGGGTGGGCGGAGGGTGTGGCTCAGGGCCGCTCACTATGCATATGCATAGTGAGCAGCAATAGAGGGGGCGGGCAGGACGGCTTCCTTGCGGTGCTCAGCACTGCTTGGGAGCCGCCTTCGCTTTATAGGACGCACTTAGTTTTATAAGTGCGTCTTATAAAGCTAAAAATACAGGTATGTCCCAGAGGCAGGGGCCCCCTAGGACGCAAGGGCCCCCGGGCAGCCGCCTACCCTGCCCAATGGATAAGACGGCCCTGCACGTAGCGTGTAATGCGTGTTTAATTAGAGCTAATTAGTGCTTTTTTGCGACAAATTCACAATTTCGCTGAAAAATAGACTTATTTTTTCAGGAATTTTGACAGAATTTGCGGCAAAAATATTGATTTTTTTTTTCTCAAACTGTAAGGCTATATTCACACAATGTCAAAAATAGAGAAAAGGGGCAGATTTTGCGATTTAAAAAAAAGTCTGTTACTGCTGCGATTTAAGTGACTGATATGCAATGCATTGAATACCCTAAACTAAAGGCCCTATTCCACCAACAGATCTGACGACAGATTATGTGCCAAAGATTTGAAGCCAAAACCAGAATTGGATTTGAAAAGAGGAGAAATCCAGTCTTTCCTTTATGACCTGATCTCTGTTTATAGTCTGTTCCTGGGTTTGGCTTCAAATCTTTGGCAGATAATCAGATAATCGTCAGATCTGTTGTTGGAATAGGGCCTTAAAGGGGGACTGCACTACACACCGGGGTGCTACCTAATGGTGCGTTTACACAGACAGATTTATCTGACAGATCTTTGAAGCCAAAGCCAGGAACAGACTATAAACAGAGATCAGGTCATAAAGGAAAGACTGAGATTTTTCCTCTTTTCAAATCCATTCCTGGCTTTGGCTAAAATCTGTCAGATAAATCTTTTTGTGTAAACGCACGCTAAGACATACTAAAACAACAATCACAACCCCAGCAGACAGAAAGAAGTATGCCAAAACAGAACAAGAGCACATCCAAATAATGAATAAATCTTTATTTGACAAACATGATTGGTATCACAAAACAGCAGAAAACTAGAATCCCTATACATGATTAAAAACAATTAAAAACTAGAGATGAGCGAACCTCCAACATGCTCGAGTCGATCCGAACCCGAACTTTCGGCATTTGATTAGCGGTGGCTGCTGAAGTTGGATAAAGCCCTAAGGCTATGTGAAAAACATGGATATAGTCATTGGCTGTATCCATGTTTTCCAGACAACCTTAGAGCTTTATCCAAGTTCAGCAGCCCCAGCTAATCAAATACCGAACGTTCGGGTTCGGATCGACTCAAACCCAAACCCAGTTCGCTCATCTCTATTAAAAACCAAAAAGCAACATGGGAGAACTATACAATACAAAGAAATTCCCAGGCCTACATCCCAATTGCATGTACATATCAAACCTTTCCTATCCAATAAACCCTATGTGCAAAAATTTTTTTATTTTTATAACATCAATATATGTAAAGTACAAAGTGCTTAAAGAGGACGTGTCACCCCCCGTGCCGGGGTGACAGGCTCCCGACCCCCCGTTAGATCCCCCTATACTTACGTGATCCCGCCGGGTCCCGCTTCCTGAGCCGGCCGGGTCCCGGAGATATCAGCTCCCCAAGCCAGGTGCGCGCGCTGAGAGATGAGTCCGATGCCCATAGAGAATGACGGAGCATCGGACTCCCCATTCATTCTCTATGGGCGTCTGACTCTGCTGTCAGCGCGCGCGCCGGGCTTCAGGAGCTGATATCTCCGGGACCCGGCCGGCTCAGGAAGCGGGACCCGGCGGGATCACGTAAGTATAGGGGGGTCTAACAGGGGGTCGGGAGCCTGTCACCCCGGCACGGGGGGTGACAGGTGTCCTTTAAGTGCCAAGTTATAAGGTCCTATTGCAATACAAAGAAAAAAACAATGCTATATGGTGTAATAATCAATGAAAAGTAGAAAAAAAGACATTTCATATCACCATATGCATAGGAAAGGAAGGAAATTGGGGTGAACCATAATGCCCTACGCATTACGTCCACCAGGAACTTCGTCAGAGGGGATATGCAATGCATTGAAGTCAATGGGATGACAGACGTCCAATTCACACAATGTATTGAATAACAGATGTTTTTTTTTACCACGGACGACAAAATAATGAGCATGACCATTATTTTCGTAAGTCTTTTGCAAATAGCGGATGTTTTATTTTAGAAGTTCACACACAGTTTTTCTTTTTTCACCGTTCATTCTCCATCTTTACTATTAAATTCAATGGACTGCTAAATGACGTCCGTTATTTAAGACTCAAAATGACGGACCTCATTTTAAACGGAGCTGAAAAAACGTGTGATCATAGCCTAACTATAACAGAGAGATCAATGCAGTACATATGAGATCAGTACTCGGTTACTATGGGATCAGTGTCATTGCGGTGCAGAGCCCTGGCCCAGCATCAAGCATGGATTGCGAGGGGGGGGGGGTGGGCGGGGGTATATACGCACTAGACCACCATGGATGGGGCTTTAATATCATTTACATGCAGCTGTTGGTTTTATTATCTGCATTTAAATGGCTAATTAGTAGAGATGAGCGAACCAGGTTCAGGTTTGAGTCCATCCGAACCCGAACGATCGGCATTTGATTAGCTGGGGCTGCTGAACTTGGATAAAGCTCTAAGGTTGTCTGGAAAACATGGAAACAGCCAATGACTTTATCCATGTTTTTCACATAGCCTTAGGGCTTTATCCAACTTCAGCAGCCACCGCTAATCAAATGCCGAAAGTTCGGGATCGGATAGGCTCGAGCATGCTCGAGGTTCGCTCATCTCTACTAATTAGCCAGGTGCAGTCCCTGGCTGCTTTATAGGGCTGATGAGGATAAGGGTAAGTTTGTTACCTTCACCCTCGGCACTATTTCCATGTACCTTGTAGTTTAAGGCTATGTACACACACCATACTTTTTATGATAAGAATGGCCTGTGTTTTCCATTAAAACAATGGCCATTCTTTTGATAGCAATGATTTGCATCAATGCACACAGCGGCCGTTGTATTGAACAACTGCTGCTGTTTAGCCATGACCTTCAAAATAATGTTCATGTCATTTATTTTCAGCCATTGTCCATAGACTTCAATGCAATTTTACATTTGAAATAACGGCCATTGTTTATGCATAGTGGGGACATAGGCTTATCCATATAATAATGAGGTGGTTTGGTGCACTGGGGACTGAACTAAGACCCTTAGTGCGCAAGTTTGCCCCTTCTAATGAATATTCATCCCGCCCTCTGCAGTGATGAACGCCAAAGTGATGTTACAGCAGAGCACCGTCCCAATATTCATTAGAGGGGTGGACCATGGCGGATCGGTGCACTGAAATTTACCTTCTTCCTCAGCGCCCTGTGCTATATATGGACATAACAGCAGGTAAGATGTTTTTAACCTGCTGATGGCTTAAAAGCCAGGTTCACACACAGTAAGACACCGGCCGTTCTGTCACCCGGGCGTGTCACAAAACGGCTAGTGTCAGTGAAGTTCATCCCAGCCGCTATTGCAGTACTGGGTGGATGAGGGGTGGATAAGGTGTGAATGGGGGGGGGGGGAGTTTCTAGGGTAAGGAGAGCAACCAGCTACCTTAAAATAAGGTGGGGGGGGGTACCAAGGGAGGGGAGATGAACAAGCACCGGTGCTATACATCTATTATTATCTATTATTATGGAAACGGAAAAGTATCCACAATGTCCATTAAGGCTTCCAGCAGGGAGGATGTTTGCTTTCTACCACTGAAATGCATTAGCCGTGAGTCCAGGGCAAAGAGGTCATGCAGTAATGAAGTAATGACCAGGTGGGAAATAAGAGATCAGCATAAATGGAAAAATGTGTAGGTCCTGCACAAAAGAATTAACCATTGTGGTGTCCCACCACAGGTGTTGCTATTGCTTACACCCCTCACAAAAACCTTTACTTATTGTAAGTAAGTGGTGATGTAGTAGTGATAAAAGTTTCGCCACTAGATGTCACTATTATAAGTGTATGTACTCAGCAGTCCGGCACCACTGCTGAGACCTACGGCTACCCAGCCGATCCCCTGGGAAGAGATCCGAGGGGGAGAGAGCCACTTCTTCAAAATCCGAGACCCCGATCAAGCCAGTGAGCCATACTCTGACTTTACCGTCATTGATGAGGATGAGTATGCGGCAGAAGCTGTCTTTGATGATAATGAGTGTGTGGCTATCCCGGTGTCACCTCCCTGTTCTAAGATTTCGGCCCCAGCAGAGCAGCTAGGCCGCAACTCTTCTGAGGTGGGACTGCCTCCACTACCTCCGCTACCATAGAGAGTCCGCCGCAGCTCCTGGACATTCTAAGAGACATTATCCTAAGGTGACTAAGCAGCCACCCTTCTGTCATCGGGCAGCAGAACGAGATGATGCAACAAACAAGATGACATTGCCAGTGACCACCACAAGTAAGTGACACAGCTATCTGGCGGGTAACCACATCAGAGCTAGAGAAAGAGTTCATCACACAATTTGACCAACCATGCCCAGGTGAAAAACCCCTAGAGAGGCGGAGAGCCACTGTACTGTCCTTTGACAAGGAGAAAGTGTGGTGCCCCCGATTGGTGTTGTATTGGAGGACAGCCAGTCATTTGCTAGGTGTTGTGGTGTGATGCCACTCCGGTGGTGGATGGCCGAGATACAGCTGGACCTTATTATGTTGTCACATGACGCCAGTGCCTGGTGGGCACACAAGTGTGATGGCACGCCTGCTTTTAAGGTGTAAGGCCAGGTGTACCCATTTCCCCAGTGGTCAGTGTTCTGCCGGGTTCTTATCGGGTCCCTTGGGATAGTGTCACAGATGATGTAGTCACGGACGGCCAGAGCAGTGTAATGACCCTCGCAGATAGTAGGACCCGCCACCCACAGAACAGGAAATTGTCTTAAGGTTTCGGTGTATATCCTGTGTAGGTGGTGATGAATAATCACAGACTCTGAGATAACGTTGAGTTGGTTTACTGCTTGTAAATGTCCAGCAGGTAATACAGAGGATCTTTGGTATACACTTGACAAAAGTTCCAATAAACACTTGCACATAAGACAACCAGATCTGTAAGATAAGTGTTGAGTAGGAGATAGTTGTGTTGGTAGAGTTGTGCTGAGGTAGAGTAGCAGAGAGGAGGAAGAAGTGAGAGTCTCAACCCATGTAGAAATGTGCTCTGCCGGGAAGTTGGAGGATTTACTTGTAGAAGAAAAAGAAAAACAACAACACCTGTGCCTGTGTACTGACCTTTACTTTAGTCTTCACACCACCTTATGCCCACTAGCGTTTGCTGAACTGTACTAATGGGTGACATGGGTCCCAGACCTTGTTACCTAGGCTGAGCGGAATGCTGAGGGTTCTCTGCTGACACCCGCGCTGCGAGATGGAGTTTATAGGCTTACTGCAACTTTGCTCCACCCAGATCAGTTTCTGGCTCTGTGGCTCTATAGTGTATACTGTCCTGCACTGTGACTTCTCCTAATCCACGCCGTGGGTTGAAGTTATCTGTTGGCTAGTCCTCTCCTAAGAGGTTTTACACTGCATAGTGCTTTGTGTGGGTACGTAAGAGAAAGTTAGTGACAGTGTGCTGTCCTGCGCACTGGCTAAAACTGAACTTTGGGGACCTCGCAGAGAGCTAGGGCCCGGACAAGACTGCTGTGGAGAGCTATCCGGTTTGCGTCCTCTCTCAACACTGTCCCAAACGGAAAGCTCTTTCCCCCCCCCCCCACCTACCCAAAGGACTGACTTCCTCGACAGCTTGTATAGTGCGCTGTGATTGGGTGAAAAAAGTGCAACAGAAGAATAGAGAGAAGAGGTAATAGGAAAGAAAAAAGCAGAAATCCTACTGGCTCACAAATTCTGGTACTCGCAAATACAATTACCCTTTGCAATCCTTTAGCTGTGCAGCTTCCATACATCAACATACAATACAGCGACATCTAGTGGTCAACTGTTAATACTACTTTTACTGTAAAACGACCACAAAAAGTACAGACTTTTGCGAAGGGTGGGAATAATAGTAACACCCCTAGTGGGACACCACAAAAGGCTTCGGGGTCATTCAAGATTCCTACACTGGTGAGCATATTCGTGTGAGTCATCGGGCAGTTAAGAGATGTTACATTCCTGCAACCCGGCATAACTTAAAAGAAGGGGAGATCATTGATTATACCCAATATACCTTTGAAAGGGAGAGATGGGCAGCAGCTGTCACTTGACCCCAGCACTACATCCACTGCATCACAGGACTGGGATGAAACCTGGGAAGCTTATCACGGGAGGAAAGCCATGGAGGAACAAGTTGTTATGGCTACCACTGCTGTCCTCAAAGCCTAATCAGCCCATCAACACCATCTAGCAAGTGACCAGCCACACCTCTGCCATAACATCTCGGGGGCAAACCACACCATGAAATACAGGTATACATAGTAGCAGACATGAGGGCCTACGCATACACAAAAATATTAAAACAGTATTATTACTGTGAGGCAGCTGGCCATCTTACGGCACAAACACTTTCTGTTTATTATCCCTCATCTTGGACTCTATGGTGAACAGTGAGTTCCCCTTTTTCTTTAAATCTATAAAGTAAATTGTTAGTTTCCTATTAGTATAAACCAGACCTATGAACACCTAGTTCTATCAGGTGCAGTAGCGTGCAGTATTTGGTCATTTGACATAATGATAACTTGCTTACAAATGTAGTAACCTCAGCTAGAAGTAAACTTACTTTGGTGGTTTTTCTATGGTCCTGTATGCACTTAATGAATGACGCTGTTGCTGAACACCCAGTAAGGAATTAGCAAACGTTCAGTTTGTGAGCGCAATGATGGTTTGTTCAATCCACGTCAACAGGTCTGAAGTGAGTTTTTCGTATTCATATATCATCTTATCTGTTTCCATAAGATTATCCAGAACCTAAAAAAGTTAAAATATTATCATCATCATGGAGACTTTGTAAAAATCGTACAATGCATAAGCCACAATTTAACAGATAGTCTAATTTAACCAGTAATCTTAGAGTGGCCATACACTTTTAGGGTATGTTCACACTGAGCAAATGTGGCGGAATTCCACTGTGTATCCAGTGTGTGTGTTTCTACCCTAGATTTTGAATTTTGGTTTAAACAGGGGTTTATGTTGCCAATAAGGATAAAGGGAAACTGACAGCACAGATATGTACAGTATAAATCCATGCTGTCACTTTCCATATCACAAGAAGTGTATACTTACATCCGCGCTTCTTGTGATTCGGCATCTGGCTTTTCCAAACCCCCGGCCACCGGCTGTACCTTCAGGCCGCCGCCTCCGCCCACTTGAGGAGCCAGGGCCTGGAGACACAGCTGGTGATCGGAGGATTGGAAAAGCCAGATGTCAGATCATAAGCAGCATGGTAAGTATACACTGCCTGTGAGCTGGAAACTGACAGCACAGATATATATATATATATATATATATATATATATATATATATATATATATACATATATGTATATAATAACTTTGATAAAGGTGATTACATATGAAGATAGGAGGTAAATGTTTGAACAATGTTCACTTATTGTAAAAAGTAAATGTGCTGTTCAAACATAAAGACAATATAAAATGGGGTTTAAATAAAAATACAGGATGGAGACAACCGTCTGCAGCTCCGGCTCGACTGCCCCTTTCCTTTGAGTGGCCCCTCAATGTTCTGGAAACGGGTAGAGGACATTGTCTCCATTAGAATGGGCTCCCCTGTGATGCTGAGGCAGTTTGGACTCCACTACTAGAAGGCCTAGAGGGATGGTGATTTTCCTAAATCTAGACCCGGAGTGGACGCTGTGCATTAGTACCCCATGGGCAAACTGTGTATTCCAGTAAGTTTTGGTGATACATGTATCAATAATGTTGTTAACTTATTGGCCAATGTAAATGTGCTATTCAAACATAAAGACAGTGTAGCATGGGCTTTAAATAAAAATACAAGACGACATCGGTGATGGTTATTAAGGAGAAACTTCTTAAAACTTTCTATACTGTTTGGAATTTCCAGAGTCACCTGAATATTCCTCTTATCATTAGAGGATGATCTGTTCAGATTGGTTACAAGGGGATCTCCCATATAGCTCTTGTTCTGAATTTTATATTTTAATTTTACACAATATGAATTGGTTTAGCTTAGGAACCTAAGCTGCTCCTGCTATATGTTAAACCATATCTTGTAATTTGTTCAGTACATATTTCTATATAACGGCCTTGTCTACCATTTCTTTGCACCATTGTTTCTGCACCATTGTTTCTCCTTGTTGTGACCTGGCAGAGGCCATAAATAAAAATACGGGATGGAGACAACCGTCTGCAGCTCCGGATGGTGATTTCCCTGAACCTAGACCCGGAGTGGACGCTGTGCCTTAGTACCCCATGGGCAAACTGTGTATTCCAGTAAGTTTTGGTGATACATATTACATCAATGTTGTTAACATATTGGCCAATGTAAATGTGCTATTCAAACATAAACACAGCATAGCATGGGTTTAAAAAACAAGATGACATTAATGATAGTTATTCAGGTGTACCACAATATCTGTCAGAGTTAAGACAAGTTTTGTAGTCTTGCATTAAACTATCTGCATTTGACAGAGTTTGCTACCTGGTATAGGCAGGGCTGTATTAACAGCTGCTGCTGCCCTATGCACTAAACCTGAAGACGCCCCATCTTCACTCACCAATCAGCAATGATTTTCTAGCTTCTGAGCATCATATTGATATCTGATCAGTCTTAGGCCGGGTTCCCAGATTTACTGTACGTCCCCACATGCAGCCGAAACCAGACCCTCATGAGGTAACCAATAGGCGTATGGCCAATAATTCTGGTAACAGCACATGACTACTGGGGAAGAAATGGGAGCGTGGTTTTGGCCAAATGCATTTCTCTTTATGCAGAAACATTGAACCACATTTTTCATGTTTTTTAACTGCTTAAAACATAAATAAAATTGCACATTGAATCACTGATAAAGCAGTCTGCATATATTTAACACCGCCGCACCAGACCTGGCCAATACCACCATAACCCCACCGGCTCGAAAAGACACCAAATTTACTGGCAAGTCTGAATGGGAGATATGAGACTAAAAAATAAAATAAAATCCTTCTCCCCCTGCTCCCTGGTGCTGCCCCCCTGCAAGGTGCTGCCCTAGGCACCAGATTACGGGTGCCTAGTGGTAAATACGGCCCTGGGTATAGAGGTAAATACAAGTTCAATAAGTGAATTGCATCTATACTTAGCTATCTCTTATATGGGTTAATACGACTTGACTACACACATTTTACATAGTTTTAATGATTTTTATTAGTGTAATAAAATGAAAGTTCAGAAAGGGGTACAGGGGTACATGTAATTGACGTCCAGCTGTCCTTCATTGCGATAATACTATGAAACTCCACCATGTGAGAAGATACTTTCAATTACACCCAAGCATTTCAGATAATGACAAGAGTTTCTGAGCGCGGCCGGTGACAAGCGATTTATATTACCTATCCAGTCTGCAGGGCTCCTTTTGCGCTCTTCTTCTCCCTGGGTCCCACGCACTCCAGCTTCAGAGCTCAGCCAATCACTGTCCGGAACCGCCACGACCAGTGATTGACTGAGCGGCCTGTGACCTGAGACAGGCCGTCCTAAAGCTGGAGCGCGCGGGACCCGGGGAGAAGAAAATCGCAAAAAGAGCCCTGCAGCCTGGATAGGTAATGTATAAAGTTTAAGCAAGGGCTGCAAAAACATCGGTAACGATGTCCATGCAGCCCTTGATAAATGATAATCGGGCCGTGGAATAGGCCCAGTAAACGAGCGCCAATCTAGCAGACCGGCGCTCGTTTACAGTTATTATCGGGGCTCCATTGGCCCGTAGAATAACACCCTAACTTGTCTCTCTATACCCTATATCAAGTCGAATCCTTAGTATCCCTAACTGTTGATGGTGTCATAGGTCCCCTTTATTGTTTCTCCTTATCATCACCTTGTAGAGGCCACACATAACAGCTTATAAATTGCTCTTTTTTTGAAAAATAATATATTAAAAAAGAAAATACAGGATGGAGACAACCGTCTGCAGCTCCGGCTCGACTGCCTCTTTCCTTTGAGTGGCCCCTCAATGTTCTGGAAACGGGTGGAGGACATTGTCTCTATTAGAATGGGCTCCCCTGTGATGCTGAGGCAGTTTGGACTCCACTTCTAGAAGGCCTAGCGGGATGGTGATTTCCCTGAACCTAGACCCGGAGTGGACGCTGTGCCCTAGCACCTCATGGGCAAATTGTATATTCCAGTAAGTTTTGGTGATACATGTTATAACAATGTTATTAATGTATTGGCCAATGTAAATGTGCTATTCAAACATAAAGACAGCGTAGCATGGGTTTAAAAAAAAAAGCAAGATGACATTAATGATATTTATTCAGGTGTACCCCAATATCTGTTAGTACCTCTTCAATAGTCCATTGTTCAGTGTAGACAAATTCCAAAGTCTCACATTGAGCCAGCTGCATTTTATACAGCTAAACTACATCAAAGACGTGTACCCCAATAGTTGTCTGTATGTTCTGAGTGGTCCAATCTACAGTGCAGACAAGTTCCACAATCTCACATTGAACTAGCTGCATTTCATACAGCTAAAGTACATCACAGGGGAATATCCCAATAGTTTAGGGTACGTTTTGAGTTCAATAAGTGAGATTCTTCTACAGTTTCCTATCTCTTATAGGGGTTAAAGTGGAACTCCAGGTAGAGGTTAAAAAAAATGAAACTTCTGCAGAAGCATAACGCATTACTTACCTATCTATCCCAGTTTTGAAACTACCAAAAATCCATTTGTTTTGGCGGGTTTTGTTTTGTATTGTGTTTCTGTACTTCCTGGTTGAGCAGTTCCCAGAATCCAGTACTGGTTCCAGAATGTAATGCTTTCCCTCAGCTGTTCATCAAAGTCCACAGTCTTTGCTGCACCTGCTTCTGGCCGGTCAGAGATGGTGAATCACTCAGGGGATTGGGGGATCCAGCCAAGCCTCCTGGGACATCACACCCTGACCCCTGTCTGCATCATCAGCCTGTCCTCAGCAAACACACACAATCTAAGACAGAGGCATGGAATATTTGTCTCCTAAGGTGAAAGAGCAGTGGGATCAGGAGACAATGTGAATTGGCACAGAGGCCATTTTTTTCCCTTCCTGGATTTTTATCAGGTACCAGTGTGGCAGAACCGCACAGATATGGTAATACATTGTATAGACACATATATTTAACTTTTAATAGAAATGTACTTTTAATAGAAAACAAATTTTCCTTATGTGGAGTTCCCCTTTAATACAAGTTGACTACACACATTTTACCTAGTTTTAATTCTTTTTATTAGTGTAATAAAATTAAGCTTCAGAAAGGAAAAATGGACATTTGGACAATTAATTGTAATCTAGTTCTGTTAATTAGTTTACATACTATAATTCATCATGTAATTAACGTCCAGCTCTCCTTCATTGCGATAATACTATGAAACTCCGCCATGTGTGAACATACTTTCAATTACACCGGAGCATTTCAGATAATGACGAGATAAATTTCTGAGTTTCTGAACTCAGAAATGTTTGTTAAGTCCATGCCTGTCATTACCGCATACATTAAGTTGTCTCTAATTTGTTGGCTCTTTAAGTTACAAGAACAACCCCGTAGCATTCCCCCCTCAACAGGACAAGGTACAAACTGTCCACCCTTGCCACATTGACAGCGAAGGCAAACCAGAAGGGTTCTGGAAGAGGAAGACAAACCCTGATCTTTCTGTCTAGCTTTTCTTTTTGATGGTCTGCATGATCTAAGAGTAACTAGTTTCTCTATACCCTATATCAAGTCATTTTAATCCCTAGTATCCTAACTACTGATGGTCCAAAAAGTAAAAGAAAAAGAATGGAGAGGGCACTCACCATAAAAATCTTCTTTATTCAGTCCAAAATATAAAATTCATGCAGAGTGTGTAGCAGTCGGCGGGGACGCCATACAATCACAGAAAGGGTGTGACAGCCGTTTCACGCGCGCATGCGCGCATCATCAGGTCTGATGATGCGCGCATGCGCGCGTGAAACGGCTGTCACACCCTTTCTGTGATTGTATGGCGTCCCCGCCGACTGCTACACACTCTGCATGAATTTTATATTTTGGACTGAATAAAGAAGATTTTTATGGTGAGTGCCCTCTCCATTCTTTTTCTTTTGGGAAGTTCGTTTTGTGTCTTGCAATTTCCGAGAGGTGCACCCCTGTTCTTAGGTGCTTTAGGTGTTGTTCCGTAGTTATCATTACTATATGTTTTGCCGATTGTTCGGAGTGGTTAGCTGCCGGCCTGCTGTCTCTCTTGCTCTGCTAACTACTGATGGTGTCATAGGTTCCTTCATTACTAAGAGCCTTCCTCCAATACACCACTCCAAATCCACCTCAATAATCCTATACACATTGACGCGTGTACTGATCTAGCAATGTTGACATATGAAATGTTACACTTTCTTTCTAGTAGTTTCAATTAATGGCCACGTGAGAACCAAGGGTTTACTTTGCTATAATTCTTCTTTATTCTCAGATCAAATCTATAACCAATATAGAGTGTAGTCCTTTTTGCTGGCTCAGAATGTCTAACCTGCCTTAACTGCCTAATCTGATCCTCTACCTATGTGACTACAATTACTCCTATCACCCCTAGTACTGCACTGACTTTCCTGCTCATGATCCAGCCAGATGACCTGGTATATTTGGCCTGTTCCCCGGAGCCTCGCACCAACTCCTTCTGGTCCTTGGGGATAGGCTGCTACTCATACCGGGACCACACTTGTGGAGCGACCTGGTGTCCTCTAGCCGTAGAAGTCCAGCTTCCGCATCCTGGAGTGGGATAAAGAGTGAAGACCTAGAGGGCACTTAGACTCCGCTCCCTGGTGTGGCCCAAAGCCAAACCGATTGAGTAGCACAGCGGGTCCACACTCGCTGTCCATTACACTATCACCTGCTGGGGAATGTATAACATTTACTTGCAGCCAGTCCTGATAATCCTTTAGTATTTGCAGTAACCTCTTTGTTAGGACACAGCTGTCTACATCCCGACTGGTAACTATGACACTACACCTGTTCATGATCCTTTGTCTTGGATAGCTCATCCTGCTCCAGCCTGCTCCTAAATATGTCTATAGACAGCCTTACAGAGTACCAGATAGTTGTGGCTACCATTTTCAAAATGCTTGAGAGTCCCAGCTTTGTGATTGGTTAAGGGCCAGTGATGTCATTGTCTCTTTCTATGCTTGCAACTTATTAATTCCTCTGGTCAGCAAGATAGACGTCCTCTGCCATAGATGGTCGTCCCCCATTCCTTCATTATGCTATTATATTAGAAGGACTGACTACTAGCATTAAGTCTGTATTTACATGCATATATAGTACACAGTGTGTGGGGTCAAACAGAGTGCTGCTGAGGTCACTGAGACTGCTGCTGCTGACATCCATAACAATGCATCATGTGTGCATTATTGCCACACCCCACAAGTATACACTCCTGCATAAAAGCATTGTCTATCAATTCTCTGCACCAAAGGTCTACATTGTTTCTTCTTGAAATCGCCTTGTAGAAGCCAAAGCTTCTACATATAACTACTAGAAGGCCTAGCAAGATGGTGATTTCCCTGAACCCAGAACCTAAGTGAAGTCTCTGCCTTAGCACCCCACGGGCAAACTGAATATTTCCAATTTAGTTGTAAGATGTCTCAACAATCTTTTTGACTTGTTAAGGGTGTCAGGCGGGTCTGCGTCAGAGGGCTGGGCACCGGGTGAGTCTATGATAGAAGGTTGGGGCCTTAGTAGCCCTTGGGCAAACTGTATATATTCTATGTAAAGATGATATAGTAAGGGTTTTAGATAATTTATTGCCAAAATTTAATTCAAACATAAAGACATCGTCAGATGAGTTTTAATTAAAAATACAGGATGGAGACAATCGTCTGCAGCTTCGGCGCAACTGCCCCTTTTCTTTGAGTGCCTCCTCAATGTTCTGGAAACGGGTGAAGGACATGGTCTCCATTATAATGGGCTCCCCTGTGATGCTGAGGCAGTTTGGAATTCACTAATAAAAGGCCTAGAGGGAGGGATGGTGATTTCCCTGATCCTAGACCCAGAGTGGACTCTGTGCCTTAGCACCCCATGGGCAAACTGTATATTTTCAGTTGAGGTGTTAAATGTCTCAACAATATTTTTGACTTTTCAATGTTAGGAGGCTGAGGTGGGCCTCAACAGCCCTTGAGCTAACTGTATATTTTCTATGCAAAGACAATATAGTAAGGGTTCTAGATAACTTATTGTCAAAATGAAACGTACTATTAAAAAAACAAAACAAGACAACGTAAGATGAGTTTTAATTAAAAATACAGGATGGAGACAACCGTCTGCAGCTTCGGCTCAACCGTCTCTTTCCTTTGAGTGGCCCCTCAATGTTCTGGAAATGGGTGGAGGACATTGTCTCCATTAGAATGGGCTCCCCTGTGATGCTGAGGCAGTTTGGACTCCACTACTAGAAGGCCTAGAGGGATGGTGATTTCCCTGAACCTAGACCCGGAGTGGACTCTGTGCCTTAGCACCCCATGGGCAAACTGTATATTTCCAGTTGAGGTGTTTAATGTCTCAACAATGTTTTTGACTTGTTAAGGGTGCTGAGTGGGTCCGCATCAGCGGCTGGGGTAGGTGGGGGCTGGGCGCTGGGTGGGACTATGTTAGGAGGCTGGGGTGGGCCTTAGCAGCCCTTCAGCTCTCTCTCTCTATTTAAATAGTTGATGCAAAGATAATATAGTAAGGGTTCTAGATAACGGATTGTCAAAATTAAATGTGCTATTACAGAAAAAAAAAGACCATGTAAGAAGAGTTTTAATAAAAAATACAGGATGGAGACAACCGTCTGCAGCTTCTGCTCGACTGCCCCTTTCCTTTGAGTGGCCCCTCAATGTTCTGGAAATGGGTGGAGGACATTGTCTCCATTAGATTGGGCTCCCCTGTGATGCTAAGGCAGTTTGGACTCCACTACTAGAAGGCCTAGAGGGATGGTGATTTACTTGGACCTAGAACCGGAGTGGACTCTGTGCCATAGCAACCCATGGGCAAACTGGACATATTCAATTAAGTTTAGGTGTTAGATTTTGTTAGATTTCCCAACAATGTTTAACAAAATTTTAAGGGTGCTGGGCAGACCTAGGCTGGGATTGCCGCTGAGCGGGTCCTCGTTAGAGGCTGGGAAGTTCCTGGAGCCTTAAAGGAGTTCTCTGTGGGTTTTTACGAAGGATAGGTAAATTAATGTTCAGAATGGGTAAAATTGGGCTAGGGAGGAGGGGCTCCCTCTTGGTGCCTTCACTTTGACGTGGTGAGGGAGCTTGCGTGCCTTGGTGATCCATTGAGCTAAGCTGGTGGGAGTAGTACTCCCGGTGGGGTCACCCGTGCCAGACTGGTCAATGGGGAGAGGCCAGACTAAGAAAGGCACCTGGAAGAAACGGCTGACAACTTTCTCCTGTACTCTGCCACAAAATCTCTATGGATAAGTGTAGTTCGGAAACGTTAACCCCTATGGAAGACAATAAATGTGTAAGTAAAGAAGAGCCTCCGACTGATGGCGTAGATGTGACCTCATCTGCTGTGGAATATGCTTAAGGGTAGCTTCACACGTACTGTATCGTTGTGTTTTTAACGCTGCGTTTTTATTGCTGCGTTTTTGGTGTGATTTTTACATGCAAGTTTTGATTTTCACATGGGTAATAGTAACAAGACTGGGCAGTGCTTTAAGGAATTCTATTAGACCAATTACCTTTTCCTCTATATGGGCCCTATTCCACAGGACGATTATCGTTCGCATAATCGTTAACGATGAATGATCCAAACGGCCGCTAATGCAAAAGACCTGAAATCGTTCACTTATTTACATGGAACGATAATCGTTACTTATGATCGTTCTTATGCAATCTTCAATGCGAACGATTTGTGAATGAGCAACAATAAAAATAGGTCCAGGTCTTATTAAACAATCAGCGATTTCTCGCTTGCAATCGTTAATCGTTAACTGCTATTCAAACGAACGATTATCATTAAGATTCAAACGATTTAGCGAAATCTGAATGATAATCGTCCAGTGGAATAGGGCCCTAAGGCTATGTTCCCACTACATCTATTGTCAATGACAGGCTCAAATAATGATCATGATCAATAGTTGGACACATTTTATCGCTAAATGACGGCACATTCCCATTGTAGGAACATATCCCAAGGGTGCCTTCACACCTACCGGATCCACAGCGGATCTCACTTCTGCGGATTCGAAGCAAGAACCGCTGCAGATCCGGTATCAATTCACCCCTATGATAGCACATATTCGCAGCGGGATTGACATCCCGCTGTGAATATGTGGTTTAACTCCCTGGTGCCCGCAGCCCCGACGTCGAATCCTCGGCGCATCACCCCCATCAGCCCACCCCCAGCCCGCCGCCACCCGCATCCCGCCGCCGAGAGCATACAGTACCTGCTCGGCCGCGCGGCTGCAGTGAGGCCAGAGCCGGGAGCCTCACTGCAGCCGTGCCACCAAGCAGGTAATTTATGCTCTCGGCGGCGGGATGCGGGCGGGGGATGGGGGATGCGACGGCTGGGCTGCGGGCACCAGGGAGTTAAAGCACATATTCACAGCGGGATGTCAATCCCGCTGCGAATATGTGCTATCATAGGGGTGAATTGATACCGGATCCGCAGCGGTTCTCGCTTCGAATCTGCAGAAGTGAGATCCGCTGTGGATCCGGTAGGTGTGAAGGCACCCTAACAATGTAATTGACTGGCCAGTGATCAAATTGCCAGTTCAAGTTGGGAAAGCACAATAATTTTAGCAAAGATAAAGCTTGGAAAAAATACAGGGTGACACCAATGAATATTTAGGAGAAATTTCCTGAAACATTCAATACTGTTGGTGATTTCCCTGAACCTAGAGTTCGGTGAGTAGGGCTGAGTCAAGGTATTTTGCTACCTTAGAAGAGTATTACACGGCCCTATGAGCAATGTAAGTGAGAATGGACTGTATATACAGTATCTCATTAGCGATGTCCGTGCAGCCCTTGCTTTCACATAGGCAATAATAAAGTTTATACTTACCCTGGCTGTCCGGTGTCCTAGTGTTTTTTCCCTGCGTTTCCTTCTCCCCGCAGCCACTTTATACACGTCTATCTCCATGTCTTCAGTGACAGGCCATTCATCCCCGCAGCCAGTGATTGGCTGAGTGTCCTGTCAGTATAGATCTGGGGCCAGAGATGTCTGAGGCGGCTGCGAGGTGCAGGAAACGGTTCAGAAGTCCTAGTGGTGTCTGCGGGTACAGGACAGAAGAAAGGACACTGAAGAGCTCAGAGAGGTATTTATAAGGGGTCAGGTATGTATGGACTTAATTTCTTTACACAGCCGTCTGCTGTCAGCCACGCATCACTATTACATGTAGCGATACGCAATCAGTAGCTGATGATTTTAGGTCAGGACATAAAGACTTGATTATGGTTGTCATCAGCTGATCATTGTCTTTATAACACTCAGCAATAATCTTCCAAATTGGTCGATTACTATGACAGCGTACAGGAAATTAGGCACTGTATAACCACAACAGCAGTCATTCCACTTCATGACCTCGGTATAGAGCTGTCAGCAATTCTCATGCCTCTTTCTTGTTAAAATGACTTGATTAATATTAGTGAATTTGTTGTGTAAACCGTACTGCTGTTCAAAGCGAATGTACTTTCAGTACATTCGCTTTAAAGGGGTACTCTGGGCTAGGGGTATTTTTATGGTGTGGCTGGGAAGGGGGTGGATATAGATACCACCGTCCAGTTACCTCCCCGGTTACCTCACGCCGGGTCCCGGATCGCGCCGCCCCGTTTTCCCGTCCCGCTGCCGCTTCCTGGTCTTAGCTTGTTACGTCTCAAGGGCGCTCAGCCTCGGCCACTGAATGGCTAAGCTTCCTTAAGACGTCACGTCTCAAGCCGCAGCTTAGACCAGGAAGCGACAGTGGGATGGGAGTACGTGTCGGTGCGATTTGGGACCCAGTGCTGGAACCGGGGAGGTAAGTGGATGGAGTGGGAAGACCCAGGCTTGGTGAACAGCCGTGGGTCTGTGGTAAAGTTATTCCGCTCCTGCTTGGTTCCCCCGCATGGTGCAAGTTTCGCTTCCTTCCAGTATCACCTATCATTTATAAAGTACATCTAAGCAAAACCTGCACCATCAGTCAGAAGCGCCAACCTCTAAAAGGCAATTGTAAAGCTCCCTTACAATTAGCAAACCTCTAATACCAATCAAGAATTCAAATACTACAACATATTTTTTTCCTGAAATAGAGATGCTTACAACTCCACTAAGGTCTCACCTTTCTGATTTGTTTGCAATCCACAGCCAAAGCTTTCATTTAGGAGAAATAATGGTAATAGGCCACCACATACATTATAATGGTTCCTCATCGGGATATTCATTGTAGACATCTCCAAATGCAAAGTTAAAAAAAATTGTCAGAGAATTCAGGTAACCGCGGAATGTTTATCTGGATCCCTCAGGGTGGAATGATGGATTACATGCCAGCTTAACCTACTAGCTATTCACACTAACAGTTATAGGGTATTTCCGGAGTCAACTCTGCCGGGTTTATTTGCATCAGTAGTGCTCAATCCTAAGGCCATGTTCACATGGCGTATAACACCGGCCGTTCTGTGACCTGGACGCATCAGAGAACGGGTGGTGTTACTGAAGATCATCCCGGCCGGTACTGATCTTCATTTTTGCTGAATTCGGATGCGGGCGCATCAGTGTGCGCCTGCATCCGACTTTGACCGCTGCACACAATAGAGTGCGTGGATAGAGCCACATGCTCCATTGTGTAAAGTGACAGGTTCTCTGCGGCCGCTATTCAATGAACCTAGCGTTCCTGGTCGGAGTGTATACTGTGGGGGGCATTTATCATCCCAAAAAGATGTATTTTTTGGCAGAAAATGGCCAATAGCTGTTTTGCAAATAAATTTTTGCATTTGGCCATTTACCGGGGGGTGTGGAATTGGGGACGCGGACTCTGGGTCCGCTTAATTTATCATTTTTCTCGCTGAAAAATGATAATGAAACCTACGCCAGCTCAGAGCTGGCATGTGTTTCGTTGGCGCACACACTGGTGCGCACTGTGTTTATGTAGAGGCAGTGTGCCTCTTTGATCAGTTGAAGTTTAGGTGTTCAAACCTGCATCGATCACTAGAACGAGCCAGGAAAGCTTCTCACTAAGAGCGTTCTCTCCCATTTCTGTGCCATGTGACTGAGATGGACTCCAATTGTCTATGTCTATGGAACTATCTTGGTTGCAGGGGGAGAGACGTGATCCTCAATGATCAATACGTTTGACACGTCTCTACAGGTACACTTTTTAACTAGTGACAGTGTCACAGCCGCGGCGGCGTCCCGCGTTCCGGGCCGCCGCCGCGACCGCTTCCTGCCCCATGCAGCAGCCGGTGTCCATAGTCGGGGACCCGGCGCTGCTATCACCTCGGCCCCGGGGGGCGCCTCACCTCTCCACGCTCCTGTCTCCCGCTGTGCCGGCCGGCGCGCGCGTCCCCGCCTCCTAGGGCGCGCGCGCGCGCCGGCTGTCTCAGATTTAAAGGGGCAGTGCGCTCCTAATTGGTAGTTGCACCTAATCACTCCCCTATAAATCCCAGCTTGCCCTGTTCCCTGTGTTGGAGCCTCTACATGCTTCCCATAGCGTTTGGCCCAGCTCCCTGTTGTTCCTGTGTCCTGTCCGTTACCTGGTCCCAAGTCCCTGTTCCTGAGTCCTGTCCGTTACCTGGTCCCAAGTCCCTGTTCCTGGTTCCTGTTCCCCTGTCACTCCACCTGTTCCCGTGTCCAGCCTGTCACGTGCTCTCTCATCTGCAGACTATTGCCTGTGCCATCTCCTGCCACGCCTCGCCTGCCGACACCAGCAACCAAGCCAGGGGTAGCGACCTGGGGGTCGCCTGCCGCAGCAAGTCCATCCCGCCTTGCGGCGGGCTCTGGTGAAAACCAGCGGCCCCTTAGACTCCGCTCCCTGGTGAGGTTTGTGCCATCGCTGGTGCCGGTCCAGTGGATCCACTACTCCGGGCGTTACAGTAGGCTCCAACCATGGATCCCGGCGAGGTGCCTGATCTCCGTGACGTCGCCAGAGTGGTCACTCAGCAGGCGCAACAAATCCAGAAACAGTCACAGCAGATCCAGCAACTCACTGCCGCCTTACAGCAGCAGACTACTGCCCAGCGCACACCACCTCCTGACGCTTCTTCTTCACTCCGACTGGCCCTCCCAAGCAAGTACTCTGGGGACTCTAAGTTGTGCAGAGGATTCTTGACTCAGTGCACCATGCACATTGAACTTTTGAGTAGTCAGTTTTCCACCGAGCGCTCTAAAGTGGCTTTCATCATCAGCCTATTAGAAGGTAGAGCCCTGGCCTGGGCCACGCCACTGTGGGACCGTGATGATCCTGTTGCTGCCAATCTCCGGGCCTTCCTATTCGAGTTTCGCTCCGTCTTTGAGGAACCTGCCCGTGCTTCTTCAGCCAAGACTGCTCTCCTCAACCTCTCTCAAGGCAGCTCCTCTGTTGGTGACTACGCCATCCAGTTCCGCACCCTGGCAGCCGAATTGGACTGGAACGAGGCCGCCCTATTGGCCACCTTCAAGAAGGGCCTGTCTAGTCGTGTGAGAGACGTGCTCGCTGCCCGAGACCTGCCTACCTCCCTGAACGAACTCATTCTACTGGCCACCCGAGTTGATACTCGTTTTTCGGAGAGGGAGGAGGAGGTTCGGCATGAACATTTACTAACCCGTTCTCGTCGCCATCCCCAGCTGGCGCCGGTTTTCCAGAATCCTGACCTTTCGATGTCCCAACCCTCTCCTGAGATTCCTATGCAGGTGGAACGGGCTCACCTGACGCCTGATGAAAGAATCCGGCGCCTGGAGCAAAATCTCTGTCTCTATTGCGGTGGTTCCGATCACTTCCGGCTGGGATGTCCCCTACGTCCCCAAACATCCGGAAAATGCTCGCACCTAGGTCCGGTGGGACAGGTGTCCCTAGGTGTGAATGCCACCATTCCAAGTCTGTCTATGCCAGTTTCCATCCGGACTCTCTCAGGACGAAATCATCAGACTACTGCCTTCCTCGATTCTGGGTCAGCAGGCAGTTTTATTGCGGCAACATTGGTCCAAAGATGGCGGCTACCCGTGACCCGACTAGCCAGGCCCCTGACTATCTCCTCGGTCACAGGCGAAATTCTTACCGACCGTGTGTACTACCAGACCGCACCTTTAGTCCTCCAGGTGGGTCCTTTACATCAAGAAGAGATATCCTTCTACGTCCTGCCCCATTCTTCCCCCGCGGTCCTCCTGGGACTCCCGTGGCTGCAAGAACATGCCCCTCAACTGGACTGGAGAACCGGGGAGATTCTCAGTTGGGGTCAGGACTGTTCCAACCAGTGTCTCAGGTCACCTCAGACCAAGTGTACTATGTCGTTTCCTGTCCCAGCCAAGCCTCTATCCGACCTACCGGCAGAAGACCAAGACTCGGCGGATGCCTTCTCTGCCGAGGTGTACCCTCTCTCCGTACCCAAGACTAAGGTAGGGTCCTCTCACCACCGGGAGAACTTACAGAAGGTCCTCGTCCACAGACCCACAGTCCCTTGCCATGTTTTACCGTCTGATCGCCTAGCATCAGTCGTCACCTCCTCGCTTCGGAGAGTACCCCCCGGAAAGACTCATGTTCACCCTGCGCTTCGAAGAGGTATTTTGAAGTGGGGTCATTCCTCGTTGGAGGCCGGGCACCCTGGAGTCCGTAAGACCGGCCAACGGATCTCTCGCCACTACTGGTGGTCCAGTTTGTTTCAAGATGTCAAAGACTTTGTGGCTTCCTGTGCCATCTGCAGGCAAGAAAGAGGGGGAGGCCAAAGGGGGGGGTACTGTCACAGCCGCGGCGGCGTCCCGCGTTCCGGGCCGCCGCCGCGACCGCTTCCTGCCCCATGCAGCAGCCGGTGTCCATAGTCGGGGACCCGGCGCTGCTATCACCTCGGCCCCGGGGGGGCGCCTCACCTCTCCACGCTCCTGTCTCCCGCTGTGCCGGCCGGCGCGCGCGTCCCCGCCTCCTAGGGCGCGCGCGCGCCGGCTGTCTCAGATTTAAAGGGGCAGTGCGCTCCTAATTGGTAGTTGCACCTAATCACTCCCCTATAAATCCCAGCTTGCCCTGTTCCCTGTGTTGGAGCCTCTACATGCTTCCCATAGCGTTTGGCCCAGCTCCCTGTTGTTCCTGTGTCCTGTCCGTTACCTGGTCCCAAGTCCCTGTTCCTGAGTCCTGTCCGTTACCTGGTCCCAAGTCCCTGTTCCTGGTTCCTGTTCCCCTGTCACTCCACCTGTTCCCGTGTCCAGCCTGTCACGTGCTCTCTCATCTGCAGACTATTGCCTGTGCCATCTCCTGCCACGCCTCGCCTGCCGACACCAGCAACCAAGCCAGGGGTAGCGACCTGGGGGTCGCCTGCCGCAGCAAGTCCATCCCGCCTTGCGGCGGGCTCTGGTGAAAACCAGCGGCCCCTTAGACTCCGCTCCCTGGTGAGGTTTGTGCCATCGCTGGTGCCGGTCCAGTGGATCCACTACTCCGGGCGTTACAGACAGCAAGTACAATCCCAGGTAAAAGTTCTATTGAAAGTCTTGGTCACACACCATGGATGCAGAGAGGTAGCTTTATTCATTTATTATGGTAGGGGAGGGTCAAATAGTTTTTTCCTTTATAGGTCTCCTATTTGTTTGTTTTTTCTTATCTAGTCTTGGTTTTCTAGGGTATTTAGAAATGAAAACATATATTTTGTTTTAAACACCTGAAATCTATGCAGATTATTTAGTTGCTTTCCAGAATTAGACTTGGAATTAGCTTTTTAAGCAGCTGATGATTTCAATGAAAAAAAAACCAAATCAAAGGCAAAATTAGTCATGTTAATGGGCCCTTATGGTGGCCAAGCACTTTTATTGTTCCAAAAGAAGAGCCCATGGAGCCTCATTTAAGAGTCTCAATCGTTCCAAGTTGACAGCTGTTTGTCTCAAAACACCCATATATATATAAAACCAGTGAGCACTGCTATAATTAAAAGAGTGCTAGACCAATGCATACAAATGACACAAACCCAAAAAGAACAAAAAGCATATGCACAAATAGGTAGCACATCACAAAAATACTTTATTATAATATAGACACAAGTACAAAAATAACACTAAATAGTTTATGCAGGAGTATAGCAAGGAGGGAGACAAACCCCAATACCACTCTACATTAAAAACAATTAAAATGTCCACATAAATCCGGCCGGTGTACCAGCAAGGACTATTAAGCCACCCTGACCCAGGACTGTGCAAGCAATATTAGAATGTAACCAAGCTGCCAAAGCAGAGTCCCTGTAACATGTAACCTACCATGTGCAGGAGAATCCGGCGTCCAGCGGTAGCGGGCGCCATCTTGGAGAGGCCGCGCATGCGCAATAAAAAAAAAAAAAAAAAAAAAGATTTATTGCGCATGCGTGGCCTCTCCAAGATGGCGCCCGCTACCGCTGGACGCCGGATTCTCCTGCACATGGTATGATATGATATCTCATTAGGATTGTAATTGTTCTCACATGTTTAAGATACATATATAGTATGCCCCCTACTCTACCACCCACATCCCTGAGGAAGCCGCTGGGCGGCGGAACGCGTGGGGTTATTCTTTTCCCACCTGACCCGTTCTTTATATTTTTCTAGGACTGACATGGTGACTATTTTTACTCCCCTACCTCATGTATATACCATTGTGGTGTTGTTATAGGTTACATGTTACACGGACTCTGCTTTGGCAGCTTGGTTACATTCTAATATTGCTTGCACAGTCCTGGGTCAGGGTGGCTTAATAGTCCTTGCTGGTACACTGGCCGGATTTATGTGGACATTTTAATTGTTTTTAATGTAGAGTGGTATTGGGGTTTGTCTCCCTCCTTGCTATACTCCTGCATAAACTATTTAGTGTTATTTTTGTACTTGTGTCTATATTATAATAAAGTATTTTTGTGATGTGCTACCTATTTGTGGATATGCTTTTTGTTCTTTTTGGGTTCAAAACACCCATACACATGTATGCTCAGCTCAGTCAAGTATGCTAAGTGGTTAGGTGTAAGTCCACGCCTGTGGTGATTGGCTAAGATACAGCCGTACCTTTGAGCCAGTGCCGATTGGGCACACAGGTGTGATGGCACGCCTGCTTTTAGTTTACAAGGCCGATTTTACCCTTTTCCCCTGTGGTCAGTGTCCTGACGGGTTGTTACGTGGTCCCTTGGGTAATAAGATTACAGATGGCCAGATTGGTGTAGTGACCCTCCCGGAGTATAGAAACCTTCACCCACAGAAAGGGGAAGTGTCCCAAGGTTGCAGTGTATGCTGTGTCGGGGGAAGCAAAGAAATCACAGAGTCTCTTTACCTTAAATGCTTACAGTAGGGTACAAGATTATGATGTTTCTCTTGATAAAGAGACAATTTGACAATACTTACAGACAAATACTGTACTTGACTGAGGAGGAGATTGGCATTGTTTCTGGAAGAAAGCAGCAATGTTTTTCTCCATTTATAGGGAATCTATGAGGTCTGTCCCAGGTATGGAGTTGTAGATCCTGGAAAACAGGTGTGGGGGAGATATAAGAGCCATGACCTTTAGTCTAGTGTAAACTTTTATAATAATCCTTTTAATTACCTGCTAAAGTGTTATGACGACAGCTGCAGCACTGCCCTGTATGTCAATCAGTCAGAACATGAGGTGCTGCTGTGGCTGGGCTTTGCCTCTGTGACACGTCAGCTGGTAATGAAAAGAAGGATGACCTAAAGGTCCTGTCACTTATATCCCCCCCAACACACGCACACACCTAAAACATTAAAAGGGGTTATCCAGTGCTACAAAAACATGGCCACTTTACCCCCTCTCTTGTCTCCAGGTTGGGTGGGGTTTCAAACTTAGTTCCATTGAAGTAAATGGAGCTGAATTGTAAACCACACCGGAACTGGAGACAAGAGAGAGGAAAAGTGGCCATGTTTTTGTAGCGCTGGATAACCCCTTTAAATTCACAACAGATTATCACAGTGTGTGTTGTACACCGCTATCCATGATATGTCGGGGAGGATATCGTCTGTGGACTGCTAAGGTTTGAGTGCCAGGGCTGATTTTAAGTCCCAGTCCAGCCCTGGTGTGAACCATATAGGGTCACTGGACCATACAAACCCCCACAGATAGGATCAGCGCTGGTGTGTGAATGGATAATCAGGGTAGTTCCCAAGTGATCATAGATCACAATAGGGTAGAAACTTTCAACAGTTTAATTGCAACACGTTTTGGCCCATATAATATCAGACAGGCCTTTGTCAAGCATCAGGGTGTTTACATGCTACCTGGTAAATGAAGCCCCTGGGTTTGAGGCCCAGGGTAGGTGTCTTTGGTGCTCAGGCACTACTAAGTCTTTGATATACTGCTTTCTTTTGATGTCATAGGTGAGGCAATATTCATCAATCTACTGCTTAAAAAAGCACTATATTGTAATCCGTATTCTTCTTCTTTTGTTTCTTATTCCAGTCATTCTTCTGGGATTAAAGCAGATGTTCGGCCAAAAGTATTTTTTCAATATGTTATTACTTATGGAATAATAATAATAATAATTAATAATAATATGTTTTTACTTATGGAAAGTTAGATAAATTCCTAATGTACATTAATTATGGGAAATGCACATATACTGCTATTTTCCTTAATTTAGTAGATCGTGGAATCTTCAAATGCTCTCAAAAACCATAACGTCACGAATCAGTTGTAATTCCTATGGAGTGTCCAGCAGGGGGTGCACTATATATAGAATTCAATGAGTACCATTGACTTCTTTATATAGTGCGCCCCTGCTGGAAACTCTATGGAATCAATGGCTGTCTATGTAACACATGGCTGTCTGCACACATATACACTGTACTACTCCCCCCACTGCCACCACCTATGCTCCGTACTACTCCTCCCATCATCTGCTCATAGTGTGAGCAGATGATGGGGTAGTAGTACCAGGGCTATCCCCATCACCGCCGTCGCTGATGCGGCCCCTGCACTGCAGTTCACCTGATGCCAAGCAGCAAGAGACCATTCTGGAGCTCCAGATCACTATTCCTGCCGCGACCTACTTCCTCTCTGAGATCGGCGTGGGCACTTTGGTAATTTAGATAGCTATTGCTATCAACTCTCTTGAAAAAATGTTTTTGTGACAATTTTATTATCTGTTATAATATCTAGATCCAGATATTCTATATGTGTGGATGAGCATGTGGCTGTAAATGATAGTCCCCACATATTTTCATTAAGACTGGATATAAACTAATTTGCTTCTGCCTCGGTGCCATTCCAGATTATAATTAAATCATCAATGTATCTCTTAAAGAAACGGATCTGTGTCTGCCAGGATGTATTTTGATAAATAAATTTTTTTTCAAATTCGCCCATGTATAGGTTTGCGTAACTGGGCGCAAAACGTGTACCCATGGCGGTTCCTCTTGTTTGTCGGTATAGTTGGCTTTCGAAGGAGAATACATTATGAGTAAGTATGAATTTTATTCCATCTAAGAAACTTTTTTTTGTAAAGGGTGCATACAAACATCGGTACTTACAATATAAGAGATACATAAAATCCCTTTATCATGCGGAATATTTGAATAAAGGTACGTCCAACGTGATCCAGAGGAGATTAGATTCCCACTGTATATTATATAGCTCACAAATCAGAGCAGTGGAGTCTTTAAGGTACGAGGGTAACTGTAATACATATAGTCTGATAGATTACTTGTTAAAGATGAAATGCCTGCAATAATAGGACAGCCTGGGGGGTTCTGAGAATCTTTATGCATTTTAAGGAGATGAAAAAATGTGGCAATAGTCGGTTCTTTTCTTTATTAGTCAAAATCCCATCAGAATACGCTTTTTCTACAAGATTTTTCAAATCGGTCATGTATTGTAAAGTAGGATCCAAGTCTATTTTTCCATAATAATTATCATCCGACAGTATATTATGTGCCTCTTCTATATAGTCGCACCGGTCTTGTATTACAATGCCACCGTGTTAGAGGCTAGTTTATTTACGCTGTGCAAACACACCTAGCACTCATGACTTCCATTTTTAACTGAAACAAAGTGGCAGGTGTGATAGCAACTCTCACTAAATAGATCTGCACTTTCAGAAATACTAGGGAAAGGGATAAGGGAATAGACAGTTCATAGGAGTCATGAATTATCTCAGTATAAAGATCTTTAAGTGATGTTCATGCTTTTCATAGATAAATACAGCATTCCCATTTTTAGCTGGGACTTAAAATTAGATTTCTTCATTTATGGCTCACGATGCAATGTCATATAATTACCCAGCAATCTGATGACTTGCTACAGTCTCCATAGCTACTGCTAATTTACGAGCGGACTCGCTTACGCGTAGACAATATATTTCTATATTAGGATTTTTGTTAATCACAAATTTAACCACCATAACTGTAATTCTGTAAGTGCCTGGTTCTGCATTGTTTCGGCTCTTTCCAGCTCTATCTTCACATGAGAAACAATTCCAAACTCAAATGGAAATTACTTTAATGGATATTAATGTAATTCTTTAAAATGTTACCAGTGGAATAAAACGATTGATGTTAAAGTTATGAGCTAAAGTAGATAGTCTATTTACACAGACAGATTTATCTTACAGATTTTTGAAGCCACAGCCAGGAACAGACTATATACACAGATAACAGGTCGTAAAGGAAAGACTGAGATTTCTCCTCTTTTCAAATCCATTCCTGGCTTTGGCTTCAAAAATCTTACAGATAATCTGTCTGTGTAAAAGGGCCCTTACACTACAGAATTAGAGCCCACAACAAGTAACTGCGTATAAATCACATCACAAAAAGATGTCTGTCTGCTTGCCATTCGTAGAATACTTATAATAAGGTGAAGATCATATTCTCCATACACCAAAAAATTATGTCAGAGTCTGTCAGGGACAGGATAACAGTACAAGACGGAGGTCCCTGTAGCTAGTTCCACCCACTGTCCTGGCCTACTTGCCTCGATTGGCCCTAGGCGGCCACAGACAACCACAAAGAAGGTCCCTATTCTAGGTAAGTGAGACACAGAACAAGACAGACAAACAAACACAACAAGAGAATAGTCGACAAACCGGGTCAGTAACAAATGAGCGGCACAGTACAAAGTCGGAGACAAACGGATGGTCAGAGGACGAAGCAGGAGGTCAGGTAACAGGTAAACAATAGCAAGGAATTAGGACGAGGATCGTAGGAATAGACAGGGGGAGCTGGGACCAGGGAGTGAAGCCTAATAGCCAATGGGGACTGACTGGCTCTGCTGCAATATATGAGGATCAAGAGCCCGGTCCAGAAGTCCATTGGGCCAGCGCTCTGATCCTCAAGGTCCTAGACTGGAGGAATCCTCTGTCAGTCACCGCACTGCTCAGCTGCAACAATAAAGACTAGTTGTGAGCAGAGTAACCCTTGCACTGCCAGGGTGCTGGAATGAAAGCGGGTGTGTCAGACAAAAAGTAAAACAAGCCCTGTTCAGACCCAGCACAGAGTATAATCCTGACAAATTACCTGAACTTCCACTCACAGCTATTATAATTCCTAAGTCTCATGGACACAAGTGTGGAAGCACATATAGTCAATATGCCTGGGTGCATGAAATGTCACAAACAGTTTGTGCAAGAATTATTTTTCTAACCCAGAGCTTAGCACTTACAGTTACTTTCACGGTTTCTATCACACTTAGTGGGGAAATGATCTTGATCAGATTAACAGTAGAAAAGTTGCAGAAATGCAGGCAATCCTTTGTGTGCCAGAGAAAATGCTAGGTTTTGCCCTCTGAACATAGTTGTTTTCTTTTCTTCTCTCTCTGACTTATTCCGATTTATACCACTCTGCCATTTACCTTCATGCAATGTGTTTTGATCTTGTAATGTTCCTGTTTGTTAACCCCTATCCCTTGTATAGCGCTCTGGAATCAAGGGTGTTTTATACATAAATAATAATACCGCAACTGTGGCTTGTCTCTGTAGAGTATAGTGCCTCCATTAATAAGCCACACAGTAACAATGTCTTCACTTATGATGCCCCAACAGTGCCCCCATACTGTAATAATGCCCTCTGTGTCCCCATATATTAATAATACCCCCCATGACCACGTATGGTAGTGTCCCTTAATGCCCTCATATAGTAGCAGTGACTCCTGTGCCCCCTCCATATTATAATTATGTCTCCTGTGCCCCTTATATCTATGATGTCCCTCATGCCCTCATACGATAACAATACTCTCTTTACTAATAATACGCATTGTGGTAAAAATAGATAAAACTAATACTCATCCCGCTCTGTTGATTTTCATTACGACAGGTAGGCCAGCCAGGGTTGGTTTGGTTCTCTGGGGGCGAGTGCTACAAACTGCCCGATTAGCATAAGGATCTAACTACTAACTGCATTAAATAACTTACCTTCATCCTCAGCTTCCTGTGCACAAAAGGGACATATCAGCAGGTTAGATTCGTCTTACATTACTTATAGTTTCCCTTTAAGAATATGCCTCACTTTACCTACAGAGATAGAATCAAAGAAATCATGAAGATGCCATTACGACTGAAGAACCCAAAAGAAATCCTGACACTACAGGGAGACATTCTCCATATGGTCATCAGAAGCAGAACTCTACTACTGAAAGACGATGCCCACAAGCAGATGCACTTCATAAAGAACTCCACGACCTTTCTTATAAGATGTCATAAGTTCCTTAAATATATTTTCAAATGACAGGACGCTGAGGTCACATATTTTATTGAGTTTGCAGATGGCTGCATTTCCCAATCACACATTGGGCATCTGTGCTTGACACACAAAAACAAAAAAAATGCAACATACCCTTACGGTGGCCACATGCTCGGGACAGTCCTACACTGTACTATGGCCTCTCCATGGCATGAAATAAGCCTATGCTCTGGGCATGCAAGATCCGTCTAATACCAGCAAGAGTAATTACACCACCTGGGTGGGACAGGAGGAGTGCACGACCAAGTAGAGGCAGCCACTCCTCCATCTGGAACACAGAAAAAAAGGGGCAAATTTGGTCAGCTCATCTGTGCTTGAATTTGCCCATAAGTTGGCACATTTGTATGTAAAATGCTCTGCTGTCACTATTGTGTTGTTTGCAGAAATACTAGAAATGCACATCTGAAGGTGCTGATTAGAGATGAGCAAATCGCTCATCTAATCAAATTAAAGCTCTTAGTTTGATCAGCACTTAGTTTTGCTCATCATGCCGCTGGCCTTTCAGCGCTGCTCCGCTCCCTGATGCTCCACTCTGGATGGTATCCCAGGATTGGATTCAGGATTGGCACAATGAGCAGAGTGCTGATCAAACTAAGCACTTTGCTCATCTCTAGTGCTGATATTCTGTTACATGGCAGTGGAAACCAGTGCACAGAACAAGGCGCAAAGATAAGAAAAGAAAAATGATAATAGTCACTGTCACACCAAAATGACTACCAGATAGTATTGTAAATGCAAAGCAAGGTTTAGAAATACTTTTCAAAAAGCAAGGTTGGGCTATCATAGCAAAATCTCATTTCTTATCAATATTTAAACACTATAGACACCTTTCGAGAATTTTTTTTAAATGTTTAACCCTTTAAGGACATGGCCCATTTTCGTTTTTACGTTTTCGGTTTTTCCTCCTTGTGTTTAAAAGGTCATAGCACTTGCATTTTTCCACCTTGAAACCCACATGACCCCTTATTTTTTGCGTCACTAATTGTACTTTGCAGTTACAGGCTGAATTTTTGCATAAAGTACACTGCGAAACCAGAAAAAAATTCAAAGTGTGGTGAAATTGAAATAAAAAACGCATTTCTTTTATTTGGGGGAAATGTGTTTTTACGCCATTCGCCCTGTGGTAAAACTGACTTGTTATGCATGTTCCTCAAGTCGTTACGATTAAAACGATATATAACATGTATAACTTATATTGTATCTGATGGCCTGTAAAAAATTCAAACCGTTGTTAACCAATATACGTGCCTTAAAATCGCTCCATTCCCAGGCTTATAGCGCTTTTATCCTTTGGTCTATGGGGCTATGCAAGGTGTCATTTTTTGCGCCATGATGTGATCTTTCTATCGGTACCTTGATTGCGCATATACGACTTTTTGATCGCTTTATATTACATTTTTTCTGGATTTGATGCGACCAAAAATGCGCAATTTTGCACTTTGGGATTTTTTTGCGCTGACGCCGTTTACCGTACGAGATCAGGAATGTGATTAATTAATAGTTCGGGCGATTACGCACGCGGCGATAGCAAACATGTTTATTTATTTATTTGTTTACTTTTATTTAAAACCTGGGAAAAGGGGGGTGATTCAGACTTTTATTAGGGGAGGGGGCTTTTTTACACATATACTAGAAGCCCCCCTAGGGGACTTCTAGTATATACACTTGGATCTCTCATTGAGATCTCTGCAGCATAGATATGCTGCAGAGATCCATGAGATCGGCACTCGTTTGCTTTCGGCTGCTGCAGCCGAAAACGAACGAGTGCCGAGCCGAGGACGGCGCCATCTTGGACGCGTCCCCGGCCGGCATCAGTAACGGAGATCGCTCCTCCGGGACAAGGTCCCGGAGGAGCGATCTCCCCCACTAGACACCAGGGAAACGTTGCCTCCGGTAATCGGAGGCAGCTGTCAACTTTGACAGCTGCCTCCGATTAGCTAATTAGCGGGCACGGCGATCAGACCGTGCCCGCTAATAGCGGCGGTCCCGGGCTACACGCGGCACCCGGGATCGCGGCCCCGCTTTGAAGTGCAAGTGAGGACATATGACGTACCGGTACGTCATATGTCCTTAAGAGGTTAAATTGCACTTTTTTTCCAATTAGTTATGTATGGCTTCATGCGCTTCTCTGTCCTTTTACACGGGTCGATAGGCTGCATCAAGCGAACATCGAACGTTGTAATCAGCCAGGCTGCACAGACGATTGCTGCATTTTTAATATGGACCGCTCAATCCATCATTGTTGGTGGCACATTGTAATATGTAAGCAGTTGATGTGTGGCTGACAAGGAGGCATTGAATGGGCTGCACAAAAGATCCACTCATTTAGTGAATGAGAGTTCACTGACTTACTGTTGGTCTGTCTTTTTTCATGAGTTGATTGTCGGCAATGAACGTTCCTAAAATGCTGATTTTCCCAACGATCAGCTTTTGTAAACAGTAAGGTTGTGCTGGCATGGCAAATTCACGCTCGGCTCCCGGCATCGCCTGAGCGCTGCCGTCCTGTCGGACGCGGCACTCATTGACTTATTGTTGGTCTGTCTTTTTACATGGGTTGATTGTCGACAATGAACGTTCCTAGGAATGCTGTTTTTTCCAACGATCAGCCTTTGTAAACAGTAAGGTTGTGTTTGCATGGCAAATTCACGCTCGGCTCCCGGGACTGCCTGAGCGCTGCTGGCCTGTCAGAAGCACAGGCAGCATCCCTGGTAACCAGCCTGTTCAGCCATGCCTGCTTACTGTGATGCTGACTGGCAGGTGTAGCTGCCAGTCAGCTTTGGTTTTCTGCAGGAGGTTGGAGTCCCAGACCCTAATCAGTCCTAGGGCTGGGACTTGACTTTCCATATAAGCCTGCCTATTTCCCTCCTTCCCTGCAATAGTCAGTTCCTGAGTATCCCTTGTTAGCAGTTATTCTGATTGTTTATCCTAGTTCCTAGATTCTGGCTTTTGACCTTTGACTCACGACTTTGTACTGCGCTGACCATTTGTTGCCGACCTTGATTTCTGACCACAAGCTATTGTGTTTTGTATGTCTTGTCCCCGTTTTGTGGTACACCTGTGCAGGCTAGGGAGTTATCTGCTGGGTCGGTGTCAGTGCTAGGGCATTACTTGTCTTGTGTCCTCCAGTCTCAAACCTGACACCACCATTGGCCACCACATATGCACATGGATTCATCCGCATGTGACAGTCACTGCATGTTTGATGGCTCGGCCTGCGGCCCCTCTCTCCTCTCCTGTATGATCTTTTGGTCAGTTCTAACCACTGCATACTGGGAATACCCACAAGACCTGCCAATTAGATAATACTCTCACCCAGTTGCCTTGCAGTAAAGTTTTTCAGATCCTTATGTTATTCCATTCATCTGTTGGTGGTTTTAGAGTTATGGCATATATGAGTATGTCATAACTCTGCTGAAAGTCACACATCAATGATTTATTATATTGTGTAATCAGGTGAAGATGAGTTATCGATCAGCTTCAAGGCTTCAGTCACTTCAATATTGGTAAACCCTTAATCTTTAGGATTACCAGAGTGTTCCTAGTAAAAGGGCCTTCTATAAAGGTTATTCTCAGCTCAACCAACATAGATAAACTTGTAGGTCTAGTCAAAATAGTCTTATAGATTGTACGTCTTTGTGGGCACGGTCTTCTTTCCTCATGTACCAGAAGGCCATTTGCCTTCAATGTGTTTTGATCTTGTATTGTTCCAGTTTGTTAACGCCTATCGCTTGTTCTGTTATTAAGGACGCTTTATAAATAAATAAATAATAATAATAAAAAATATTTTTTGCAAATACATTCATTTAGCAAACTTGCCTCCTTCTATTGAAATGCTGCACTTTCCCTTTTAATGTTGACAGCTCATTGTCTGGGTTACCGACAACCACTCTGCTCTTAAAACAGTGGTCTGGCTGGTGTATATATAGCTATAATATATAAGTATAGAGACATAGGGGGACATTTATGAACATTATGGCCGGGGTGTATATGAGCATTATGGCCGGGACCCTTCTCCCTGGCGTAATCCTGCCGTATGCCCTGCTCATCGATGGGTGAGCAAGGGGGACACAGAGGGGCGTGGCAAGGCCGGGAAGAGGCGTGGCCTCCTCTCGCGCCTCATTTATCACGATTTACGCTTGCCTGCAGGCGTAAATCATGATCCAAATCTACACCTGCTGGAAGAGTTGTGCGCCTCTTAGCAAATTCGGCTGGGGAAACTAATTTCAGACCGGTGTACGAGTACTGTTTTTAGAGTAAAGAGTTGGTCGACAAACTAGACAACAAGCTTTCAACAACGGGGAGGAAAGAGCAGCATATCAGCAGAGGGAGACAGGTTAAATGATTGTATTTGCAAAAATATTTAACTTGCAAGTTAAATGCAAGTCCTACAAGTCTTATAGTTGAAATGGGAATATCCCTTTTAGGTAAGTTTACTATAGACTCTGTCTTATAACTCCCTTAGTTGTAAAAGGCCCTAAATATGGTGCTATAAAGTCAAAGGGCCCTACCGTACCTCTGGCTTTAAATTGACATAGCATACAGATTTCCCTCGGATTATCTATGAATTTCACAGAAGAAAATCACACTATGTTCCATTGAATGGCTCATTCTAGAACTATTCTCCCTAAAAGCATTGCTTAGTAGGGACCATGTCTCGAGGACGCCTTAACGTGGCGACATGGTACACTCTGTTTGATCAAATAGTTTGCTAAGATCCTCACTTTTCTAAAAACAAAATTTATATTTTAATTTTTAATATCTACAGAGCAGGTGTTTACCGTGTGTACGCTGGGAGGAGTATACAGTATATGGTAAGCCCTTGCACCTGTGGGTTGCTGTTGCACCTTTTGTTTTTTTGTCTGTACTTAAGCCACAAGCAGCGTGCAACCTGCAGTGTGAACAGAGTCATAGATGTGCTGCCAAAATTTCCCTTTTTTTCTGTTGAATGTGGGGTGTGTGGCTACCTTCTGTTGGCATGCACTCCACCCATGTCCCAAGGCTGCTATAAAAGAGATCTTTGGTTCCTATCTGCCCAGTTGTAGGCTTATTCATCCTAGGAGAGGCCATTGCTAGTGTGAAAATGCTAGAGTAGGGACCATGTCTCAAGGACGCCTTAACGTGGCGATATGGTACACTCTGTTTGATCAAATAGTTTGCTAAGATCCTCACTTTTCTAAAAAAAATATATATATTTTTAATATCTACAGAGCAGATATTAACTGTGTGTACACTGGGAGGAGTATATATGGTAAGCCCTTGCACCTGTGGGTTGCTGTTGCACCTTTTGTTTTTTGTCTGTACTTAAGCCACAAGCAGCGTGCAACCTGCAGTGTGAACAAAGTCATAGATGTGCTGCCAAAATTTCCCTTTTTTTCTGTTGAATGTGGGGGATGTGGCTACCTCCTGTTGGCCTGCACTCCACCCATGTCCCAAGGCTGCTATAAAAGAGATCATTTGGTTCCTATCTGCCCAGTTGTAGGCTTATTCAGCCCAGGAGAGGCCATTGCTAGTATGAAAATGCTAGAGTAGGGACCATGTCTCGAGGACGCCTTAACGTGGCGACATGGTACACTCTGATTAATTAGTTTGCTAAGATGCTCACTTTAAAAAAAATAAATAAATTATACTTTAATTTTTAATATCTACAGAGCAGGTGTTTACCGGGTGTACGCTGGGAGGAGTATATACGGTAAGCCCTTGCACCTGTGGGTTGCTGTTGCACCTTTTGTTTTCTTTCAGTGGTCAGATCTGTCTCTGCCTTTGTAGCCTTTGAAGTGGATATAGGGTCATAGGAGCCAGCTAGTGGATACAGTCAGAGCCATCTAACCATTTGATTCCGCTGTTATGTACATCCTATCATCTCTCCGGCTGAATCATGTTCCATTATTCTCACATTCAAAAGCAATAAAGAGATTTCAAATTCGGTCTTTGAGAAAGAATGTATTTCTCCCCCGAGCAGCATCTATTTTTACAGTGACATTTACACCAGCTTTTTTCATTACCAGCCTTAACTTGTCAAAGCTAAGACAAAAGTGATCTGTGTTTAACATTGCCGTGAATCACAGCACTGAAAATAGAGAGCAGCAACCACATCCAGCCCTTCATCCGCTCAGGATCCATTACAGCTGGCTTTGTTTGCTCGGAATATCTCGCCGGCGCTATATGTATTAATTATACAGTAATTAGAACCCCGACATCTGCATGGAAAGAACGGATCTGCCTCCTCACCAAAGAGTCATCATGTGCTTTACCTGTGGGAGATTAACTATACCCATGTGATCTGCTAAATATAGAGTCAAATACCAAGAAAACATTAGTATCTATGCAATATGGCACAAAGCCTGCCAAAATTTTTGACCACCATATATCAGCACAATATGTGGGGAATCTCTATAGGAAAAATGGACTTATTTGTTATGAATATTAATAATTTATTATCCCTGTCCTGTTGTTCATATCCTACCTCTAGAAGCAGTATCTGACACAGACAATTTGCACCTCTGCGCAGGGGCCCATAATGCTGTTAAGACGACCCTGATTATGTGGCGGTCAATCTATGGCAGTGATGACTCTATATATACAATATATACAGACCAAGATATAACTGCCAAACAGTGACCACCGCATATATAGAGTCATTATACAGTGGTCAGTCTATGGCAGTAATATTGGTCTGTATATAGAGTCATTATACAGTGGTCAATCTATGGCGGTAATATTGGTGTGTATATAGAGTCATTATGTGGTGGTCACTCTATGGCAGTGATGTTGGTTTGTATATAGTGTATATAGAGTCATTATGTGGTGGTCACTCTATGGCAGTGATATTGGTCTGTATATAGTAATTATAGAGTCATTATGTGGCGGTCATGGTGTGGTGCTAATATTGGCCTGTATATAGTGTAGATAGTGTCATTATGCAGTGGTCACTCTATGGTGGTAATATTGGCCTGTATATAGTGTAGATAGTGTCATTATGTGGCGGTCACTCTATGCTGGTAATATTGGCCTGTAACCTCCTAAACTGACTCAATGTGAATAAGGGCCCTAATACATGGAACGAAGGAGGAGAAGCCTGTGTGCTGCAGGGCCCAGGATGTAGCAGCTTCCTGTGGGACCCGGTTATCCTGCAGTCACACACCCATGCTGGCCTTGTCTGCAGTGAGTGCCGAGGACATGCTGGTGGATTTTATCGCTAATCTAGAAGCTCAGCTGGTGACAGGTACACTAGCAGGTCTTGCAGGGATGGCACCCTATGTCCCCCTGCCACACCCCGCAACACGTCCTCAGCACATACCGCAGACATGGCCAGCATAGGTGGGTGATCAATTCCCACAGGAATCTGCTACAACCCAGGCCCTGCAGCACACAGGCCTTCTTCTTGTTCCAGACCACCACAGGGACCCAACACTGTCACAGCAGACACACTCGCAGCGGCTCTAGCTACAACAGGGCTGTCCTCCGCACCTGATTGTGAGGAGACCAGGATCGCCCCCTGCTGTGACGACCCAAGATGGCGCCCAGGAGAAGTGGACGGGGCTGACAGTGTTTTGGTATGTCTACTTTATTTAACTTCCGGGGGGGGGGGGGCTTGGTGAACAGCCTAGGCCTATGGTAAACTTAATCCACCCCTGGGCAGGATTATGGTTGTGTAAGGCCTCATTCACATGTCCAGTGTTTCTTATGGAGCATGATTTTGTCTACTCCGTGAAAAACACTGGATATCTGTTAACTGAATCCGTTTGGATGCGCTGGGTTGGGAGCGGGGGACATGGGAGCCAGTGACAGGAGCCAGGGAAATGGCAGCTGGGAGCCGTTGACAGGAGCCAGGGAAATGGGAGCCAGGAGCCGGTGACAGGAACGGGGGAAATAGGAGCCAGGAGCTGCCACTATGACCTGTCCTATTGTTTCGCAGCAAGGATCATGGCACAGATGACGTCACGGATGATGTGAATGCACACATAGGATTTCATGGGCCCTAAAATTCCGCAAATCCGCGACCACAGACAATTTTATCATATGTGTGAATAAACGCCTAAATGTGGCCTTTGTTGTGGCCAGATTCAGGCCTGGAGTTTTTCATGGGACCTGTCTTAAGTGCTTATATATTGCATAAACAACTTTCTATTGGTTATTCTAAACTGCTTTACCATTCCTGTAAGGAATCTTTTTTGCTAGCTATAATTAGAATCGGTCAGTGAATCTCCGGATTTGTATCCTTTTAACCGTAAAGAACATTTCTTACTGAGCTTGTACTAGGATTCATACTTAGATCTCTTCTTTCAGCAACATTGACCAGGTAATTTTTGTGCCTTTCCTAGACCTTGAAAACCCTATGGAATAAATAATATATTGATATATATCTTGATTTAGCCTAATGTATCTACCCAGTTAGGAGTATCCACCTCTGCAGTTGAAAACCTGATACTATCTTCCTAAAGCAATGTGCTGCAATGATAAAGGGTAATAGATAACTTTACATTACAGTTTGGTAAAAGACCAGTATGCAAATAAATGATAAAAGGTTACCACACCTTCAGTCCTATAATATCAGGTTTCAAACATTTACAATTTTGGAGGCATCTTGCAATTCAAATTCTGTGGTAGGGAGCGCCCTCTAGTGGTCATATTCAATATTACATCTTTAGACATGCAATATCTTTTCTAACCTTATATTACCTATTAGCTTGCTTTACACAGGTTTCTTTGTGCCACAGTTTTGGCACACTGTGGCCAATTTCAGACCATGTCCATTTCTGCAATTTTTCTTTTCATTTGCAATAGTAAATCTGTGCCAATGGCCCAAATATATGGAAGCAAAAATTGAATTCTTAGTCTAAATATGGACTAGACAGCCTAAGAATGTACAAAATTTATCAAAATTACTCATGCTTTCAAATAACTCTGGCACAACTGGCTCAAACTGTGCCAGAATCCTGTTGCATGTTTTTTGGTGCATGTTTTTTGGGTGCATGGTACTGCATCCTAAAGTGTCTTTTTATCCTGAAGGCATGCCCCCTTTGTCAAATGCTGCTCAAAAAGTATCTAAACATGCAATAAACACAGTGAACAGCATGTATGCCAGTTTTGTTGTGCCAGAATGATGTATTCTGATGCATTCTTGGTGGTACATCTGGGCCAATATATTTATTTTAATAATTGTGTTTTGTGCATGTGTATTATATGGATAAGACTGTTTCACAGCCTGATTTCAGAGTAATGGATCAGGCAGGGCTCTATTTGCCATTAGGCACTCTTGGTCCTCTGCCCAGGGCAGCAGTGCTGAGGGGAGCAGCACTTTGTTAAGTAAAAAAAAAATACTTTTAACACCTTGCCTCCCGTTTGTCAAATTAAATAGTGAATTGCACTATATATATATTAGTATATTATTGTAGAAAGATACTGAAAAACTTGCTTACTAAGCACTGCCCTGTGCAACAGTTATCTCCTATTTGTTTGCTTTGTTTCTGGTTAGTTGCAAAAATGATTAACACATTTTTAATAAAAAAAAAAATATTGCAGATGTAACAGTGGTCGGGTGTCAAGGTTGCTGTCCGCTCAACCACCGTTGTGGACATCATATGAAATCTGCAGTGGGCGGTGCCCCCACTTTCCGCCGCTAGTGCTTCTGGCTTTTGGACATGGACACATGGAGCAGCAACATGTGTCTCTTAATGCAGTATAGATCCGCCCACTAGAGATTTAAAGGCTCAGTGCCTTCAAGGACAACTCCCATGAAAAACTTTTTCCCAGTAATTGAAGCACATTACAAAGTTATATAACTGTGTAATGTGCTTCAATCATCTATCTGCCCTTCTTTCCTGTCTTTTCCCCCCTTAACCCCCCACCAGGAAGTGAAGGAAACTCACACATACCTAATTACTGTTGTCCCCATGCTCTTCTCTCAGCTCCTTCTTGTGACGATGAGTCATCAGCAGGAGGGCTGGTCAAGCTACTGTTACACCAGCCTCCCCCTCCCCTGCCTTGTCAGGTGACTCAGCTTGCTCAGCTCCGATTGGCTGAGCAACTGCAAGCCATCTGAGTCATGCCACTTGCTTATCTTCCCTTGGACTGACTCCCAGCACTTAGCCAGCTACAGGATCCCCCCCCCTGCTGCCGAGTGGACTCAGTGAGTGAAGGAGTCATGTCACTTATCTTCCCTCATGACTGACCCCCATCTTATCTCTGTCCTGCTGCCCTGACATAATTAGGGACGGCCATCCTGCAGATGTCACTTAGCAATGTACACTACATTGCAAAGTAAAAGTATGTGTGTGCAGCTTCAGTGCAGGGGCTGACAACCTGTGTGATTATATAGCAGCCTGATTGGAGAGAAAGAGAGGTGTCATGTTTAGTGTATGATGGGAGTTGAAGTGAATGGAGGGGCAGGCACTTGCAACGTCACAGCAGCCAAAGTGCATCATGGGAAGCTGAAACCAGGAAGTAAGGAAGAAATGAAGACCAAGACTAGAAATCAAGGGGTACACAGACGGTGGGAAATTCAAACAGTAACAGCTCAGGAGGGATGATAAGTATAAAAACTATGTTTCTGATTGTTTTTTCTTAGCACAGGAGTTGTCCTTTAATTATGTCCACCTGTGGCGTTCTGTACATTCCCTGTCTGAGTGTCAAGATCCTTTGGTCCTGATAAGGTCTGATATTGCTCTTTTTGCAAGGGCCTCCTGTACCTGTATTAGCCAGCTACAGTGTTCCTCTACTCTTTTTCCTGGTTCCTGTGTTCCTGCTGTGATCTTTCTGTATCCTGGTGTTGTTCTTGCTGTCTGGCCCTGCACTCCCAGTTGGTTCCTGAATTCCTGCGTGTTCCCGTTGTTAGTGTGAACCTGACACGACCCATATTTGTACCATCTACTCTTTCCTGCACCAAGTTACCTGCACAGTGTGACCTGCACCTGTGTCTTCATCTCCAGCATCTGGTGTATCTATATATTTGTCTGTACTGTCTGTTTGGCAACTTGGGTGGTTGTCACCCTTGCCACCTGGTCTGCCCAGACCAGCTCCACGTGTTCCATATGTCTCAAGAGACAGCAACCTGGCATATCCTCCGGGAAAGCCTATCTCTATCATCAGGAGTATTTTGTGAAGAATGGAGGATAAGCTTATATAATGCCCTTAAGGACAGACGGTCACGTGGCTCACTTCCACTGATCATTAGTGGGCCCAAGTCTGCTGATCCTGACAGTAGATAGAATTGTTTAAACTTGTTTAAGCTTAAAGGAGGTACCCCGGAGACTAAATAAAAAAAATACATTACTTTAATAATGTTATATTACTTTGTTATATTAATTTTAAATTGAGTGGCAGCAGTGAGGGGCACCACGGGCCCCTATGCTGGTCTACGGTTCACAGTCATCTGCTGTGGTCCATTGCTTACCTTTAACTGTACATATCATGGTAAATACTTGAAATCAAAGTATTTTAGGAGTGATACCTTTATTGGCCAACAAAAAACTGTTAGAGCTGTGAGCTTTCGGGATTCACAAGATCCCTTCGTCAGACAAGTTCACAAATGAATGACTTACAGAAACAGCACAACATTTTAGGGATGTTACAAGCCAGAAGGGAGAGACATCTGTGAATGGGGGGGGGGGGGGTGAGGGGGTATATACATCACATAGATAAGCCAGGGCAATAAAAAGGACTTGTTGTAAATTAAAGCTTATTTGGAAGTCCAAGATTGTTGGTCAGTTCAGTCTTATCTGTGGAGTGTGTCCATGTAGTGGGTCATAAATCCAGGTGCCAGGTTTAATCCATGTGTTAATGATTGGAATGTTTTTATCAATTTGAATTCCCACACTTTCCTCTCTCTGTCACTCTGGAAGTGACCTTTGAGGACCATAACCCTTAAATCTGTTATTCTATGGTCCAGTCCTGAGAAATGTTGGCCTACAGGGGTGTTGAGACTTCTTTTTATTGTATGTCTATGTAAGTTCATTCTAGTTTGTAGTTTCTGTTTTGTTTCCCCAATGTAAATCCCTGTGGGGCATCGTGTACACTTTATCATGTAGACCACATTGGAGGATGTACATGAGAAAGCATTGGTGATTTTGTAGTCTCGCTGTGTGTTGGGGATGCGGATTGTGTTTGTTTGTAGTATGTGGGGACATGTGCTGCATTTTCTGTTGTTGCAGGGGAAGGTGCCAGTTTCTGTTGTTGATGTCAGAGCGCTTTTTACAAGGAGGTTTCTTAAATTCGGGGGTTGTTTGAATGAAAGAAGAGGTAATTCTGGGAAAATCTCTTTCTGTCTGTTGTCCCTCTGGAATATTGGTTGTAGTTCAGCAGCAATCTTTTTTAGGATCTTCATATTAGGGTTATAGGTGACCACCAATGGCACCCGGCTGTTCTCCTCCTTCTGCTTATATTCCAGGAGGCTTTGTCTTGGAATTCTTTTGGCTCTGTGGATCTGTTCATCAATGGTTATTGGATGGTAGCCTTGTTTTAGGAATGTCTCTCTTAAAGATGATAGATGGTGTTCTCCATCTTTATCATCAGAACAAATCCTAATGTATCTGAGGGCTTGGCTATAGATGATGGACTTTTTTTGTGTGGTTTGGATGAAAGCTGTTCCATTTTAAGGTCACTTCCAGAGTGACAGAGAGAGGAAAGTGTGGGAATTCAAATTGATAAAAACATTCCAATCATCAACACATGGATTAAACCTGGCACCTGGATTTATGCTATAAAAAACGTAGAAAGTCCACAGCTTCCAAAAAAAGTTGAATCTTTATTGAAGCATATAAAAAATACAAGTAATAAAAATGCAGGCCTACATGTTTCGGGGAAAAAACCCCTTGATCACGGCATCAACATACACAATGGTTCAGTGAGTATATATGCTCCTATCTAAACACGTCACTTGAGTAACGCCCCCCAAGGGGGAGGGACCGCAAGAGGAAAAGCACCTGAAAATGTATAAACAAAATATAAGTAAATATATACAGATCAACACAAAAAGTTAAATCAATCTAGGTTAAATCAATATAAATATGACAGATCGGTTTTACAATTCAAACCTTTAGGTGCTCTAGTGTCCAGGCGGAGTATCCAAAAAGCCTCACGTTTGCGGAGGAGGCGGACCCAATCTCCCCCCCTCTGTAGTTTTGATACTCTTTCAATGGGAATAACACACAAAGAGCGACACACCCCCTGATGGGAGTCAAAGAAATGTCTGGTTAGACCTGACATAGCTCTGCGGGAGTTAAATCTTGCTGCTGCTGCTGCATCAGAGATATGCTCCGCAATTCTCTGTTTTAACTTTCTTTTTGTACTGCCAATGTACTGTAAATTACATTCGGTGCACCAGGCAAGGTATACTACAAACGTAGTGTTACAATTAATAAAGGATGCTATATTAAACTTTTGGCCTGTGCTTACCGATGTAAAAGTCGAGCTCTTTTGGATGTGACCGCATAAACCGCATCTGGGCATCGCACATTTATGGGAGCCTTTGATGGAAAGCCAGTTTTCTCTCCCCGGGGTCTGGTCATGAACAACCGTAGGGGATAGAATATTCCCAAGGGTCCTGCCCCGTCTAGCGACGCAACGTATTCCTGAGGATAGAATAGTATCGCATTTATTGTCTTGGAAAAGAATAGGGATATACTTCCTTATTATGTTTTCAATCTCCCTAAATTGTGAGCTATAGGGAGTGGAGAAAGTTAACGGGACAGGGGATATAATGGAAGGAGAAACGTTAGTACGATTTCTGTCCCTGAGATGGTAATCTCTATCCCTGCTCTCCGCTATTCTCTTAGCCCTATCAATATTATACCTGCGGTATCCTCTCAACAAAAGGCGTGTGGTCAGATTGTTACACGCATCCTCATAAGCAGAGGCGTTGGAACAGGCCCTACGGACTCTGATAAACTCACCAATTGGAAGATTACGTGTCACATGGGACGGGTGATGGCTATGTGCATGCAGTAGTCCGTTACCAGCCGAAGGTTTTCTAAAGAGGCTGGTCTGAATACGGCCCTCCTGAAAACGCAGGGAAATGTCCAAGAAAGAAATTTGAGATGGTTCATACTGGTATGTGAATTTTAAATTTAGGTTATTAAAATTAATATACTTCACAAATTCACTACCAAGAGAGGGACCACCCGTCCATATTAGGAGGAGGTCGTCAATGTACCTCCCGTACCACTGGATGTATTCGTGGAAGGGATTATGTGGATTGTACATGACGACCTCCTCCCAGTATGACATGTATAAGTTGGCTAAAGAAGGGGAGAATTTAGCCCCCATGGGGCAGCCAACCAACTGTAGGTAGAAAGTATCGCAAAACTTAAAAAAGTTATGGGAAAGTAAAAATTCAGTAACAATAATAATGTAATCTTTTAGAGACTCACCATAATTACTAAATTTTGCAAGATGATATCTCAAGGCAGTAATAGCTTTGTCGTGCGGGATGCAGGAAAAAAGTGCGGTCACATCCAAAGACAGCCAGGAGCTGGAGGAATTACAAGGTAAGTTATCCACTTCTGCAAGTAAACTCTTACTATCCCGTATATAGCCAGATGTTCTTGTGACCAGAGGTTGTAACAGGTTATCTAGCCAAGCACAGGTCCTCTCAACCAAAGATCCCACACCTGATACAATCGGCCTAAATGGGGGAGGGAAAATACCCTTGTGGGTCTTGGGGAGTGCATGGAACATAGGTATCAAGGGGTGTTCAACCAACAAATATTCTTTTTGTTTGGTGTCTAACAGATCCAAATTAACCCCTAAGTCTATAATGTCCCGAAGTTTTTTTCTAAACACCTCGGACGGGTCACCAGAAATGATTTTATAAGTTACTGGGTCATCTAGCATTTTTTGAACCTCTGTAATATAAAGAGTTTTATCCAATACTACCACAGATCCCCCTTTGTCAGAGGGGCGTATTATGATATTAGGATTATCATTCAAATCTTTGAGGGCTCTTTTCTGGGGAAGTGTTAGGTTGTTTTTAGAGTTTACCTGCTCGGTGGATAGGGATCTCAACTCTTCCTCGACTCTGTGTTGAAAAATATCCATAGCTGGGACACGTGAATTTATCGGATAGAAGTAAGGATTAGGTGTACGTGTCCTGTTGATGGTAGTATTCACAGTGTCAGTAGAGGGAGAATCCCTGGTTTGAAGGTCCTGCAACGTATGTACCGCTATCTGTTCCTGAAAAGACATGCTAAGGGGAGTGTAACCCACACCTATGGAATTCAAATCAGGTGGTAACTCATTACATACATCAGCATTATCAGTAGTGGTGAAAAAATGTCTCTTAATGGTAAGAAGTCTAACAAACTTGTTCACATCCTGTAAAGTCTGATACAAATCGAAATTACATGTAGGAACAAAGGACAGTCCATAGCCCAAAACCTCCATCTGGGTGGGAGAAAGTATACAAGCAGATAGGTTATAGACGTCATAGGCACTGTTCAGACTCTGTGTCTGTTGTGTGTGTTTCCTCCTCTGCCGGTGTTTCCTCCCTGCCCTCCTTGTCCGTTTTTTGGCGGTTGGAAATTGTAGTCACTAGTAGATTCGCCTGTGTTGTGATGTGATCTCGTATTGGGACGGGGTCCTGTCCAGTTAGAAGTTTTTTTTGGGTATTTTCTCTTTTGTTTAGTATTTTTATGTGATGTCTGAATTGGTACCACTTCTTGTTCCTCAAATTCTGAGGCCTCAGTTTGGGTATCAGATGTATCACCCTCTGTATTACTGAAAGTTACAGAGCGACGTGATGTTTCACCTTCAGTGTGTTTTTTTAGGATAGGATGTGGTAAGCGCTGCATCCGGCGTTTTTCTTTCCACGTATACACACTGTCCGACAAATAGTCTTTTAAATCACGATTAAATTTGTTTTTCTTAGTTTGTGTTATTTCCTCCTCCAGATCCGCAAGATTTTTGTTCATTCTTTCCACAGCATTGATATAATTGTCCAACGTTTCATATTGGGTTAAAGATGATTGTAATTGGATTAAAGTTATATCCAGGTCCGTAAGTTTTTTTTGGAGTTTTGCTGTGCGTATTGTCATAAGTCTAAAAGAACAGTCCGTGAGTGCTTGATTCCATTCCTTGACATAATCATCTCCCTCTGTATTGTCTGGTGGTTTTTTCAGTCTCAGGCCACGTGGTATCATTTTTTTATCAATATATTGATTCAACGTGGTCATGTCCCACCAGATGCGGAGTTGTTTGCTTTTTGTCTTTTCCATATCCCAAATAATTTTTTGCATGTCCAGATTTTGATTCTCATTATTGGATTCGGAAAAAACTTTAGCAACTCTCTGTAAGCGATCCTCATTATCCAGTGACATGTTAATACTTCGTTACAATGATTTAATATTTATAAAAAAATTCCTTTTAAGGAAGTAGGGATAATAGCCCAAAAAAAAAAAAAGGTCAATGAAAAAATTAGTCCATGTTCATATTGAAATTGCAGTCAAAAAGAAGGGAGCACGACAAGCAAGGAGATAAATCTGATATGTAAAAAGAAGTCAGCTCACCAAGACTTTGTGCAGGGTAGGCAAATTATCCCAATGGAAGCAGGTGGATGTGAAGCGGGCCGCACCCGGTAAATAGGCTATAAAAAACGTAGAAAGTCCACAGCTTCCAAAAAAAGTTGAATCTTTATTGAAGCATATAAAAAATACAAGTAATAAAAATGCAGGCCTACATGTTTCGGGGAAAAAACCCCTTGATCACGGCATCAACATACACAATGGTTCAGTGAGTATATATGCTCCTATCTAAACACGTCACTTGAGTAACGCCCCCCAAGGGGGAGGGACCGCAAGAGGAAAAGCACCTGAAAATGTATAAACATGTTTATACATTTTCAGGTGCTTTTCCTCTTGCGGTCCCTCCCCCTTGGGGGGCGTTACTCAAGTGACGTGTTTAGATAGGAGCATATATACTCACTGAACCATTGTGTATGTTGATGCCGTGATCAAGGGGTTTTTTCCCCGAAACATGTAGGCCTGCATTTTTATTACTTGTATTTTTTATATGCTTCAATAAAGATTCAACTTTTTTTGGAAGCTGTGGACTTTCTACGTTTTTTATAGCCTATTTACCGGGTGCGGCCCGCTTCACATCCACCTGCTTCCATTGGGATAATTTGCCTACCCTGCACAAAGTCTTGGTGAGCTGACTTCTTTTTACATATCAGATTTATCTCCTTGCTTGTCGTGCTCCCTTCTTTTTGACTGCAATTTCAATATGAACATGGACTAATTTTTTCATTGACCTTTTTTTTTTTTTGGGCTATTATCCCTACTTCCTTAAAAGGAATTTTTTTATAAATATTAAATCATTGTAACGAAGTATTAACATGTCACTGGATAATGAGGATCGCTTACAGAGAGTTGCTAAAGTTTTTTCCGAATCCAATAATGAGAATCAAAATCTGGACATGCAAAAAATTATTTGGGATATGGAAAAGACAAAAAGCAAACAACTCCGCATCTGGTGGGACATGACCACGTTGAATCAATATATTGATAAAAAAATGATACCACGTGGCCTGAGACTGAAAAAACCACCAGACAATACAGAGGGAGATGATTATGTCAAGGAATGGAATCAAGCACTCACGGACTGTTCTTTTAGACTTATGACAATACGCACAGCAAAACTCCAAAAAAAACTTACGGACCTGGATATAACTTTAATCCAATTACAATCATCTTTAACCCAATATGAAACGTTGGACAATTATATCAATGCTGTGGAAAGAATGAACAAAAATCTTGCGGATCTGGAGGAGGAAATAACACAAACTAAGAAAAACAAATTTAATCGTGATTTAAAAGACTATTTGTCGGACAGTGTGTATACGTGGAAAGAAAAACGCCGGATGCAGCGCTTACCACATCCTATCCTAAAAAAACACACTGAAGGTGAAACATCACGTCGCTCTGTAACTTTCAGTAATACAGAGGGTGATACATCTGATACCCAAACTGAGGCCTCAGAATTTGAGGAACAAGAAGTGGTACCAATTCAGACATCACATAAAAATACTAAACAAAAGAGAAAATACCCAAAAAAACTTCTAACTGGACAGGACCCCGTCCCAATACGAGATCACATCACAACACAGGCGAATCTACTAGTGACTACAATTTCCAACCGCCAAAAAACGGACAAGGAGGGCAGGGAGGAAACACCGGCAGAGGAGGAAACACACACAACAGACACAGAGTCTGAACAGTGCCTATGACGTCTATAACCTATCTGCTTGTATACTTTCTCCCACCCAGATGGAGGTTTTGGGCTATGGACTGTCCTTTGTTCCTACATGTAATTTCGATTTGTATCAGACTTTACAGGATGTGAACAAGTTTGTTAGACTTCTTACCATTAAGAGACATTTTTTCACCACTACTGATAATGCTGATGTATGTAATGAGTTACCACCTGATTTGAATTCCATAGGTGTGGGTTACACTCCCCTTAGCATGTCTTTTCAGGAACAGATAGCGGTACATACGTTGCAGGACCTTCAAACCAGGGATTCTCCCTCTACTGACACTGTGAATACTACCATCAACAGGACACGTACACCTAATCCTTACTTCTATCCGATAAATTCACGTGTCCCAGCTATGGATATTTTTCAACACAGAGTCGAGGAAGAGTTGAGATCCCTATCCACCGAGCAGGTAAACTCTAAAAACAACCTAACACTTCCCCAGAAAAGAGCCCTCAAAGATTTGAATGATAATCCTAATATCATAATACGCCCCTCTGACAAAGGGGGATCTGTGGTAGTATTGGATAAAACTCTTTATATTACAGAGGTTCAAAAAATGCTAGATGACCCAGTAACTTATAAAATCATTTCTGGTGACCCGTCCGAGGTGTTTAGAAAAAAACTTCGGGACATTATAGACTTAGGGGTTAATTTGGATCTGTTAGACACCAAACAAAAAGAATATTTGTTGGTTGAACACCCCTTGATACCTATGTTCCATGCACTCCCCAAGACCCACAAGGGTATTTTCCCTCCCCCATTTAGGCCGATTGTATCAGGTGTGGGATCTTTGGTTGAGAGGACCTGTGCTTGGCTAGATAACCTGTTACAACCTCTGGTCACAAGAACATCTGGCTATATACGGGATAGTAAGAGTTTACTTGCAGAAGTGGATAACTTACCTTGTAATTCCTCCAGCTCCTGGCTGTCTTTGGATGTGACCGCACTTTTTTCCTGCATCCCGCACGACAAAGCTATTACTGCCTTGAGATATCATCTTGCAAAATTTAGTAATTATGGTGAGTCTCTAAAAGATTACATTATTATTGTTACTGAATTTTTACTTTCCCATAACTTTTTTAAGTTTTGCGATACTTTCTACCTACAGTTGGTTGGCTGCCCCATGGGGGCTAAATTCTCCCCTTCTTTAGCCAACTTATACATGTCATACTGGGAGGAGGTCGTCATGTACAATCCACATAATCCCTTCCACGAATACATCCAGTGGTACGGGAGGTACATTGACGACCTCCTCCTAATATGGACGGGTGGTCCCTCTCTTGGTAGTGAATTTGTGAAGTATATTAATTTTAATAACCTAAATTTAAAATTCACATACCAGTATGAACCATCTCAAATTTCTTTCTTGGACATTTCCCTGCGTTTTCAGGAGGGCCGTATTCAGACCAGCCTCTTTAGAAAACCTTCGGCTGGTAACGGACTACTGCATGCACATAGCCATCACCCGTCCCATGTGACACGTAATCTTCCAATTGGTGAGTTTATCAGAGTCCGTAGGGCCTGTTCCAACGCCTCTGCTTATGAGGATGCGTGTAACAATCTGACCACACGCCTTTTGTTGAGAGGATACCGCAGGTATAATATTGATAGGGCTAAGAGAATAGCGGAGAGCAGGGATAGAGATTACCATCTCAGGGACAGAAATCGTACTAACGTTTCTCCTTCCATTATATCCCCTGTCCCGTTAACTTTCTCCACTCCCTATAGCTCACAATTTAGGGAGATTGAAAACATAATAAGGAAGTATATCCCTATTCTTTTCCAAGACAATAAATGCGATACTATTCTATCCTCAGGAATACGTTGCGTCGCTAGACGGGGCAGGACCCTTGGGAATATTCTATCCCCTACGGTTGTTCATGACCAGACCCCGGGGAGAGAAAACTGGCTTTCCATCAAAGGCTCCCATAAATGTGCGATGCCCAGATGCGGTTTATGCGGTCACATCCAAAAGAGCTCGACTTTTACATCGGTAAGCACAGGCCAAAAGTTTAATATAGCATCCTTTATTAATTGTAACACTACGTTTGTAGTATACCTTGCCTGGTGCACCGAATGTAATTTACAGTACATTGGCAGTACAAAAAGAAAGTTAAAACAGAGAATTGCGGAGCATATCTCTGATGCAGCAGCAGCAGCAGCAAGATTTAACTCCCGCAGAGCTATGTCAGGTCTAACCAGACATTTCTTTGACTCCCATCAGGGGGTGTGTCGCTCTTTGTGTGTTATTCCCATTGAAAGAGTATCAAAACCACAGAGGGGGGGAGATTGGGTCCGCCTCCTCCGCAAACGTGAGGCTTTTTGGATACTCCGCCTGGACACTAGAGCACCTAAAGGTTTGAATTTTAAAACCGATCTGTCATATTTATATTGATTTAACCTAGATTGATTTAACTTTTTGTGTTGATCTGTATATATTTACTTATATTTTGTTTATACATTTTCAGGTGCTTTTCCTCTTGCGGTCCCTCCCCCTTGGGGGGCGTTACTCAAGTGACGTGTTTAGATAGGAGCATATATACTCACTGAACCATTGTGTATGTTGATGCCGTGATCAAGGGGTTTTTTCCCCGAAACATGTAGGCCTGCATTTTTATTACTTGTATTTTTTATATGCTTCAATAAAGATTCAACTTTTTTTGGAAGCTGTGGACTTTCTACGTTTTTTATAGCCTATTTACCGGGTGCGGCCCGCTTCACATCCACCTGCTTCCATTGGGATAATTTGCCTACCCTGCACAAAGTCTTGGTGAGCTGACTTCTTTTTACATATCACCTGGATTTATGACCCACTACATGGACACACTCCACAGATAAGACTGAACTGACCAACAATCTTGGACTTCCAAATAACCTTTAAAGGACAACTCCGGCGAAAATTTTTTTTGGCTTATTTAACACACATTACAAAGTTATATAACTCTGTAATGTGGTTAAATACCCGGTCTGGCCCCCTTCCCCCACTTTCCGACCTCCGACCCCCCACCCCGGAAGTTAAAGAATATATACATTACCTATTACGGTCGTCACGGTCCTCTTCTCTGGTGTCGGGTGATGTCAGAGCTGGGGGCGGTCCGGGTCTTCTTCCTCCTCGGCGTCTTCATTGAGAGTGAATGGGAGAGAAAAGGCTGCTGGTGCACATGCGCACCAGCAGCCTTTTCATTGGCTGGAGCGCATCACATGGCTTCCAGCTTGCTCAGCCCTGATTGGCTGAGCTTGCTGGAAGCCATGTGATGCGCTCCAGCCAATGAAAAGGCTGCCGGTGCGCAAGCGCGCTGGCAGCCTTTTCTCTCTCATGGACCCGGAAGAAGGAGACATCGCTGGACGGCGGACGCAGGTGACGGTGAGGCGGCCGGCGGCCGAATGGAGTGGCGATCGTCACCGGAGGGATGGTGAGTATGGTGTCTGTGTGTGTCTGTGTTTTTTTTTTTGGGGGGGGTCCCGCCGGAGTTGTCCTTTAATTTACAACAAGTCCTTTTTATTGCCCTGGCTTATCTATGTGATGTATATACCCCCTCAACCCCCCCCCCCCCCCATTTACAGATGTCTCTCCCTTCTGGCTTGTAACATCCCTAAAATGTTGTGCTGTTTCTGTAAGTCATTCATTTGTGAACTTGTCTGACGAAGGGATCTTGTGAATCCCGAAAGCTCACAGCTCTAACAGTTTTATGTTGGCCAATAAAGGTATCACTCCTAAAATACTTTGATTTCAAGTATTTACCACGATATGGATTTTTCTGGCTAACACGGTACCATACTATACATTTTTCTTTAACTGTACACAACTGTTTGGGATTATTATCCTCTCATCAGTACAGAGACATGTGCTGGCTGGCTCTTGAAAGGATTATAGTCATGGGACGTCATAAAGATGTATTAGGGCTTACAAGCCTTAAAGGGAAAGATACCTAATACCTAAGAGCTAATTTGTATATGCTTATTACTTGCTGGTCATTCGATAAGTCCTGCACTAGAACGAGGCCAGAAACAGTTGGCTCCATACTGCATTTAGTGGCATCACCATGTTACTGCAGCTTCAGCTCCTATTGAAGTAAGAGCCGAGGTTTCAGTAACTCAGCACCGCCACTACAAGGAGTACGGAGCCAACTGCCAATATCCCTGTAGTGTGGGCATCGAACAGATGAATGGTATGTCGCCACCCCATCAATCAACTAATGATAGCTGAAGCACTGGAGGCAGGCCGACCCCCCCCCCCCAGTGGGAGGAAACACCCACCCCTCTATGATACAGCTCCATAGATTCTAATGGAGTCGCGTCATAGAGGGGCGGGTATTTCCTCCCACTGGGGGTGGTTCGGCCTGCCTACAGTGCTTTAGCCCAGGCCTGATAGTACCTTCAATTTAAAGCTGACAGAAGTGAGGTCATATAATTATTACTAATAACCTACATGTCCCAACTATATAAAACAGCACAATAAATGTGCATAGTCAATGTGTAAAATTTTTCACAAGGCTTCAATTAATATTTGAAGCCAATGCTTACAGAACAAAATGTCCTCTTGAACAAATAACATTTCTTTTTATATTTGCACAGGTCACATAACAAACAATTAAGAAGCTGATCCATATTTGCTGAGTGACAAAGTACAAAATGAAGAGAACAAAAATAGTAGTGATCTTCCATATATAATTCGATTTATACGGGGTGTTTTCTACTTTCCTATAAAAATTTAATGTCTGTAAATGGGTTGCTAATGTATTTATCTGTTTCTTGCTTTCTGCTGTGGCTGGGGATTTTCTTTTTTACTTTTTTTTTTTTCAAGCAGGAAGATGAAACGTTGGGTTAAAAGAGTGAGAAAGAGTAGGGGTAGGAGGACAAACGCGACAGCATTTCAGTCCCCAGCTGTCAATCAATTCTAAGTTGCTCACTCCATTAAAACCCTTTCAAGCAAAAGTCAGTAAATGTACTGACCTGCTTCAGATGCTCACTGTTTACACAAACAGAGACCAGGAGCTGCAACGGCATCGGCAATTGCCGGCATTGGTGGATCAGTAACGGTAATTGGTGTTGTAAAAAACACATAGGATTACATTGGAATCTCTGGAAAGAAAATGCTAATTTTAACTTTTCACTCTTACTTTGCAGTTATTCCTGTGAAATGCAGAAAGGGTTAAATAACTGAATGAATGTACATTTAAATACTTGAAAGAGTGAATATTTCAAAATGGGTTGAATTGTGGGGGGTTTTAGTATACAGGCCTCTAAATATACTCCAAAACTGAACTGGTGCCGAAAGAATTTCTGAGTTTGAAATTTTCACGAACATTTTGAAAATTGCTACTAAACATTTACGGCCTCTAACATCCCAAATAAGTAAAAGCATGTTCACCAAATGCTTTCAAAATGAAGTAGACATGTTATAGATGTGAATTAATAAATAATGAATGTAGTATTACTATTTTCCTTATTGGCAGAGACTTTCAAATGTAGAGAAATGCGCTTTTTTTTTTTACATTTTTAACATTTTGGAGTTATTCACAAAAAAATTCTAAAGCTATCAACTCAAATTTACCACTAACATAAAGTAGAATATGTAACAAAAAACAATCTTGGAATCAGAAGGATTGGTAAAAGTATTCCTAAGTTATTGATGAATAAAGTGACACAGGTCATATTCATAAAATTTGCCTTGGTCCTGAAAGGGTTAAAGCCTAAGGGTCGTATTACACTGGAAAATTATCGTTTGAAAAATTGTTAGATAGTTCTGATTTAAACGATAGTCGTTTTGTGTAATAGCAAGCAATGATTAAATGACCAAGGATAAATCGTTGATCGTTTGATAGAATCTGGACCTATTTTCATGGTTGATCGTTTAAGTCAGACATAAGGTACAACCCTCCCCTTTCTTTGTGGTTTTTGCACTCCTCCTTATAAGACCCATATGTGACCAATTAGCGGGATGTGATGTGCATGGTAAGAACCTCCTCTTTCCCAGTCTAGCTGGGAGCAAATGGAGTGGGCTTTTAGATCTATTCACACTAGCTGTGCGCTGCCGGCCATTGCCAGGGTGGTGCAGCTCTGGCCCTGGGGGCCTGGTTCTGCGGCAATGGGGTCGCTGGACCGCTGGGCAGCTTCGCCCCCCCCCCCCCCCGTGGGCACTGGCCTTGCGGTGGTGGTGGGCGGTTGTGGTAGTGGGCGGTGGTGGTCGCTGGCGAATGCTGCACCATGGCTAGAGTAGGGACTCATGTGGATCAGAAGACCTGTGTGTGGTACATGGGGCAATATGGTTTGATAAAATTATATACTAGCTTCTGATGTTGGTTTTTAATGTAGCTGAACAAGCTTTAGTATCAACCATGGGTGTAATGTGCAGCCATTTCTGTGTTCTCCAGGCTTGTGCATAAGGTACAACTCTGCATGCGATCCAAACCCACCAGGTCTTTTTTACCAGCATGCTGTTAAAAAAGACCAGGAGGGGTTGGATCGCATACAGAGTTGTACCCTATTTCTAAATAAAACTATAAGCAGTCAAGACAGCAAGTGCCAGGATTCATTTTCTTCCAGTGTTATTCTATGCCTCAAGCACCTCGATACTGTCCAGAGTGCTGGTCTACACAGCACAAACTTTTGATAGGCCTGCCACATTAACTAACTTTGTTTCTGAAGTTGCTGTTTGGGACGTCGATAGGCTGTCTCATTCCTCAGATGCCATAGATGCACTACTGATATGGCATCTTTAGAAAACTAATGACTATGGCATCTAAGGGGTAAAAACAATCAAGGACCAACTTTATTGGTCTCTGATCTCCTAATAATGTAGCAGAGCCAAACTCTGCTGTAAATCCTGGCTCTGTAGGTAGCTGTACACCATCTCTTCCTCTTGATGACATTAGTCTATTAATAATTCTCTGTACATTAAAGGGGTTATCCAGCGCTACAAAAACATGGCCACTTTCTTCTAGAGACAGCACTAATCTTGTCTCCAGTTTGGGTGAGGTTTTGTTATGGTGCGTTTACACGTAACGAATTTGCGATAATGATAGAATTCGAAAGATAATCGTACGTGTAAACGCAGCGAACGATGAAACGACGAACGAGAAATCATTCATTTTGATCTTACAACATGTTCTCAAATCGTCATTCGTCGTTCCGTGTAAACAGTCGTTCGCCGATTTAACCAATGTGTGAGATAGGCTTAAGCGATCGCAAAACGATTTTCCTTACGATATAATGTACCGTCTAAATGCTGATCGTTACGGAAAAAAAATTGTTACTCTGACATCGTTAATCGTATGATCGGGCCAATTATCGTTTCGTGTAAACGCAGCATAAGTCAGTTCCATTTTAGTGAATGGAGCTTAATTGCAAACCACACCTGAACTGGAGACAAGAGCAGTGTTGTCTCTGGAAGGAAGTGGCCATGTTTTTGCAACGCTGGATAATCCCTTTAAAAATCACCATTTTCTTCCCACATAATTTAATAGAAGTAAAATTAAATAGCACATGCCATAATACATTCCCTTCTTATTCTTTTATTTATTTTTTTTAATATTGTTTGTACTTAATTTGAATCAGATGCTGTTGGTCTAGGATTTATTTTATTTAGAATACTTTTTAATAACCATAAGGCTCTGAACTGGATGGTAAAATATGCGTGGGCCTTTTATAAAGCGGAAAATGGAGACACATTTAATTAACAACAAATGCACCGATATTCATTTCCAATGCATCCACATTCCGCTGGTGTGACTGCCCTTGCACAGATGCTCTGGATGACTTTGTGGCATGGTGGGTCTGGTAGTAATGGGTTTAGTCACACGCATGTCGATCGATGCAATTTGTTTTCATACAAGATGGTGCTGGGAATGAGGAGTCATCGTGTCTGCTTATACTGCCTTATTGTCTTCCAATATTAATGCTTTTCATTCAGAGAACAGCACAACATACATGATGGTATAGTCTCTCTACTGTGTGAGGTATTCTAGTCTGGATTTCTCCCAAACAGGGCTGTGGAGTCGGAGTCGTGGAGTCGGAGCTAGTTTTGGCTGGAGTCGGAGTCAGAAAAAAAATGTACCGACTCCGACTCCAGCTTTAAAAAAATCTTTTATAAATGTAGAATTAAATTTTGATATGAATTTTACAAGTTTTGCTCATGAATATATATTATGAGTAACATTCTAATAGGACACTGTCCCTATTACATAAGGGGGGGTCAGGGAATATATCAGTAATAGTACACTGGCCTTATTAGATAAGGGTGGTCGGGGAATATATCAGTAATAGGACACTGGCCTTATTAGATAAGGGTGGTCGGGGAATATATCAGTAATAGGACACTGGCCTTATTAGATAAGGGTGGTCGGGGAATATATCAGTAATAGGACACTGGCCTTATTAGATAAGGGTGGTCGGGGAATATATCAGTAATAGGACACTGGCCTTATTAGATAAGGGTGGTCGGGGAATATATCAGTAATAGGACACTGGCCTTATTAGATAAGGGTGGTCGGGGAATATATCAGTAATAGGACACTGGCCTTATTAGATAAGGGTGGTCGGGGAATATATCAGTAATAGGACACTGGCCCTATTAGATAAGGGGGGTCATGGAAAAGTTGTTGGTCACTATTTGGCAGATTGTTTCTGAGCTGGAAGAGTCCATTGTGTGGGGGAGATCTGTGCTGTTCTCTTCCTGAATGGTGGATGACTGTATATGAGCAGCAGTGTAATATGAAGATATCCTGTGTAATATAGAGGAGGAGGAGAAGACATAAGTAGTGTAGTAGTAACCTCTGTCCTCAGTGTGGTGTGTTCTCTCTGGGAGATTATGTGTTTTTCTTCAGTGTTCTATGGCTGCAGCTGTGTGTGTGTGCGCGCGTGCTATGGCTGCAGTAGGCTGTGTGTGTATGCTACGGCTGCAGCAGGCTGTGTGTGTGTGCGCACTATGGCTGCAGCAGGCTGTGTGTATGTGTGCTATGGCTGCAGCAGGCTGTGTGTATGTGTGCTATGGCCGCAGCAGGCTGTGTGTGTGTGTGTGGTGTGCGCTATGGCTGCAACAAGCTGTGTGTGCTATGGCTGCAGCAGGCTGTGTGTGTGTGCTATAGCTGCAGCAGGCTGTGTGGGTGTATGCTATGGCTGCAGTAGGCTGTGTGTGTGTGCTATTGCGTGCCCCTACAGTGACCTTCTATATGACTGTGTGACCCATCTATATCACTATGTGTGACCCCTCTCTATATCACTATGTGTGACCCCCTGTATATCACTATGGCTGACCTCTATATCACAGGGATCTGGCATTGTTAGCAGTGTTTCTTTAAGTATGGTGAATATTTAGTTAGAAACATAGAAGACTGTCAGCAGGAAAAGATCACCTGCTCCATCTAGTCTGGTTCTGAGTAGTTCAGGACATAGAGGCTGGAGACTGGCTGCATCCACTGCACACACAGGAGAAGCTTCCTTTCTATGTTTCATAAGTCGCCCCAGGATCATGTAATACATTAGGGAGAAGCTGCTGAGCCAGTGTGATAAAAAAAACTCCCCTGGTACATGACTGGCCATTTATGAAGGAGTCAGAGTCGGTCCTGATAAAATTCAGGAGTCGGAGTTGGTCCTGATAAAATTCAGGAGTCGGAGTCGGAGCTGCGGCTTACCGACTCCACAGCCCTGCTCCCAAACCTTTTTATTTTTCCTAAGTGTCATTCCGGTGTAATGGGAAAGATATAGCAGGGATTCACTAATCAAGATACACCGATTTCTGGTACATATTGTGCTAAAATTCAGTATATAATATAAAAAATTGGCTAACATGTCTACTGAGTTGCTCCAAATGTATCACTTTGACAATTTGTGCCACTTTCACTATACATGCAAAATGTATATATGGCTGTGGGTGGGAACCTATACTTACCTGCTCCTATCCCCTGCAGCGTGTGCACTTATGCTCATGGTCCTCCCAGCTACTTCCTGGTTGTTGATGCCTTGTTGTCCCTGCAAGAACTGCCCTGCTACGCCATTCACTGGCCACAGTGGTGTCCCGCTTAAGTCCACGATTGGCTTAGAAGGGCAGTTCCAATGAGAACAAAGTGTCAACTCAGGAGTAGCAGGGAGGACCAGGGGATCAGGGCAGGTAAGTACAGTTTTGTTTACAAATTGCACTTGCCTAGGTTCTGGCCTGGGGTGACCTTGCAATGTGAGAAATGAAAACTTGTGTTCCAGCTTGGCGAGCCAAATTTTAAAACTGAATTAAAAAAAGAATAATTCACATACAGTATCTGTAGAGCTGTCCGCAGCAGTGGACCCCCTACCACGCACAGCACTACAAATGTGCATTCGTAACTGTTCAAATCGGCACAGAGCTATTCTTTGAGAATAGGTGATCCACGTCACAACTGCGACTGCTCAATGGCTTTCCCTTATTTCTTTCAATTGCGGCCAGAATATGCAGATGTGTGAATGGGGTCTTAGTGCCCTCGCCTTATCTTGGAAGTGTTCAACTACCTTATTCTAAATAAAGGAAACAGGAAGTTGTATTTCAGCCTGAAAAAATAAATGTTGAATGCCAAATTATATGTGCTCCAAAATGTCAGCATGAACGTACTGTACAACTCATTCTGCCAAAAAATCTGGATTGTAATTTCGGGGTGTAAATGGACAATTTAATAAAAAATAAGATTAGTTTATCCTCCCATTATAAGGCTGGTGAGGGCACAGGGCTGCCCCATTGCTCCGTTTTCCCGTCATGGTGCTGGTTAGAGATGAGCGAATCTCGAGCATAGGCTATATCCAGTTTTCCAGAACTCTCGAAGGCTGTGTCCAACTTCTGAGGCCCCCAGTAATCAAATGGCACATGCTCAGGTTCGGAAGATTCGCTCATCTCTAGCTAGCACCATGACGGGAATATAGAGCAATGGGGCAGCCCTTTACACTCACTCCCTCTATAATGGGAGGATAAACATTTGTTGCTTTTTTATTATATTATTTGAGGTTTTCTAAAGGTAAACTTTTTTTTAAGTAACTACAGATGGGAACGTTAAACAGATGACTCACATGCTATTTAAAAGCACAGGGAGTGTATGCGTCTTCCTGTCTAACGTTATGTATGCTTATTCCATTGTATTTCCATCAACAAGTTATACCAAACTCCTTCTAAAATTGAAGCTGAATCTAAGAATAAGACTGGCATAACCTTTGTTTAGAGATTCATTAAGGAGATTTAAAAGGTTTACGATCCAAAGTACGTAAGAAGGAAGACTGGCCCCATATCTATGTATAGAAATCCGCTTGTTGAGGCTTTCTATCCAAATAAAATTAGTAATATGCTAGTAAATCAGTAAAGACTCTAAGTTACCTTTATTTACTCACAGAGATATCGGTACTGGCTTGTTGTAGTAGCCGTTTTACAAACCTAACGAAAAGCAGCCATATTGATTATTAATAAATTAATAATTTATCACTAAATTAAATTCTTAGTAACTGAAAGTAAATAATCACATTGATCACAGACTGACACTCATGAAGTAAATTAAACCGATATGACTGTACTTGTACTATGACGTGTCCTGCAAAGGTAAAGAATGATGGTTGACCTTAGGGAGATCAATCAAAACACCCAGAAGCTTAACTATTACCATAGCAGAGATAGCGGCTGCTATGGGGCCTGCTACATTAGTGGGGCCATCCCTGCAATACACCGGGCCTCCTGAGCTGTCATTATACAGCGTACCAAGGAGGACAGTATGTACTGGGGGGGTAGGATACTAGGAGAGATGCCTATTTTGGGGGACATTATCTACAGGGGGATTAGTGCAAAGTTGCTATAGTAATGTAAAAGATTTGGCAATGGTTATATCGGGTATGTGTAGCATATGTCTCTAGAATTAAAGTCCCTGGTGGGCCCAAGGTACCCCAGTCTGACACTGTAAGTTGCTAGAAACAAAATATAAGCTATGTGATGATGTAAACAGTGGTGGTTCCACCATTATATATACTTTTCTCTGTATATATATATATATATATATATATGCCTTTGAATCATTATGGTGTAAGACACTTAATAAAAAGACCGGACCGGTCTCGAAACTCGTTGTGTCGCTGGCATAATTCTTTTAATAAATTTTAGGATATTTTGTATCACTATTACCCCTTGGACCTGCGCCTGTTTTACCCGTCTTGGAGTGGAGGAGGATACTGACTGTAAGTTGCTGACTTCTTTCTACATACTGTAGCTGCCCACATAAGATTGCACTTCTGTGTAAGCAAAAGTTGTAGCCAGCAACCAGTAAACCTACATCATGCTGTTTTGTGGACTTTATTGACCACCTGGGCCACCCAAATACATAAACTGCTGTGAAGAGTACAGCCAGGTAAGTCATCATTTACATGTGGCACATGGGGATGAGGTCTTGCCAACCACCTACACCTATTCAATGCCATTTACTTTTTACTCATATTATTATCATTATTATTGTTTATTTTTCTTTTGGTTCAAATTGATACAACTATATAAGCATCCCCTTTTATCCCATATGAGCATCCCCGCTTATGCCACATGAGCATCCCCTTTTATGCCATATACCTTCATTTGCAACTCTTTTGCAAATATATAATGCAAACTAAGGGTCACTGTGTTCAAAATTCAGTCTCTTGTAGGTGAATGTATTGCACCATGGATGTTGTCCCTTTTATTATTATTTTTATTTACATAGTTCACACTAGGGTATGTAGAGGTACAGGAACATGGACTGTTCAGATATGTAGGAATCTGCTATTATAGATGCCAGACTAGCAATAACTCCACTTTTATAAATCAGGTCAGGTTAATATTGTGGTGCTCACACCCATTCAGAGAAATGCATGTGACACAGCAGGCATACTTTAATAATAAACTCCATTGTAGTAATTAAACCTGATTGGTATATGTCATTATCAGTGGTTCCGAATATTCTCGATGTCTGGGGCCCTCATATTCAATTATTATTTAAAGAACAAAGTTTTGCAACATAAAATGAAATAAAGTACTTTTTTTTTTTAAACATTCTTTATTTAAGATATTTTCTCATTTCATAAATACATAGAAACAGACTGACTTTGATCATAAACCGGTAATATTTTCGAAATAAAGTACTTTTAAAGCACTAAACATGAATTCGACAGCTGCAATTCCCGTTGCTAATTGCTAACACTTTTAGATAGCTGATAGATCATAGAGACCAATGGTACCTTTCATATATTTGTCTGTACTTCCTCAACATAGAAACATGCTTTAGGTAGCCTTCCCAAAGCTCCTGAAGTACAGAGGGCTGTAATGCCTCTTCACTCCCCCTCCTATCCCTGTCCTGACACAGGTGTCACTATCACTGCTGCATGCTGAGCCTCCCCTTATGTTTGTTCTAATACATATTTGCATTAGAATAGACCTGAGACCTGGGAAAGTAGCCTGTGTTACTGGAGCTGCACCCGTCACTCAGAGTAACAAGTGGAGAGAACTGTCAATCATTGCTCGCTCTGGTACCGGCTGCCGCACCTACAACTCTGGTGCCACAGGCTGCTTCTCCAAGGTAACATTTTATTTTTGTATGCAGTAGAATATACATCAGAGGAAGCTCAGGATCGCCGGCGCTGCCTGCAGTAGTGCTGATGGTATGCTAAGGTTACGTAACTGTCCTGGAACAGAGCTTGTGCAACCCTGAAGTTCATGCATACACTTCTATACTTTTCAAGGGTACAAAAACATAAATACTTGACACATTGTGAACAGATTTAAAAAACACGGCTAATGTGTATATGTTGTAACAATACCATATCCTATTATAATGATGATGATGCTAATGATAGGCATATGGTACCGGTACCGATAACCAGGCACAGCACTTGGTGCACACCTATGATGGCACGGGGGATGATAACTCTGGCACATCACAACTGCAATTGCGTCATTACTCATAAATATACTACTTTTGCAGGTAACCTTACCTCACGTTTGTTGCCAGTATGAACTATACATCTTGCTACAGTCGTCTTTCTAACTCACGGCACAATTATTTATTACACAATTATTTATTACATAATTAATTATGTAACTATGTAATAGTGAGTTTTGTTGCAATTGCGCTCCAGTCTGAACTACACCTAAATGGCTAGGTCTGTTTGCTTGGTGGAATTCTAACATTCTTTAGCTTCTCAAATATATGAACACAAATCCATGCACACCTCCAATGATAAATGCCCCCCAATGTGTCTCTTTATAGCAGGGGTCTCAAACTCGCGGCCCGCGGGCCAACTGCGGCCCGCGGGACACAAGTTTGCGGCCCCCACCACTTTACTGCCCGGCGGCCCCCCTCCGCCGCCTGGCCCATTGATCGATCTTGTGACCGCAAGCAGTGTTTTGCTTGCGGTCACAAGAGTCTGTGTTGGACGGCCCCGGGCTGATGCTGCCTCCCTGGGGGTGTCCCCGGGATTCCCGGACAGCACGCGCACCAGGGAGCTGTGTGCGCAGCAGCTGTTGCTTCCGGGTCAGGGAGCGCTGACCCGGAAGTAACAGCCTGGCGCACATAGCTCCCTGGTGCGCGTGCTGTCCGGGAATCCCGGGGACACCCCCAGGGAGGCAGCATCAGCCGGGGGTCCGTCCATAAGAAGGGAGCTGCGACGGGGGATCGATGTGTTAGGTGAGTTGTTTTTTTTATTTTGTTCTTTATCTACCTTGCGAGGGACAAGATATGGGGACAACATCTACAAAGAGGGGGGGCATTTATTTGGGGGGAAAGATAAGGGAGGCATCTATATGGGGGAAAAGTTAAGAAGGGGGCAACATAAAAGAGACATCTATATGGGGGGGAGATAAGGGGGCAACATAAAGGAGGCATCAATGTGGGGGGGAGATAAGGGGGCAACATAAAGGAGGCATCTATATGGGGGGAGATAAGGGAGGCAACATAAAGGAGGCATCTATATGGGGGGAGATAAGGGGGCAACATAAAGGAGGCATCTATGTGGGGGGGGGGGAGATAAGGGGGCAACATAAAGGAGGCATCTATATGGGGGGAGATAAGGGAGGCAACATAAAGGAGGCATCTATATGGGGGGAGATAAGGGGGCAACATAAAGGAGGCATCTATGTGGGGGGGGGAGATAAGGGGGCAACATAAAGGAGGCATCTATATGGGGGGAGATAAGGTGGGCAACATAAAGGAGGCATCTATATGGGGGGGAGATAAGGGGGGCAACATAAAGGAGGCATCTATGTGGGGGGGGGGAGATAAGGGGGCAACATAAAGGAGGCATCTATATGGGGGGAGATAAGGTGGGCAACATAAAGGAGGCATCTATATGGGGGGGAGATAAGGGGGCAACATAAAGGAGGCATCTATATGGGGGGGAGATAAGGGGGGCAACATAAAGGAGGCATCTATATGGGGGGGAGATAAGGTGGGCAACATAAAGGAGGCATCTATATGGGGGGGAGATAAGGGGGGCAGCATAAAGGAGGCATCTATATGGGGGGGGAGATAAGGGGGGCAACATAAAGGAGGCATCTATATGGGGGGAGATAAGGGGGGCAACATAAAGGAGGCATCTATATGGGGGGGATAAGGGGGACAACATAAAGGAGGCATCTATATGGGGGGGATAAGGGGGCAACATAAAGGAGGCTTCTATATGGGGGAGATAAGGGGGCAACATAAAAGAGGCATCTATATGGGGGGGAAGATAAGGAGGGGACTACATGGGGGGCATCTACTATAGGGGAACTACACAGAGAGGGGCTCCCAAGGAGATGCACATGGGGCCATCTATATGGAAGACTGAGCAAGGGGCCATCTTTACACAGAGGGAGGCATATACTATAAGGGGGGTCACATAGAGTCAGCCTACCCACTAAACGAGGGTGTAAATGGGACAATACAGATGTGCAGTTAGTAGAGAGATGAGGATGGTGCCAGTGTGAGGAGCCTAATATGTTTCTCTGGTAGATTCCGTGGATTCGCAGCTCAAAGAAGTTCTCACAATGGCCGAGGACAGAAGGAGAAGATGATAAAAAGGGAAGAACTCCGATCAATGAAGACGTCCCCTGTGAGTCACCTGATGTAACTTTCATGTTCAGAAAGTTAAATGTTAAGGAACTGTCAATACAGACATTTGAATATGAATAATAATTACATTTGATGACATTGGAATGTTTTTGTAAGAGCTTTTCTTGTGGAAACCCTGATGCGGCCCAGCCTCACCCAGACTCTACCTCCAGCGGCCCCCGGGTAAATTGAGTTTGAGACCCCTGCTTTATAGTATCTTATTATTTTCATGGCCACCATTCCAAGCTCTGGAGCACTGCTCGAGGATGTATTACATTACACAGTTCTCACATCACTCACCGATATCAGGGAGCCCAAGGCAGGGAAGGGAGGGGCCCATTGTGAATTTATTATGGGGCCCCTTTTCTGAAGAGAGAACTGCTCATCCTATAACATGTATAGAATTATCCAATTATCCTGACAGACTATTAAATACGATTCCGGGTTGCTGTTTGGCAATTTTGGGCATGAAGAGAATAATGTTTCAGGTAATGTGACAAACACAGACACAGTTTGTTATATAACACAGGACTAGAAGTTGGTGTCCACTCCAGAAATCTGCCTACTTTGTCATGGTGATATTATACGCTAATAGAGGATACGCCATTGTCACATACTGTATCTCAAGTTACCTGCTAGTAAAGCAGCATTACTGTAAGTCTTGTGTGCTGTAATTCATGGAAGGGAAATGACTCTGCTTCATGCCTAGATGATATGGTGTCATTTACCCAGCTTAATCATAACCCTTTTGCATCTAATGGATCACGTTTTATCGGTAGAGAATGGCAATTCCTAATTCCATTAGAACTTTAGTGGATTATTCTCTGAGCCAGGACATATCGGATATAGTTACAGGAGAAAGTTGTTTCATTGGTCTCTAAATCTTGGTTAGTAGTTACTTTATTTATTATTCGAAAAGCTATTATGATGTATTTTTAATATAAAAAATGATGGTCTGTTAAACTGTTTGATGGTATTATTTGGGCACTAAATAGTACAACATGAAGACTGAGGGTGGAAGTAGAGGGCGCTGCACAGGGCACCATCTAACCTTAGGCAGCCACTGGTTACATAACTGCACTAACCATACAACAGTCACAAAAAAAAAAAAACACTGACATGCTTCTTGTCATGATTTTAGTGTTGTGGTATTTCTGTGTTTTTTGTTTTATCATTACCACATTCTGTAAATAAACATTTTGATCTGTTCAGGTCTTTGGCCTCTGGCGCGGGGAGCTATGAAACACTGATTTACTTCGCCTGTGCGGGCTTATTTACTCTTTATTGCTTTCTGGCCTAAATGACCAGGCCAATTTTATTTTTTTGCATTCTACTTCAGACTTCAGATTATGATGATTAGGAGAAATCCTGCCCTCTTCATCCCTCCCGCCTCTCCATCCCTCTTCATCATTAGGAATGATGAAGAGGGTGGGGAAGAGGGATGGAGAGGCGGTGCAAGCCTAGGGCACAGACACTCTAGACTTGCCAATTTGACACAGGGCTGCAAGTTTAAAAGTTGTTTTTTAGGACAATAACTGCATCACCTGCCGAACAGACCCCAGGACAAATCGTGGATATAAAGCAGCTATCCGAAGGTACAAGCAGTTGGGGGGGGGGGGGCAGTGGCGTAGCGACCACCGGTCGCCGCTGCGACCAGGCCGCTACCAAGGGGGGGCCCGCGAGGCCCCCCTTGCCACTGCACTGCTCCCCTCCCACTCCCTCTTGTGACCGCAATCAATGTTTTGCTTGCGATCACCAGAGGCAGGCTGGGGAAGTACTTCCGGCGCAGGGAGCATCGTGTTGAAAAAATCCAGGTCCCGCAAAGCTCCGCCCTCTCCACGGGAAGCCCTGCCAGCGCGTGTGACTAGTGGACTAGAGAAATCATTCAGGTGAGTATAGATTTTTTTGTTTTAAAGGGGATGATGAGGGGTGGTGTAGTGGTATGATGATGGAATAAGAGGATAATGAGGGGTGTAGTGGTATGATGATGGAACAAGAGGATGATGGGGGGTGTAGTGGTATGATGATGAAGGAACAAGAGGATGATGGGGGGTGTAGTGGTATGATGATGAAGGAACAAGAGGATGATGGGGGGTGTAGTGGTATGATGATGATAGAACAAGAAGATGATGGGGGGTGTAGTGGTATGATGATGAAAGAACAAGAGGATGATGAGGGGAGTAGTGGTATGATGATGGAACAAGAGGATGATAAGGGGTGTAGTGGTATGATGATGATGATGGAACAAGAGGATGATGGGGGGGTGTAGTGGTATGATGATGATGGAACAAGAGGATGATAAGGGGTGTAGTGGTATGATGATGATGGAACAAGAGGATGATGAGGGGTGTAGTGGTATGATGATGATGGAACAAGAGGATGATGAGGGGTGTAGTGGTATGATGATGGAACAAGAGGATGATGAGGGGTGTAGTGGTATGATGATGGAGCAAGAGGATGATGGGGGTGTAGTGGTATGATGATGGAACAAGAGGATGATGGGGGTGTAGTGGTATGATGATGATGATGGAACAAGAGGATAATGAGGGGAGTAGTGGTATGATGATGATGGAACAAGAGGATGATGAGGGGAGTAGTGGTATGATGATGGAACAAGAGGATGATGAGGGGTGTAGTGGTATGGTAATGAAGGAACAAGATGATTATGAAGGAACAAGACGATAATGAGGGGTGTAGTGGTATGATGATGAAGGAACAAGAGGATGATGAGGGGTTAGTGGTATGATGATGGAGGGACAAGAGGATGATGAGGGGAGTAGTGGTATGATGATGGAGGGACAAGAGGATGATGAGGGGAGTAGTGGTATGATGATGGAACAAGAGGATGATGGAGGGGTGTAGTGGTATGATGATGGAACAAGAGGATGATGAGGGGAGTAGTGGTATGATGATGAAGGAACAAGAGTATGATGAGGGTTGTAGTGGTATGATGATGAAAGAACAAGAGGATTATGAAGGAACAAGAGAATGATGAGGGGTGTAGTGGTATGATGATAAAGGAACAAGAGGATGATGAGGGGTGTAGTGGTATGATGATGAAGGAACAAGAGGATTATGAAGGAACAAGAGGATAATGAGGGGTGTAGTGGTATGATGATAAAGGAACAAGAGGATGATGAGGGGTGTAGTGGTATGATGATAAAGGAACAAGAGGATGATGAGGGGTGTAGTGGTATGATGATGAAGGAACAAGAGGATTATGAAGGAACAAGAGGATGATGAGGGGTGAAGTGGTATGATGATGAAAGGGCAGGAGGATGAAGGGGTAGTAGTATTATGGTGGAGGTGGTTGTAGTATGATAATGGAGGGGCAGGAGGATGAAAGGGGTAGTAGTATGATGATGGAGGGGCAGGAGGAGGGGACAACATGGGAGGCATCTGTATGGGGGATAAAATGGGGGGGCATCTATATGGGGGATAACATGGGGGCCATCTATATGGGGGATAACATAGGGGGCATCTATAATAGGGACAGCACAGGGGGCCATCTATAAGGGGGAAACATTGGGGGTCCATCTATAAGGTGGACTACATGGGGGGTGTATACAATAGGGGGATATGTACTATAAGGAGGTCACATAGTGTCAGGGCTACCTACTAAATGAGGGTGTAAAGGGGTCAATACAGATGTGCAGTTTGTAGAGAGATGAGGATGGTGAGGAGCGAGGAGCCTAATATGTCTGTCTGGCAGATTCTGTGGATTCGTGGCTTGGAGAAGTTCTTATAATGGCCCAGGCAGATGGAGAAGATAAAAAGGGAAGAACTCCGATCAGAAAATACGTCCCCTGTGAGTCACTTGATATAACTGCACTGTAATGTATATGGTGTATAGAGCCTGTGTACAGTGCGTCCACCTCTATATGACTTTATGAAGTGATATTGGTTTATGGTTAGAGGATTTTATTCAGTAGCAGTGGTGGTGTTAGTCAGTATGTGGTGGTATTAGTCAATAGCAGCGGTGGTGTTAGTCAGTATGTGGTGTTAAGTCAGTATGTGGTGGTATTAGTCAGTAGCAGCGGTGGTGTTAGTCAGCATGTGGTGTTATTAGTCAGTATGTGGTGGTATTAGTCAGTATGTGGTGGTATTAGTCAGTATGTGGTATGGGGGGGCCCAAGTTGACCTCTTGCACCAGGGCCCAAAAGACATTAGCTACGCCCCTGGGGAAGGGGGGCAGATTGTGGGTACAAAGTTGCTTTACGTGTCAAATTAGTAAAATAGTTGCAGTGCGTAGATGAGATTTGAAATTGCCCTTAATATTTCCTGATTCACCCACAGTGATCTCAGCTCTAATGCCATTCTGGGACATAATGAAGTCCAGGGGTGTCAACCAAGCAGCCCTCTGGCTGTTGCAAAACAATTTCCCTCATGCCTGCACAGCCAAAGCCTTAACTATCCAGGCATGATGGAAATTATAGTTTTGCAACATCACCAGTTTGACACCTGAGCTGTACACAAAAAGCTAAAGTGAATTTTTCAGACTGAAAAACAACAATATTTGGCATTTGTGGTGTTTATGGTATAATGTTTTCCTATACACTTGGATTGTTCATCTGACTGAATCTGCATATTTACCTAATGATATTTTCTTGTACAGTCAGCACATGTACAGCTGGAGCTCTATGAGCGTGCAGCTATTGTGCCCTGCTGTAATCTATATGTTTGTCTGTACTGTACATGAAACACGCACATGACTGGTGACATCACATACAGTAACAAAGACTTGTCCTCTCCCCCGCTGCTTGGCTCTCACCAGCGGGGGGTTTCCGCTCTTTCTGGCCTCTTTTTTTTAGGTTTTACAACACTCCATTCAACCAGAGACACAGGAAGGAAGAGCAGAGAGCTGTGTGCTGGGATTTTATATCCACTTACAATGACAAATGCATCATTTTCATAGTTTTTATTATGTAAACTCCACAACACTGGGTTACTCAGAATAATGCACAGCTGATGTACCAGTGTGTAAATGTTGGTAAATATAAACAAATAAAACAAATACTGACAAGCTTAACCCCTTAAGGACTGGGCCTGAAATGGCCTTAAGGACCGGGCCAGTTGTCACTTTTGCGTTTTTCGTTTTTCTCCTCCTTACCTTTAACACTTTTATTGTTCTACCTACAGGGCCATGGGAGGGCTTGTTTTTTTCAGGAACAATTGTACTTTGTAATGGAATCCTTCAATCTGCCATAAAATGAATGACGGAACCACCAAAATATCATTTATGGGGTCAAAAAATGAGATTCCGCAAATTTTGGGGACTTCCATGTTTACGTAACGCACTTTACGGGAAAACTGGCTACAGTAAAACTGGCTATAGAAATTACAAAAGGGCCATTTTAAACATGCATATTTATTCTATAGGTCGGTCTGAACACAGTGATATACATGTTTACTAGGTTTTCTAACATTTTACAATTTTTCTTAGGAGTAAAACTTTTTTTTTGCAAATAGGCATATTTAAAATGGCCCTATTGTAACTCCTTATAGCGCATTTATTTTTTCACCTATGGAGTCGTATGGGATGTAATTTTTTGCATCATGATCTCTAGTTTTTATTAGTAACTTTTTTCCTACATTAAACATATTGTTTGCTTTTTATAAAAAAATTTTATACATAAAATGTCATTAACAAAAACCAATGTCTGAGGTTTTTTTACTTCTTTTTGTTTACGCCGTTCACCGTGCAGAAACAATATTGCTTTATTTTAATAGATCGGACGATTACGCACACTAGGTATATAATATGTTTATTAATTTTATTATTAATGTAATCGGACAATTACGCACGCTCCGGTATATTATATGTTAACTTTAGAATTTTATTGGGGGAGGGGCTTTGGGACATCGATTAAAACTTTTATTAATTTTTTTTTTTTACAGTTTTTAAGTCCCCTTAGGGGACTTTTACATTATTACATTTGATTCTATACACTGATCTTCTGTTAGAGCCTGCTTGTGGCAGACTGTATCAGAAGACTGCAGACCTGACTGCACTGAGGAAGGTAAGGGACCTCTGGCAGTCAAGAAATGCGATTGGGGGTCCCGATCGATAAGTGACTGGAGATGCTCCGGTCACTTACACTTAAACGCAGATTGCAGCGTTTAAGGGGTTAATGGAGGGCGACCGCACGATCGCGGTGGCCCGCCATTGAGGGTGAGGGCCTGGCTGCAGATAGCAGCCGGCCCTCATCCACTATGGGGCGAGCTCAGCTTGTGAGCCCGCTCCATAGCCGGTTGTGCCGCTATGGTTCCCAGCTGGACAGAATAATTCTATTGCGCAGCCTTCCGAAGCTACCAGCCGCGTCTGCGGCAGCAGTTTTACATCAGGAAAAGTTGTTTTATTTCAGTACGTGAGGCTGGGAGAGGGGGAACAACTAGTCATCTGGGCGGGGAGCCTCTTGTGACTCGTCATGGGCTAGACCCTACCCAGATGACTAGTTGCCGTCTCTTTCCCGGCTTTGGGTGCCGGAATATAACACCTGTTAGACTCAGGAAGGTGCACAGTATATCTATACTGTGCAGCTGGGAACCATATCAGTACAAACATGCTGATTGGTTCCCTTTAACCTGCAGCTATAGCTAGCAAAACCTGCATAGATTCAGAACTGTATGATTTCTAATATCTATATGTACCATATGTATCCTTTATGTAATTGATCATTTCCTTCCTTTGCTGAAAAGCGCGTTTTATCAGGCTTGATCGCAATGGAAAAAAACAACTATGATAACAACTAGAGAATGCAACCATTGCAACTATGGGTGAAAATCTGTTGAAACTGTTGAATATTTGCCATGTACATTTGCCAGTTTGAAGTGTTATAATCAATTAAAGAATACTTCTCAATAAAAATAACTTCGCCCATGATAAGGCATGTCAAAAGTTACTGATTGCAGTGGGTCACGCTGCTGAGACCCACCGCGATCGGGAGATATAGCCGAGAAAAGAACGTGGCCACCGTACCGTACATCACCCGTAGTGAAGCATTGTTGTCTTCGTCACCAGCGTTGGGACCTGTCATTCCTGCAGATGCAAGTGAAAGGTATGGGCCAGGGACGAAGCTAGGATTCACGGGGCCCCATAGCAAAAATTTTTAAGGGGGCCCCCCTACGCACAACACAAAGCACTGCGCATATATATATACTTTACTGGTGGTGCACTGATAACCCTCTGCAAGGAGCTCTGCACATTTTCCTTTCCTACTTGATTGTGCAGCTGGAAAACAGGTCAGAGGTTATCAGTGCAGTGAAGCAGAGATCTCTGTCTTCTGCTTGTTAACCCTTTTTTGTGTTGCAGCATGTAAGTAAACATTGGGACACTTACACACTACAGTACATAAGGGGTTAAGCAGAAGGACACGCTCTTACCTTCTCCCCCAGGCCCCCCTTCTGCACAGGCCCCATAGCAACTGCCTATCCTGCCTATATGGTAACTACGCCACTGGTACAGGCTCCAGTTTGCAATTACTCTAACTGCACTTGCACTGCGACCTCTTGCTAAAGAGAAGGAGGACAGGGAGGAAGACTGGAGAGGCATTGCAGGCCTAGGGCACAGACACTCTAGGCCCTGCCTCCTTAACACTGCGCTGCTGGATTAAAAGATGTTTTTTAAGTACTTAAGACCATCAGCAACCAAACGGACCCCAGGACAAATCATGAATTTAATCTGTCTATCTAGTGGTAGCAGCAGTTTAGAGGGGATGGCTTTTAGATACAGATTCGCTATAAATATTGCCGCCTCTTGCTGTAAAACATACTTTCCCCCTTGCTCCCCTTTCTGCTCACTGACTGAGTGACTGGCTGAGCAGGGAACGTGACATGACTGGAAGCTGGCAGAACAGGAACACAGCTTCAACCTGAAGATCCCACAGCTGGGGCAGTGGAGGAGCTGCACTGGGGTTGGGAGTGATATAGGCTAGCTTATTGTTTTACTGTAAGGAAAGGCAATATACAGATTTACATTTCCCTAGAAAACCCCTTTAACTAATTATATTAAAACAGTAACTGAAACCTTTATTTTAGTAATTGTCCATGCCATTGTATTAGGTTCACTGACAATCTACACTATAATTATACACAGTCACAGAACGGCCACCCTGTCATTTATCCTGCACACGGTGTCATATATCCATGTCATATATAGCACACACTCCTGCAGATCAGCTTTTTTAGGCTTTGAAGAGACAGCAACGTCTTGTTTTTTTTTTTGTATCCCGGCCAAGAGCCACAGGTTTGTCTTTGTCATGTGGACTTGTTATCCCCTATCCATGTACTCAGTGTGCCCATACTAATAATAGGAGTCTCTGTGTTGCCCATAGCAACCAATCACAGCTCCACTATCATTTCTAATATTGCTCTAGTAAAATGAAAGCTAAGCCGTGATTGGTTGTTGGGCAAAACAGAGAATCTTACTGTAGAACAGTGCTTCTCAAACTTTTTATACTGGACCTCACCCAACAGACCAAGACGATGGGTCCTATTCATCGGCCCCGATCAACGATGTAAGCGAGCGCCGATCTGCTAGATCGGCGCTCGTTTACTGGGCCTATTCCACTTTGAAGATAAGGTCCATTCTGCTGGTTAAACTAGCGTATTTTTTTTGAGTTTGTGTGAACACAGCCTACACGGGATGGGCTCAGCCTTGGGCAATAAGGAGTGTGGGTAACCCCAGCAATGCACTGAGGCGCTATGGGGTGCTCTTCAGCCCCCGTTACCTCACGGTGTGCAGCACTTTCCCGCACACATCTCCATTCCCGGGGCCCTCCCGCGGTGACGTCACCGGCCTCTAGGTGTGGGCCGCCGCCGTGCACGCGCTGCTCGCCCCCGTCCCTCCTGTGTGTGCGCCGGTCTGCGCTGTGTCTGGACTGGAGGCTCCGGAGAGGGAGAAGGCGCCGTCACCTCCTTGTGTTCCGCTCCTCCAAGTAAGTTTTCCCTGAGCTGTGGGTGTGCGCTCCCGGCTGTACAGTGCGGTACAGCTCCTTACAGACCTCACTGCTAGACTGGACAAGTAATGGGGGCAGAGCCGAAGCGCTGCGGGGGTGCGGTAACGCGTCGTGTGGGGAACACTTCCAGGTCTGCAAGGAGGATGCGGTTATTAGAATGTCTCCCGTGGGCGACGTGTTTGGGAAACTTGCGCCAAGTCTCCTGCTGGAGAGATAAGTAGTAACGCACAGGAGGATGTATACACACTATGCATATACACTCCTATACTTCTTATTGCGGCCATAGAGGGAGGCAGGGGCCCTGGGGCAGATCTTGTGCCTTGTTTCCTGTCTGACAGTACCCAGCACCTTCCTACAGCTGCAGCCAGTGCTGAGGCGGGGGGCTGCATCACTCCTATTACTGCCAGGGAGAGGAAACCATTATATCTGTCACCAGCAGAAGCCAGAAGGTAGTGTGAACACAACCTAACGTTTATGGATAGGAGACTGATTCTGTTAGGACTGTGATCACACAGGTGTGCCTTTATGCAAGGCTTCACATATATACAGGGACCATATTGTATACTGAGTAGGGTGCTTTACTCTGTTACCCTGTAAGAAAACAAGCTATGCTGATGTATACATGGCCGGTGTGTGCTTGGAGGGTATACGGGGACAGTGAGGCTCTATGGATGTCTTCCTGCCACATAAACCAAATGTAGTCACAGGTGTGAACAGAGACATGTCTACACTGATACTCTATGGCAGGGGTACTCAACAACTTTTAGTGAAGGTCCACTTACCGGGGTCTATTGTCAGGTGAAGGTCCGAGCTGAACATCAATAGGAAATGTGTTTTGTTAATTTTCACAAACGTTCAACTATTTACATACAGAATTGCTGCTTATTAGCAGGAAAACTGGCATTTTTTTCTGTCTCAACAGCCCTTTGATATTAGGTACAAAGGGGGTGACTGCCCTGGTATTATATAGCTCCCCTGTGTGCTCTCCCCCAGTAGTGTATAGCCCCCTGTGAGCTACCCCCAGTAGTATATAGCCCCCCCCTGTGCTCTCCCCCAGTAGTATATAGCCCCCTGTGAGCTACCCCCAGTAGTATATAGCCCCCTGTGAGCTACCCCCAGTAGTATATAGCCCCCTGTGAGCTACCCCCAGTAGTATATAGCCCCCTGTGAGCTACCCCCAGTAGTATATAGCCCCCTGTGAGCTACCCCCAGTAGTATATAGCCCCCTGTGCTCTCCTCCTGTAGTATATAGCGCCCCCCGTGTGAGCTCCCCCCAGTAGTATATAGCCCCCCTGTGAGCTCCCCCCAGTAGTATATAGCCCCCCTGTGAGCTTCCCCCAGTAGTATATAGCCCCCCTGTGAGCTTCCCCCAGTAGTATATAGCCCCCCTGTGAGCTTCCCCCAGTAGTATATAGCCCCCCTGTGAGCTTCCCCCAGTAGTATATAGCCCCCCTGTGAGCTTCCCCCAGTAGTATATAGCCCCCTGTGAGCTTCCCCCAGTAGTATATAGCCCCCCCTGTAGTATATAGCCCCCTGTGAGCTCCCCCCAGTAGTATATAGCCCCCCTGTGAGCTTCCCCCAGTAGTATATAGCCCCCCTGTGAGCTTCCCCCAGTAGAATATAGCCCCCCTGTGAGCTTCCCCCAGTAGTATATAGCCCCCCTGTGAGCTTCCCCCAGTAGTATATAGCCCCCCTGTGAGCTTCCCCCAGTAGTATATAGCCCCCCTGTGAGCTTCCCCCAGTAGTATATAGCCCCGCTGTGAGCTTCCCCCAGTAGTATATAGCCCCGCTGTGAGCTTCCCCCAGTAGTATATAGCCCCGCTGTGAGCTTCCCCCAGTAGTATATAGCCCCCCTGTGAGCTTCCCCCAGTAGTATATAGCCCCCCCCTGTGCTCTCCCCCTGTAGTATATAGCCCCCTGTGAGCTCCCCCCTGTAGTATATAGCCCCCTGTGAGCTCCCCCCTGTAGTATATAGCCCCCTGTGAGCTCCCCCCAGTAGTATATAGCCCCCTGTGAGCTACTTCCAGTAGTATATAGCCCCCTGTGCTATCCCCAAGTAGTATATAGCCCCCCCTGTGAGGTCCCCCCAGTAGTATATAGCCCCCCTGTGCTCTCCCCCTGTAGTATATAGCCCCCTGTGCGCTCTCCCCAGTAGTATATAGCCCCCCTGTGCACTCTCCCTCTGTAGTATATAGCCCCCTCTGAGCTCCCCCCAGTAGTATATAGCCCCCCTGTGAGCTCCCCCAGTAGTATTTAGCCCCCCAAGTAGTATATAGCCCCCTGTGTTCTCCCTCTGTAGTATATAGGCCCCTGTGAGCCCCCCTGTGCGCTCCCCCCAGTAGTATATAGCCCCCAGTGCTCTCTCCCCTTATAGATGGCCCCCAGACAAAAAAACAACAACCCACAACTCACCTAGCACCTCGTTCCCCGCTGCAGCTTTCTTCTCTTTTCCTGTCAGTCCGGCCCCCAGCTGATACGCGCTCTGTAGGGATGTCCCGGGGATTCCCCAGCAGAGCGCGCACCAGTGACCTCAGTGTACGCCACTGGCCTGTACTTCCCGGAAGTTCAGGCCAGCGGCACACACTGAGGTCTGTGGTGCACGCTCTGCTGGGGAATCCCCGGGACATCCCTACAGAGCGCATATCAGCCGGGGGCCGAGCCAACACTGCCTCCAGCCCCACAGGCGTACTGACATCTAAGGACAGTACGCCTGTGGGGTGGGAGGCAGTGCGGTGGGGAGCAGGACCTCCTAACCGCCCCGGATCTGGTCCGTCCCGGGCGGCTAGGAGGTCTGACCAGGGGTCCGGACAGCTGGCCTCCACGGTCCGCGTTCGGACCGCGGTCCGCCAGTTGAGGACCCCTGCTCTATGGGATGTGTGGTGCTGATGGACTGGACTGGATACAGTGAGATGTATCCGGTAAATCCCAGTCCTCTGCTTCCCGGATGGGCACTAATTATTTCTGAGCCTCTGGCCGCCATCACCACTTTTATCTCTGGTTACAACTAGGGATGAGCGAACTGGCTGAGGTTTGGGTTCGTATGAACCTGAACTATCGGCTTCTGATTCCCACTGTCTGCCCGCTCCGTGAAGAGGGTGGATACAACCCTGAGGACCTCCTCATACGAACCCAAACCTCAGCCAGTTCGCTTATCCATAGCTACAATACGGTCTAATTTCTATTAATGCTACCAGTATACCCTGTTGATAATGGTCTTGTTTTGACTGAAATGTCCAGCAGTAATATGGTATACTAAAAACATGCTTTGAGCACTGTACCACCCGTGTTGATAACTGTTTAAAAACTTTAAATGCAAAAATAAAAACCCCTAAAAATTATGGCACTCTAATATGTGCAGTTGATATCTCTTCTTCTATGATATTTCGCTCAACTGGCATCACCCATTGTTGTGTGCGCAGACATATAGTTGTATCTCGACAATCCCTTATAGGGGCTGTCCCACCAGCAACACTTATTCCAATCTGCAGAATAGGGGGATAAGTGTATGGTCTTAGGTGTCCAGACCACCAGGGCTGTGGAGTTGGAGTCGTGAAGTTGGAGTCAGAACTAGTTGGCTGGAGTCTGAGTTGGAAAAAAATGTACCGACTCCGGATTTAAAAAAAAAAATCTTAGAACAATTTAAAATTGAGTTTTGATTTGAATTTTATAAGTTTTGCTCATCAATATATATTATGAGCAATATTCTAATAGGACACTGGTCCTATAAGATAAGGGTGGTCGGGGAATATATCAGTAATAGGATACTGGCCCTATAAGATAAGGGTGGTCGGGGAATATATCAGTAATAGGATACTGGCCCTATAGGATAAGGGTGGTCGGGGAATATATCAGTAATAGGATACTGGCCCTATTAGATAAGGGTGGTCGGGGAAAAGTTGTCAGCCACTATTTGGCAGTTTGTTTCTGAGCTGGAAGAGTCCATTGTGTGGGGGAAGATCTGTGCTGTTCATTACAGGGATCTGGCATTGTTAGCAGTGTTGCTGTGTGTATGGTTAATATTTAGTTAGAAACATAGAAGACTGTCATCAGGAAAAGACTACCTGGTCCATCTAGTCTAGTTGTGAGTAGTTCAGGACATGAAGGCTGGAGACTGGCTGCATCCACTGCACACACAGGAGATGCTGCTGTATATACAGTATTCCTTTATTCACTCAGAAGTCGCCCCAGGATCATGTAGGACATTAGGGAGAAGCTGCTGAGCCAGTGTGATATATAACTCCCCTGGTATATGACCGGCCGTTTATGAAGGAGCAGGAGTCTGAGTTGGAGTTGGTCCTGATAAAATTCATGAGTCTGAGTTGGAGCTGCGGCTTACTGACTCCACAGCCCTGAAGACCACTATGATGTGACCATTACTGCATTCAGACCAGAGACTCAGGAAGCCCCTTCATCTTGTTGGCGGTCCAAAGCGTCTTGATTAGTCACTGATAGCTGGGTTTTTTGTGTGGCTTTTAAAGGGGATATCCAGCACTACAAAAACATAGCCACTTTTCCCTCTCTCTTGTGGTGTGCAATAAAGCTCCATTTACTTTAGTGGAACTGAGTTCGAAACCCCTCCCAATCTGGAGACAAGAGAGGGGGAAAGTGGCCATGTTTTTGTAGCGCTGGATAACCCCTTTAACTTTACTATTGATCTATGGGCTGCACAAAATGCGATCAGCCGATAAACAAATATTTGCTTGTTCATCAGCTGATCGCTGGCCTTGTTACACCTCCCAGTTATTGGTATTAGTCAGGGCCCATTTACACAAATAGATTATCTGACAAAGATTTGGAGCCAAAGCCAGGAATGGATTTGAAAAGAGGAGAAATCGCAGGCTTTCCTTTATGACCTGTTCCCTGTTTGTCTGTTTCTGGCTTTGACTTCAAATCTTTGGCAGATAATCTGTCAGATAATCCTTCTGTGTAAATGGACCCTTAATTTGATAAATAAAAATGTTTGTGTTTTTTTTTAATTTTTTTTATTTTATCAAACACAATAACAGGGCGAATTCACTTCATTTGCCAACTGTAGTATGACACAAGGAACAGTAATGGCAGTTTTACAAATGCGTGGCCAATACGCATCTGATTAACATCATTACAAGACGTTATGAGATACATCGAAAAGTAAGAATAACACAAACAAAACTCAACCAACACCCCCTCCCCCCACCCCTGTGCTCACGTCCTATTATGTCACCACTGGAAAATTAAAGGTCATAAGTTAGTTGCACCTGTTGCTCAAATCTCCCAACACCTTTAAGATACCTAGAGTCCCAGCATTTCTTTTCGCAGATACCAAGTTGTGTTCTTGAAGGCAGTCATAACCTGGACAATTTCTTCTCTGGACAAAAATGTGCGTGTAAAGGGAGCCCATTTCTTGCTGTGTTTTTTGATACATATAATATAAGCTATATATCCTTTACAGAACATAAAGAAGCACTTTCATGTGATGGGAATATACATCATAGCATTAAAGGCTGATTCCCCCAGGTCACTTGTATGTAGTAGACATGTTAGGACCCCCGCTGACAATGAGAACAGGGGAGGGCTAGTTCCCATCGGAGAAGTCGCTGTGTGATCAGTGTCTGTAGCTGCGGCTGTGGAAGGAGTTAGGACATTTCCTGCCTCTGGTTGCCATGTCACATTTACTGACAATGTTACTAAATGTTTGTTGGAAATGTGCAATAGTTTATAGATGTCACAGGTCTTGTGCCCTACAGGGATAGGCTGGTCAGTCCTAGGAGGCCAGGTAGCCAGCTTGGGGTCTGATTCTCCAGTTATTTGCTGTGGATGTCCCCCAATTGTTCGGCATTAGAATACTGATGGCTGAATAAGTTGAATGCAGCCCTATATCCATGTTTTCCCAGACTCCCTAGGGCTGGATCTAACTTCAGCCACCGATAATCAAATGCCGAACAATCAGACTCAGGGCCCTATTCCACGGGACGATTATCATTCGCATTGTTAACGATAAACGACCGCTATTGCGAAAGACCTGAAATCATTCACCCATTTACATGGGTTAACTGCTATTCATCCGAACCATTATCGCTTAGATTCGAACGACTTAACGATAATCTGAACGATAATCGTCCCGTGGAATAGGGCCCTTATGCATGCTCAAGTTGCACTCACGTCTAGTACCTTATATCTGTTTCACGAGGCTTGACTGTCAGTGACCTGTGTTGTAAAGGGGCTTTTACACAGGCCAGTTATTGTGCAACTACTGCTGTATACAGAGCACTAGGCTATATGCAAATATAGTTTTTAGAATTTTTTTTGTTTGTGTTTGGGTGTTTTGCAAGACATTTGTTGCCAGTTAAAGGGGTACTCTGGCCAGGAGTTTTTTTTTTTTTTTTCACTTTGGCCAGGGAGGGGGTGGATGAAACCAACAATGTTCACTTACCTCTCTGGTTCCAGCTCTTCCTTCATAGCTTGAGACATGATAAGACATTCAGCAGCAGATTCAGGACCCTGATACAGTTGCTGAATGGCTAAGCAGGCTTGAAACATCACATCTCAAGCTGCGTTATAGACCAGGAAGTGTCTGGGGACCAGATTGGTCCTTGTAATATAGTATTTTCTCATTTGTAAGCATAAATTATTACTGTGCATGTGAGTTAAAGGAGAAGTCCGGCCAAAATTTATTTTTTATATGTTATTACTTATGGAAAGTTATACAATTTTCTAATGTACATTAATTATGGGAAATGCTCATATACTGCTATTTCCCTTAATTTAGTGTATCAGGAAGTGTTAGAATTCTCTCAGAACCAGTGACGTCACGACGAAAGGTGTAATTCCTATGGAGTGTCCAGCAGGGGGCGCTCTATATATAGAAGTCAATGAGTACCATTGACTTCTATATATAGTGCGCCCCTGCTGGACACTCCATTGGAATTACAATGGATGTGTGTATGTAATGTAATGTACTGTACTTTGCGATTGAATACATTTATGGAATACTTTGGGGAGCAAGTGTCCTTTCTTCCCAAAGTATCCCATAAATGTAATCAATAAATACATTTGCTGGGCACCGAGCAGGGAGGGAGAGAGGTGCCATCTACCTTCCCCCTCCCTCCCTGCTCGGTGCTGGGAACATATACAAAGTACTACTCCCCCATGATCTGCAGATAATAAGGGAGTAGTACCTGTGCTATCTTATCGCCGCCCGCGCCGCCGCCGCTCACACTAGTGCCGCCCGCTTCGCCGCCGCTCACAGAAGTGCCCTCTCCTCCTCCGCTCCCCCTCCTCCTCCGCTCCCCCTCCTCCTCTCGGCTTGAAACACTATGGCCCCGCTGACTCCCCGCCGCCACTCACACTATCCTGCCGGCCGCCGCTCTCTGTACCTGCAGGCCGGCCGCGTCAGCCCTCACCCACCCCCGCCTGGGACACCAGGAGGCACCAGGAGCGCCGTGCTCCCGGCCGGGGTGGGCGAGGGCTGACGTGGCCGGCCTGCAGGACTAGAGATCGGTGGCCTGCCGGATAGTGTGAGGAGCGGTAGGCGGCAGGGAGGCAGCGGGGCCATAGTGTTTCAAGCCGGGAGGAGGAGGGGGAGCGGAGGAGGAGAGGGCACTTCTGTAAGCGGCGGCGGAGCGGCACTAGTGTGAGCGGCGGCGCGGGCGGCGATAAGATAGCACAGGTACTACTCCCCAATTATCTGCAGATAATGGGGGAGTAGTACTTTGTATATGTTCCCAGCACCGAGCAAGGAGGGGGGGAGGTAGATGGCACCTCTCTCCCTCCCTGCTCGGTGCCCAGCAAATGTATTTATTGAATAAATTTATGGGATACTTTGGGGAGAAAGGACACTTGCTCCCCAAAGTATTCCATAAATGTATTCAATCGCAAAGTACAGTACATTACATTACATACACACATCCATTGTAATTCCAATGGAGTGTCCAGCAGGGGCGCACTATATATAGAAGTCAATGGTACTCATTGACTTCTATATATAGAGCGCCCCCTGCTGGACACTCCATAGGAATTGCACCTTTCGTCGTGACGTCACTGGTTCTGAGAGAATTCTAACACTTCCTGATACACTAAATTAAGGGAATTAGCAGTATATGAGCATTTCCCATAATTAATGTACATTAGAAAATTGTATAACTTTCCATAAGTAATAACATATAAAAAATAAATTTTGGCCGGACTTCTCCTTTAAGTTCTGCAGAAAAATTACATAAAACATATCAAGCCTGTGCTGGAAAGTCACCTGAAACAACAGGTACAGTTTAACTTTTGGGAAAGATAAGTGTTTGATGTGCTGAGCAGCGGATCAACCATAAAAAAAAACTAAACACTATAAGGAATGGGCTGCAGAGGTGGATCCCTACTGAACACTATAAGGAATGGGCTGCAGAGGTGGATCCTTACTGAACACTATAAGGAATGGGCTGCAGAGGTGGATCCCTACTGAACACTATAAGGAATGGGCTGTAGTGATGGATCCCTACTGAACACTATAAGGAATGGGCTGTAGTGATGGATCCCTACTGAACACTATAAGGAATGGGCTGTAGTGATGGATCCCTACTGAACACTATAAGGAATGGGCTGTAGTGATGGATCCCTACTGAACACTATAAGGAATGGGCTGTAGTGATGGATCCCTACTGAACACTATAAGGAATGGGCTGTAGTGATGGATCCCTACTGAACACTATAAGGAATGGGCTGTAGTGATGGATCCCTACTGAACACTATAAGGAATGGGCTGTAGTGATGGATCCCTACTGAACACTATAAGGAATGGGCTTTAGTGATGGATCCCTACTGAACACTATAAGGAATGGGCTGTAGTGATGGATCCCTACTGAACACTATAAGGAATGGGCTGCAGTGATGGATTCCTACAGAACATTATAAGGAATGGGCTGCAGTGGTGGATCCCTTCTAAATAGAGATGAGGGAACCTGGAGCATGCTCGAGTCGATCCGAACCCGAACTTTCGGCATTTGATTAGCGGTGGCTGCTGAAGTTGGATAAAGCCCTAAGGCTATGTGGAAAACATGGATATAGTAATTGGCTGTATTCATGTTTTCCAGACAACCTTAGAGCTTTATCCAAGTTCAGCAGCCCCAGCTAATCAAATGCTGAACGATCGGGTTCGGATCGACTCGAACCTGGTTCACTCATCTGTACTTCTGAACATTATAAGGAATAGGCTGCAGTGATTGATCCCTATTGAACACTATATATGGGTATATGCACACGCAGTAATTCTGGCTGAAAACTTTGTGCGGAATCCACCACACCCTCCTGTTTCTCTCCGCTGGCTCTGTAGACTCCATTATAAGCTGTGACTGGTTCCGCTGTCCACCCAAAGAATTGACATGTCGGATTCCGCACAAAGTTTTGTTAGAATTTCTGTGTGTGCATATACCTTAGGCAGGAGCTGCCACTACAATAAAACCAACAAACCATTTTGTGTTAAGACCTTGAACACCGCTCCATGCAAGCAAAGTGCCTGCACAGTACAGGGCTGTGGTGGTGCCAGAGAGAAAGGAAACAAACACTCTGTTCTTCTTTACTCTTCGTTATGAGGGTCAGGCTGACTGTACCACCACTGATGAGTACATTATGGCAGATCCTAGGAATCCCAACAATGTGAACGCCCCTTCAATGCACATATAGCAGCCGAGTTGTGATTCTTCTCTTGGCATTGATCCCTGGTTACAGCCGGTTATATAATCTTGGTTTCTGAATTATGCATGTTATTGAGCTGAGAGATCCTCTGTAGTCCCCGCTACTTTTACACCTGAATAAGACTCACACCCAGGAGTGCACTAGTATTCAGGAGACATCTGTACCCTGTATAATAGCCCTTTAGGATTATAGGGGGATAAATGGATATCTGAGAGGGGAGGTTGGTGTAAGGTCCTGTCTACTAACCACATTATTACTCACTCGCCTTACTACAGGTTATACAGAATAAAAATGTGCAAGTTGTGGCATTAGAAAGAATAGGTAATTGGTAGGCCTATCCTGTGTATAACTGCACTTTCTGCAATAAATCCACTTCATGTCCATTTATTTTGGGTTTTAGACATATACTGTTATATTATGAGACCCAGAAGCATAGATGTCTGTGCTTTGGAGTCCTGCAAAATTGCAGTATAGACTTGATAGTGTATGTTGGCATTCCACTAATATGTATATAGCAAATGTAGAGCAATAATAAATTTGAACATTTCCTAAAACATTAGAATTTAATGTCAGGTTTGTCCCTGGTGTAAAATGACACCATGTGTTTGTTATTCCACCATAGCCCGGCCCCTGCAAGGGTTCACAATCTGAAACCCAACATAACCTATGTGTCTGTCATTGGTGGTGTTACTCTAATTCTGCCATGTAAGAATATCACACAAGGTAATCCCGTTATTGATCTGTATGTTTCCCACAGGTTATGTACAATGTGATAATGGTGCTGGCCTGAAGCCATGCTTATGAGGCAGGCCTGAACAGATCCTTCCCCAGTTAGTCCCCAGAGAATTTCTCATGATGACTATGTGAGTCAGCGGGTCCCTTGCTATATAGTGTACAAATACATATGGTCACCGCCTTACTTTCTCTTCTATTATTGCACAGTTAGATCACATACATGTAGTTGAGTTTTCAGCTTCTGATATCTTCATCCACCAGACCCTACATGTTCTAAGTGGGTGCATCCTGTTTCTCAGCATCGCCTTCTGTTGTTTGGTTTTACCAAACACCTATATAACATTACCCATAGCTACTGTGTGAAGTTTTATTTTTTCACAACTTTTTACTCTTAACCCTTTATTAAATGCCCCATTAGGTCGTCTGTATAGAGGTCTCTTCTTTTATGGATGATGATATATACAATGTGCGGCTCTGTGGAAGGCAAGAAAAATAATAATGCTTCTGCTGCCTATGGCATTGCATACAGTGCTGTTGACTTAAAGGACAAGTGTCATGAAAAACTTTTTTCCAGTAATTGAAGCACATTACTAAGTTATATAACTCTGTAATATGCTTCAATCACCTATCTGCCTCCCTTCCCTGTCTTTTCCCCCCTCCATCCCCCACCAGGAAGTGTCCTGACTCACACAGACCTGATTACTGTAGTCACCGTCACCAGGCAGCTCCTTCTTGTGAGGATGAGTGATCAGCAGGAGGGCTGCTCTAGGTCCTGTTACACCAGCCTCCCCCTCCTCTCCTTGTCAGGTGACTCTGCTTGCTCAGCTTATCTTCTCTAGTGACATGACTCCTTCACTGAGTCCATGGCAGCAGGAGAGAGGGGATGAGGGGAGGGGGGGCTGCCTAAGAGTCAGTCTGAGGGAAGATAAGCAAGTGACATGTGACAAGTGATGGCTTGCAGTTGTTCAGCCAATGGGAGCTGAGCAAGCCTGTCACCTGACAAGGCAGGGGAGGCTGGTGTAACAGGAGAAGGAGCTGAGAGAAGAGCTTGGTGACAGTGACGACAGTAATCAGGTCTGTGTGAGTCAGGACACTTCCTGGTGGGGGGTGGAGGGGGGATAAGACAGGGAAGGGAGGCAGATAGGTGATTGAAGCAAATTACAGAGTTATATAACTTTGTAATGTGCTTCAATTACTGGGAAAAAGTTTTTCATGGCACTAGTCCTTTAATGCACAAATGGGTTAGGTATGCAGGAGTGTGAGCCCCCTCACCCTGCAGCACTCTCTGTGACGCATAAGGAGCCTGTGGATCAAGCATGCCACTGTCTGACTACATAGTGTCACACAATGAAGGTATGTTGGGTAACCTCCCTGACATATACCTGCGACAGGCCACCTGCCTTGAGTATCCACAACTGCTGTGACCCAGGTCATGGACTCCACAAGACCTCTGAAGGTGTCCTGTGGTATGTCACATCTATATATTACCATCTTTTAGCATTGTTTTCTACTATTTTTGTATAACTTCATGTGCACTAAAAATAAATAAATAAAACTGCAGACTAACCTCCCCCACAGCTACCAAATCTTTGAGTAACCACTGTGATTAGCTGTGTGTACAGTTTCTGCTGTGAGGATCAGATGATTCAGAAGCATGGGGGGGGGGGGGGAGTTTGGTTGAAGCAGTTAGGGGGACGTGCAATTTTTTTTTTTCTTTTTTGATGCATTGTGAGACATATACGGTAAGAATATTTTTGCCTGGAAAACCTGTAAGATATGAGCTGGTGCCTTTATGGACAGGTCCTGTTTTTCAGCACATCCCACAGATGCTGGGATTCTGGTGAGTTTGGAAGCCGAGTCAGCACCTTGATCTTTGTCATATTTCTCCATACCATTACTAAACCATTTGTGCAGCGTGTCAGAAGCATTATCCTGCTGAAGAGGGCTTATTCCATCAGCAGGACATTGTCCAGAGCTTCACTCTCCACTCCAGTCAGTCAGGACCACGCTCACCTTTTGGCATGATGCCTTGGGCCACAAACTTACAGATGCCTTGTACTCTAAGGGCCCTATTACACCAACAGATTATCTGACAGATTTTTTTAAGCCAAAACCAGGAATGGACTATAAACAGAAAACAGGTAACAAAGGAAAGACTGAGATTTCTCCTAGTTTTAAATCCATTCCTGGCTTTGGCTCTAAAAAAATCTGTCAGATGATCTGTTGGTGTAATAGGGCCCTTAGAATTCAGAGGGACAGCCACTGCCTTGGCCAACGCACATCTCTCTCAGGACAATGGTCAGACACTGGAGAAGCTAAAGACTTCTAAGAATCTGCATCGGCAGGGGAATCCCATCTCTTTAGCATAGAAGCTTTGATGGCCAAATGTCTGTTCCTGAATAAGAAGCTGTTTAATTGTGTAAAATTGGTCATAACTATTGGACAACATGTTTTGTATTTCATCAGGTCTAAATATATGTTGAACACCCATGACCCTCTGGTTCACCCATTGTCATTCTTTGCACACTAACACTTTTTATTGGTAATAACCACTATATACTGAGAACACCCCTCAAGACCAGCCATTATGGAGAAGCTGTGACCCAGTCATCTAGCCATCACAATTTGGTCCTTGTCAGTGTCCCTCAGATCCTTACTGGTCCCTCAGTCCCCATTTACCTTTCTGCTTCCAATACATTAACTGTGAGAACTGACTGTTGCTGCCTAATATACAGAATCTCATCCCTTGACAGGCGCCATTGTGATGCCGTTCACTTTACCTAGTCCTTGGATGTATCGGTACACCCCTCTATGTATACTGTGCATGGGGAAGGGTTTTTTTCTGGTCTAATTCTGTTATGTTGTGTAAACAATGTCAGATGATTTCTTTGGAAACTGATGAATGTTTTTGCATTATGACATCTTCCTCTAGGAAACAAACTTGAGGGAAATATTTTGCAAGACTTTTTCTGGTTCATATGTTTCTTCTTAGTATTTGTGTGTAAATTAGCAGACGCTCTTGTGATGGGAATCATATACAATTGTGAATATGTGCCGAGATGTATAATAGTTTCCCTCCTCTGTGCATAAAGGATGATTGAACTCTGCAATCTTCTGTGATGAGGAGGCAGAACACTGTGTTGGCTCCTTCTTCATATACTGGAAGATGGTTATAGAGGCAATTTCTTTTGCTGCTTTAGAGTTATTATGGCCTTGTTTAAAGGGAATCTGTCACTAGGTGTATGGCACCCTAAATGGGGGCAGCATAAACTAGTTAAGGAAATGCTGAACAGAACGGTGTGTTACTTAATTTATTTTGTTCATCCATTCTCCTGATATGCAGGAGAATGGGCTTTGTACCATTCCCAATGCTGCTTATTGGCAGCTGTCTGCCTATACCCAGTATATATACGCAGAAAGACAATTGCCAAACAGCAGCCAGTGGGCAGAGGTAGCTGGTGCTCATTGATATCGAGGACTGCTGAGCACACACACACACACATAATAACACTGTAATTGATATATTGTCACTGCCCTTAGGGAAGCATAAACCTACAGACAGTCTCCTTAACTCCTTGGGGACGCAGCTACATGTAAAGGGGTGTTCCCATCTGGACATTTATGACATAACCACAGAGTATGTCATAAATATCTGATTGTTTACAGGACCCATCCATATCCCTTATCCAGCCTGGTTGTGGCTCCCAGAGTTGGTCAGTAAACTGAAAACGGCTGGGCTCTCTGTGCTTTGCTTTTAATGCAACCTTGCTCATTTTGACTTCTGGACTTCCTCTGGCAGCAATAACCCTAGTGGTTCGTTCTTTTAAAACTGACATTTGTTTGTGAAATGTATTCTATCAATAAGGCCTTTTGAGGCTTAAATGCATCCGACCACTTTTCTTTTCATGTATCGGTTAACTTTTATAAGGGATCAATAAAGGATACTGCTTTTTACTGAAATTTAAAAGTGCTGGAGATGTATATTCTTACCAATGGATGTAGTTCCTTCTTACTCCTTTAAGGACATTAAATACTTGTGTAGCCACATTCTGATTCCTTTAAAGGGGTACAGTTTGGAAACATTTTCTACATGTAATAAACATAATAAATCTCTACATATACTTGCGATGCCTGGCAGCAGTAAGGGAAGACGTGGCCCCTCTGCTGCCACCACTATTTGTGTCGGGAACTACTTTTTTTCCATCCACAGAACTGGGTGAGGGCTCGTTCTTTGCAGGGTGAGTTACTTTTTGTTGTGGTTACATTTTAGGGGTACATTCATCTAATAGCTTTTTAATGCTTGGGGTCTTATGAGTGACTCAGACTGGACCCCATTTGTCATTTAGTCCTACTTACTGTGGTTGCTGTGTCAGTGCTTGTAGTATGCACTCACAAAGGGAAAGCTAACACCCAGTGCATTTATTCACACATGGAGTTCTAAGAAAAGATGCCCTGGAATAAATTAATAGGAATAAAGCCGAAACTCCTGATGGTATGTTTGTAGGATAAGAACTTACACTGGGGAACAAGGCTGGAGAGTAGCACAGAAGACTTCAGACTCTGCAGCCATTCAGGGATTATCTCTCTGTACTATGCCTTCCTCTGTGTTTTATAGCCCTCTGTCACTGTCTGGTTACACCATGTTAGTGGACTGAAACAGACAAGAAATGCTTCACACAGTGAGATCAGTTTCCAGGCTATTATCTTTGTATCAGTAAACATGTCAATATTGGTAAATATTTAGTGTTTTATCGCTTTACTGTCCTTATGATGGTCCATGTCGTGTTTATCTGGTAAAGCATATGGGAAGGTAATACTGAGTCTAATGTTTACAAGCAGTGTCCTCTGGGTGGACATACTAATTTCTTTATAGTAAACTATTAACTTTTTTATTCTCATTCAAATAATAAAATATATGGCCCCCTCACCACCCCCAATAAACATTTCCTGGTCCCCTGATGCTTATGGAAAATATATATAAAACAAAATTGCCTTTCCCGTGTTTCCCGCTGGGCTGGATGCTGCTGATTACACTCCTCTTTGTCCTGGCTCCTTTCTTCTTCCGGCTCAGGTAGTGCACGCTTCAGGCACTGCCTGCACCAGAAGTCCCGCCCACCTTGAGCGTAAATTGTGTGCCTTAAAGGAGAAGTCCGGCGAAAATTCTTGTTACAGTATTGTATTGCCCCCTAAAAGTTATACAAATCACTGATATACACTTACTATAGTAATTTCTTATAAAGTGTTTTTTCCCTGCACTTACTACTGCATCAAGGCTTCACTTCCTGGATAACATGGTGATGTCACTACTCGACTCCCAGAGCTGTGCGGGCTGTGGCTGCTGGAGAGGAGGGATGCTCAGTGTCCCTCCAGTGCCCTGTGTCCCTCAGTGTCCTCTACCATTATCCTCTCCAGCAGCCACAGCCCGCACAGCTCTGGGAGTCGGGTCGTGACATCACCATTTTATCCAGGAAGTGAAGCCTTGATGCAGTAGTAAGTGCAGGGAAAAAAGCACTTTATAAGCATTTCCTTTAATAAGTGTATATTGGTGATCTGTCTAACTTTTGGGGGGCATTACAATACTTTAATAAAAATTTTCGCCTGACTTCTCCTTTAAAAGCACACATACAGTGCACTCGGAGGTGGACCTGAGTGATGTGCTTATTGCATAGTAGCTATGAGGTTGGTTGCACGGCCACCTACGTTATAGCCCCCCATTGGTTCTGTTAAACGTGCCCACATACTGTGTGATGTAAAATGTAGGCTGTTTAGGGTGTAGGAGGATGGGTGGATGTCTTATCCCTCAGCATCATTCACATGACTTTGTGGTTCTGCTGCCCCTTCCTTCCAACATTACATACAGTATAACTTGCAAAAACGTAGCAGCTGTGGATGTTGTTTTGTCTGTGGTTAAAAATGACAGCTTCTAATCGATGTACATCTAGTCCATTGGATCAGTGAATAAAGCTTTAAAGGGCTTGTCCAGTGAAAATCTTTTTCTTTCCAATCAACTGGTGTCAGAAAGTTATATAGATCTGTAATTTAGTTCTATTAAAACATCTGACACAGCGCTCTCTGCTGACATCTCTGGCCGAGACTGGAACTGGAAATGATTTCTATGGTAATCCCTATAGAAAACCTCTCCTGCTCTGGACAGTTCCTGTCTCGGCCAGAGATGTCAGCAGAGAGCGCTGTGACTGAAAATAAAACAACATTTCCTGCAGGACATTCAGCAGCTGATAAGTATGGGAAAGTTTGAGTTTTTTTTAATAGAAGTAAATTAAAAATCTATATAACTTTCTGACACCAGTTGATTTGAAAGAAAAAGATTTTCGCTGGACAACCTCTTAAACAGCCCTGAAGTGATTGTCGGCCATAGAGGAAGGGATAGTTTTGCAAGTCTGTTTACTACATAGTATTCAATAGGTTCACAGCTATGTGCCAGCCCAGGTATCCTGATTGTTCCTGGTAAATGGGTTGAATAGATCAGAATCGCATGTCTGACAGTCTTTCGATTCAGGGGGGATATGGGAACCCCATCCTCTGTAGTGGTAGAGGCTCCACCGCCGAGACCCCATCACCTATTCCCTTTTACATCATGCTTTCTCCTTGTTTGACATTTCTAGTTCACTGTTGGCCCAGGGTTATATATATATGTGTGACACATTAGCAGATGTTTCCCTTAAGCACTTCCAGTAAGACGCTTGTTACCTAGTCCCTAGGTAACAGAATGTCTGTACAGCTGAACTTTTTACTCAACATGTCATATATTTACAAGGCTTTGAAATTTCGGCAGCTAAATCCCCCTTCCAGATGCAGCAAATGTTTTTGCTTTTGTTGCCAGAATAAACATCTGCCCCCCCCCCCACCTCCTCCCCTCCCCGTGGTGTTCTGTCAGAATTCCTTCCTAGCAGGGACAAATGGGGAAACAAGCGGCTCTGTGTCTTATCAACCCCTGATTAACATTTGCTGAAAGTTCTAGTTTCTAGAAAGCTGTCCATGGGTCGGCTCGGTAATAGAAGAAAAGTGATCGTTCTGATACATCACCTTCACTTAATAATATCCTATGGACCCTTTTAGCATTGCGGGTCTTGGTCAGAATTAAATGATTGTAAAAACAACAATTTAGGCCATGAACTGATAAGGCTCACTAATTAATGGTTTTCCTATGTAAAAACTAAGTAAGGCTGTGTTCACACCTGTATTTGGAGCCTTTGTTGCAAATAGCGAGAAAATCGCACCCTATACCCATTAGTCAACAGGTTGGCATGCAGACATCTGTTTCTTTGTTATTATGCTCCTCTGGTGAAGCAGAACAATGGGGGGAAAAGGTGCACAGATACATAGACGTATAATATTGATAAAACTGTCCCATGGATTCCACCTATTCAGCACTTCATCGGAGTCCTTGCCTTGCTTTCCATAACTTGTGCCACGGTTTCTGCAGTGACTTGCTCAGATCTCTGCTGTTACCAGTACTGTTTTACATTGATAAGGAGCTCAGCTGGAAACAGCATAGTTTCCTTGTCACGTGTACACCCTGCATTATTAGGGCCCTATTACACTGGGCAATTATCTGCAGGATCGGGCAAATATTGCCCTGTATAATTAAGACAACAAGCTGTCGAGGAGTTAAATTGTTGACATCTGATTAGGTAAAGAAAATAAAAGTATACTTACCTGTCCATGCTCCCCCTGTTGCCCCCCCTGGCTTGTTTCTGGGATTCTCACCACTCACACTTCTGAACCTGTCTCTGCAATGAAACTGGTCGTGGGGCTGTTCTATCTCGGTAAGTGATTAGTTGATCAATCTGTCACTGCAGAGATGAGTTCAGAAGTGTCAGTGGCTGCAGTGAACAGGGAATCTCAGAAACAAGCCAGGAGTATGGACAGGTGGGTATAATCTTTATTTTTTCCTATATAGCAATGCTGAGTACATAAAAGCAAGGGCTGCACAGACGTCACTAATGATGTATGTAATAGGCTCTGTAAGCAAGCCTCTCTAATATGGCCCTTAGAAGTCTGTTTGAAGCCAGCTACCTTACTTTATATCCATGCCTTGACAATGGTGTAAATGTATGTGGATTTTTTTGTCTATATAATATAAAGCAGCTCTCTGGTTACAGTTAGCAGCATAAAAAAATTAATTTCAAAGGTTTTATTGAAAACCACAGGGAAGCTGTGGTAACTAGTAGATGCAGAGAAAAAAAACAATGTTATTAGGAACTGAAACATTGCGTGGCTTGTAGAAGTGATTCCAGTTATAACATGAATAAGGATCATAGAGAGTTGTGGTTTTACTCAGCTTTTACATGTTATTACATACAGGACCTCCAAAGGTAGGAATTACATTAATCCACTTGAAATGTGGAGCTGGGTGAAGACGAGATGAGATGAGAAATGTAGAAATAAAATATTAAGTTAGTGTCTTTTTTTTCTTCTTCTTTGTGTTGCAGGGCACAATGCAGCCAGCAGGGAATTACAATGTCATTCCAAGCGAGTATGTGATCCCATCCGCACCTCCTTCCTATGAAGAAGCCACATTTTGCCATCCGCCATATCCACAACCTGTTCCTCCAGGGATGGAAGCAAAACCTTTGAACCCCACGCCTCCTTATGTGGTCCAGCCAGTACCTATGCCAGCTCCAGGTATCATCTTGGTATTTTAGAATCACAGTTTTTTTTGCTGAGCAAAGGAATACAGAACTTATTTGTCCATCAAAATATATTTGTCTTTGATCTAAGTTGGTTCTCTGGTTAATATTGTTGACTGTTAAGCGGTGGTACAGTATACTCTCTGGGGTCTGCTTAAACGTGGTGCCGAACAAGCTATCTCTCCTAATCCCATCATCTTCCACTGGAAAGAGGGGCGGGTTGGTGCCAGGTAGCTTTCAGTTGTAATTCAGCGTGTCCAATTATTTGGTCGGCCAGTCCCGCTAAAAGTGGCGGGTTTGACATATGCGTGTGTAGTACGTATGGAATTTTTTAGGTTCTTTGCTCTCGGTGGATGAAAACCCTTGCATATTTAGGGCCCTATTACACGGGACGATTATCGTGCGAAAAATCGTTCTGCGTAATTGCAGGCAACGATCGAAAAATTGTTTGTCGATCGTTTATTTAGATCTGAACCTAAAATTATCGTTAATCGTTCGCTGTAATTTCACGTTCGATCCGCGTTTTTTCACTAATCGTTCAGTGTAAAGCACATTGTTCATTGTTTTATTGATCAGAAGGAATAAACGATCATAGTAACGATCGCAAGTAACGATTATCGTTCTGTGTAATATGGTGAATGATTTCAGGTTAACGATAAACAATCTCGTTTGCGATCGTTTATCGTTAATCGTTACAAATCACTCAGTGTAATAGGACCCTTAGACTACGTTCACATCTGAGTCAGGTGCTCTGTTCTGGGCCTCTGTTGCAGGTTCTGTTCAGCTGTGAATATGGTGGGTCTGCTGCATGCTGGAAACCAATGAAACAGAGTCCCCGATGCAGATGTGAATGTAGCCTTAGTTCATCTCTCTCCTAAGCACATTTGATAGTTTGCTAAAGGTATCATTTTGTAGTCCAGCCGTAGATAAGGAATGATCTTTTACAGTTTTATGTGTTCCTTGGTTCATTGCATTATTACTTCACAAGCTGTGCCAAAAACAATGACAATGGTTCTACAGATACAGTCTGTGTGGCCGATGAGTCATGGTCAGTAATAGTATAGGTTGGTCACCTATAGGTGGCGCTAGAAAAACAGCTCTATTCTTTTCAGAGAAGATTTTGCCTGTAGAGGGATTCTCAAAACCTTTAAAACACATGACCTAGAGACAATGAAGTCTTCATTATTGTACACATCCCTGTCTTGTTGCAGATCCTTATTTTTTTTTTTGCTTTTTTGTCCATCCAGCTTTAATATGACTCTTCCCCAACAGAAGCCATTTACACGTCCTATCATGTGTTCTCTGTACAGTGGATATTTACCATGTAGGCGCTGATTTGCTTTACTTGGCCATGTATTGATTTTTTTTTTGTTGCCTTATAAAATATTTACATAGCCTATTGACTCTGTGTACCATAGAATTAGATTGGCCTTTATTCTTTGCAGTCCATGCATTACAGATATAGTTAACTGTACAATTAAAGCGTTACAGACAATGCAAATTGAAGCTGTCAGGGTAATCTTTTCTGCATCATGGTCTAAAGGGAACCTGTCAGAGGGTTCCTGCTGCCTGAACCACAAGCAGCATGAACAAGGGGACTACCTCATTAAAGGCAGCTAGGATTCATTCTGAAAAATTGCACAGAATTAGAGAACTCTTAAACCCACCGGGAACAGGACCTTGAGTCACTGGGAATTACTAGGATGATAAAATTAGCCATGGCCAAAGAATCCAATTGTAACTCGTAGTTACCATCTGTTATGTATTTCAGTTACAGTTCAGACTGTGTACGTTCAGCATCCAGTCACATTTCACGATCGTCCCGTCCAGATGTGCTGTCCACGTTGTACCAGACTGACAACCACTCGTCTTGTTCATACATCTGGAGCTTTGGCCTGGTTATCTTGTGGTGGATTGTGTCTTCTTGGGTGAGTTCAGTTACGTTTTTCAGGAAAACAATTTGATGAATAAAGTAGTATATTTTACTGTACTATCATACTAATGGTGAATAAGTGATTGAGCTGCTATTACTTATGGGAGATCACAGAAGGTCCCAGTTGTTAGATCTCCCACCATCATACACCTATGCCCTATCCAGTTTAATCTTTGAAGGAGTTCTTTTTGGGTTATCTTTATGTAATGCTTGTTTCACATGGATATAGTTTATATCAAGTTTATTTCAGCTCCATTTACATGCAACAGAATATTTATGTAGATTTTTTTCTGTTGCATAAAAAAAATTAATTGCCTGTGACTTGAGAGTATTAGACTATTGGTCCCAATAAAAGTTAGAGGCTGATCATTGTGTGGATCTGCGGGACATCCACAGCAGAGTGCTAAGGCTCAGAAATATATGTCAGACTTTCTCCTTGCCAGAAGATATGGCATTGACTGGGAAAAGCTTTTTTTTTTTTTTTTTTTTAAAGGCATTAAAGGGGTACTCCATGGAAAAGTAATAATCCCAGGGGGTGGTGGGGACATAGTAAAAAAGCTCTGCTTCCCCATCCCCGTGCCCATGCAGCAGCACCAGCACACTGACAGCCGCCGGTCCCATATTCCTGCATTGTCACATCCTGGCAGGTAATACTCGCTCAACCAGTCAGTAACTGCAGACATGTCCCGCCTCAGTTATCGACTGGCTGAGTGGGCATTTGTTGAGCCGGGCCGTGATGTCGCAACACTTGAAGCTGCAGGAGACCAGCGGAGGGTCTGTGGGTGGAGACACTGCGCTACGGGGGCACAGAGACAGGTAAGTATGGCTTCTGTATTATGTTCCCCCACACCCCTGCTTGCCTCTGCCCACTTTCTCCAAAGTTTACCTTTTAAGTATAAATTATACAGTTGGGCCAAAGGATATAGACTAATACAAAACACTTCCTATGACTAATTTATCTCACACGTATGTCTATTTTCCATTCCTTTTTATTTAACAGGTGTGGATTTGGTTGCTGCCTCATTCCCTTCTGTATCGATTCCTTGAAAGATGTGGATCATTACTGCTCCAATTGCCAGGCTTTACTTGGCTCCTACAAACGTATATAAAGAAGACTGCTCTGAGGCTTCTCTATTGTATGTTTTTTTTCTCTCTCTCTCGAACTATGCAAACAATAGCCTGTATATAATGGAGCACACTTTGTCATACAATCTATTTTTATATGGATCTATTTGTGATTTGTGGTGTACCATACAGTCAGATTGTGGAAACCCAACATCTGGAACCCATAGGAAAATCAACTTGTATTGGGCAGGGGACCATACTGCTTTACTTCATGCCGTGGAAAACATTTTTCTTATCTTTGATAGCCTTTGATGTTGCCTTTAAGAAAACCTAGATAGTTAACTTTGCGGTAGATAAAAGCAGTACTGGAAGAGGCAGCATCACCGCTGCTGAATAACAGAGTGCTGTAATGTATCATCTGGACAAATGGACATTACAAATGATCTTTTAATGGGATTTTATCTGTTCACTCTTTGATATATGACCACTGGAATGTTTCATGTACTGCCGACTATACACCGATAGGCCTTATCTTTTATGTATGTCTTGTTCTACTACTATTTTTCCGAAAGGATTTTCCAGTCAAACTGTAAAAAAAAAAAAAAAAAAAAAGCTGTCGTCCCCATTTATTGTAAAGGCTTTGTGCTCCTTTATACTGTTGCGTATGATTTCTGCATTGTAGCAGCCATTGGCATTTACCTCCATGGCATGTTACACTGCTTCAGCTGTATGGTCTCTTAAGGTCATCTCTCCTGGAGCTACTCTGACACTGCTCTCACCAATAAGGCAATGTCAGAATGGCTCAAATGATTCAAGCCTATGGGTGGGGGGTGGGTGGGGGGGCACCCAACTGTTCATTTTCTCACACCAAGTAGCATGGCTAAGAATTGTCTATAGATAAAGGGGTTATACAGGCTCAGAAATACAGTGCGGAAACAATACCACCCCTGTCCTCAGGACAGGAGAGGTGCTGTTTCTAAGCTGAGTAGACTTTTTGGTACATTATAAACCATGATAGAAATGGTTTGAAAACCTAGGAACTTTTTGGCGCTACATGCATCAATATTTTACTGCATGGGCAAAAACCACTAATAAACAGACGTATGAACAAAACATAATAGACATGTGCTAGTATAGAAAATGCATGCACCAACTTTGTCAGTCTTAAACTAAGCTTGTGCGGAAAGACAGTTTTAGTAACTCCACCCCACCCTTTCTTCCCCAATGTTTTCTCTAATACACTTACCACATAAGCTTTTCCTGCTGCCTTTAGGCCCTCCATAACTGGTGGATGAACAATTATTAGGGCCAGTTCACACGGAGTAAAACTGTTAGAATTCAGTATGACACAGAGGCTGCCGGGATTCTCTGCCGCAGATTCCCGCCAGCCTCCATGTCATACTGGCAGTTTATGGGAGGCTCACGCGCCTCCGCTTGGAAGAAGAAAGAAGGCGTGCAAGCCTCCCATAGACTCCCAGTATGACACAGAGGCTGGCGGGATTTGCCAGTTTTTCTTTGTGTAAACTCAGCCTTAGGCTGACGCTTATATCTTCCGTCCTTCCCATACACATGAATGTTTGCACGGCAGTGCCCATCCACTCTCTCTACAGACGAACATCTGTTGTTGGAGACTCCGGAGTCCCGAACCTGCTTTAGCTGACATCATTATAAAGTCTATGGAGACCCAAAGGGCATGTAGCGCCTAATTTTTCTTTTACTGATTTAAAGTCGGATACAAAAGGTTACTTTATTCTAATTTGTTTTTATTTTCTGACTGTAATTCTTTTCATTTCACTTTTCCTACATTATTCTGGAGGCTGCCATCTTGCCTGAGCTGCAACAGCATTTAGTGACATGCTTTACAGCAAGACTAAGGGCCCTACTCCACAGTAACGATAATCGGCCGGATTGGCCCGATTCGGCCAAATATCGTTCGGTGAAATAGAGAGAGCGATCAGCCGATGATCGTTCATTTAGGGCCAGACCTAAAATCATCGTTCCCCCACCGCGCATCGCTATGGTTGAATAGCGGTGCGCGGCGGGCGACCAACGATTTGACAAGCAGCAGCAGCAGCATACATTACCTGTCCAGGCTTCTTCTCCGTGCTGTCTTCATCCCCGGTGATTGGCTGAGTGTGGCCTGTGAGCTGACCGGCCATTCTGAAGATAGAGCGCGCGGGACCCGGGGATGAAGACAGCGCGGAGAAGAAGCCTGGACAGGTAATGTATGCTGCAAGGAAATCGGTAACGATGTCCCTGCAGCCTTCGCTCAACGATCATCGGGCAGTGGAATAGGCCCAGTAAACGAGCGGTGATCTAGCAGATCGCCGCTCGTTTACATCGTTGATCGGGCCCTCCTCGGCCCGTGGAATAGGACCCTAATGGACATAAACAACAAAGGAGAGACTCAATGATATTCACAAACAAAATCCGCCGTCTGCCCAAAAGAGTTTGTTTGAGAATATCATTAAGTCTGTGGGACAGGCGGAACTTCAAGCGGAGCCCTCTCTACGGCCTCCACTTGAAATTCTGCTGCATATCCCATGGGGGGAACATACCCTCAGACGTGTGCTTAGCAGGAGCTCTGGGAGTGTCAGAATAATGGCAGGCTAAAGGGAAATAACCCTTTTTTCCCCCTGCCCAGCTGAATAAAGTGAACAAATGGGTGAACACATTCACTAAAGTGTTGTTACGTGATTAGTATATTTTCCATATGGTTTCCTGTGCTGATCCAGTGGGTTCCTAAATATCACTAGCTAGCTCCCAATGTAATTCTATTCCACCCAGGACTACATTTATGTGAAAGAAATGCAAGACAATTGCTGTGTAAGAATGTATACATATAACAGTAATCTTTTAATATGCACTGTACAGAATTTTACATTTACCACACTGTTTTGACTTCACCTTTTCATGTATGTTGTGCTCTGTTTTACAGTATATTTTTCATTTTTAATAGATTTTTTTTTTAAAAGTTATTATATTGTAAGTTGAATATTGTATAGTTTGAAAACTTCTATAAACATTCATTTGTTTGGGTATTAAAGGGCAAATTAAATTTGCTCACTTGGGCACCTTTACCATCCCCTAAAGTTTACTTACCTTTCACCTACTATTCTGGAGACAAGTTTCTGTTCTCTGGTAGGACAAGTTTTGCACACAGAATAATTTCCATGAACAGAAATGCTTTCTTCTGGAATGTGCCCAACTCCATGCTGGCTTAGACCCACACTGTGTTTATGTGTAACATAACTTTTTTTTTTTCAAAACAGTGTAAACCTGACCTAAGCTGTGACTTGTTGAAAGTCATTGTAAGTAATGGACTGACTGTAGGGTGAATTTAACTTTGGGGGTGACTAGTTGGATGCGAATTCCAGGCAAAGCAGGATTATGATCTGTCGCTTGGTAATACCTTATGAAGACATTTGTATGAGTGTGGAAGATACTAGAGACTCTGTATAGACCAAGATGTGTTACTCAAAAAGATATATTAGAAACTGTTTACAGATTTGTTTAGCTTTTAAACATATAGGCCGATAATTACAAAAACGGATTTATTTGCCCAACCAATCAGAGCTCAGCTTTCATTTTTCAGAGCAGTTTGAGAACTAAAAGCTGAGCCCTGATTGGTTGCTGTGGGCGAGTAAGACCGTTTATAGCAAATCAGGGCCATAGTGCACAAACTTTTATGGTATGTCCTGTTTACTTCTAGATTGAATTTATTTCCTAAAGTTTAGTAATTTAATATGCACATATTCCTTTTAAATGTTATTTCACATGTATACCTATTTTGTCAACAGAAATAGTTGTTTTTTGTAGCCAGTTTTGTTCTTTATAAATAAAGACTTACATAAATAAAGTTTAAATAATGACAACACTGCTGCATGTGCTAGTATATCTTAATATAAGTTTTAAAATATATATATTTTTTTGTGATGTCATGTACCTTGTTCACTGGCCTCAGTGGTCTCATGCCACATGCAAGAAGAGACCCCTGAGGTCAGTGAGCGGCTGCAGCGCTATGTGGCAGGCCTGGCGGGGGGATAATAGGAAAGGAGATTTATTTATTTTTTCTTCTAGAATCCCTTTAATTTCTGTAATACAGTTGAGGGGATTTCTCAAAACGTGTACTAAAAAAAAAAAGTGGTGAATTAACCCACAGCAACATGTTAGGCTACAAGGATTCTTTTAGAGGTCCTTTTGAAAGCAGAATAGCTGGTTATTAGGAACAACTTTTCCATTGTTAGGGTTCCTTTTTCACAGAAAGATTCTGACAGATTATCTGCCAAAGATTTAAAGCCAAAGCCAGAAACAGACTATAAACAGAGATCAGGTCATAAAGGACAGCCTGAGTTTTCTCCTTTTCAGATCGATTCCTGGCTTTGGCTTCAAATCTTTGGCAGATATTCTGTCAGATAATCTTTCTGTGTAAACGGACCCTTACTTTTCACCAATTGTCTACCTTAAAAGGGTGATCTGGTATCAGAAAATCACCCGAGATATATAACTTACTAATATAGTGTTATCAGGAATAGTACTGGCTTCAGTGGCTTTTCTGTTCTTCACCACTGACAGGAAATTAAAAATAAAAGGACTATAAAATTTGTTATAACCCGGCCTCTTGCCTATCTGTCATGACAACGCATCATCCTCTGATGTCACATGAGGTTTGGCTGGAGCCCTGAGTGATTCACCATCTCTGACCGGCCTCTCCAGCCTACATCACATGTCTCTCTGAGCATGCAAGGAGTACAATCAGGTGCTGCAACCTCACTGTTGTCCAACTGTCTGCAGCGAAATAAGATGTTACGCAATAGATTTGGTCAGGAAACTGTTATGAGTGCAGGGGGAGGGGAATAGGCAGGGTGGGAGGACTGTGATAAAGAGCTAAAGAAAAGAATAGAACTGCTCAACCAGCACAACCACAAAATACAAACTAAGGTCCCCAAAACTAATTGATTTTTGAAGGTTTCAGACAGGGGCGTAGCTAGGGGTTCAGCCTGGGGGGGGCGAGTGAGTCTGAGTGGGCCCCCAACTGATTATGTTACCCATAGGGAACCTTGCCAGACGACAATGTTTTCTGAATAACAAAGGTTATATTCTACTACATTACTCCTAGTGAATAAGGATTGAGAAAAGTGTTAGAGGCTTCTACATTTCACATATAGAACCATGTAAAAATTAAAAGGGTTATCTAAGGTTAGAAAAACATAGCTGCTTTCTTCCAGAAACGGCACCTCTATCTATCTATCTATCTCCTATCTATCTATCTCCTATCTATCTGTCTATCTATCTGTCTATCTATCTATCTATCCAATCTATTATCTATCTCCTATCTATCTATCTCCTATCTATCTATGTACAGAGATGTCCAGGCTCCAGCATCAGGAGGGGCTCTCTGTACTTCCCCTCACTCTGTCTGCCCTCTATAAGTTACAGCACACAGCAGCAGCCTGACATACACACAGATGATCACTCACTGTCAGCTGCTGCTGCTCCTCCTCTTTAGTCAGCCATACACCTGCTGGCAGCCATACAGTAGCAGGATCCCTCCTCTCCTCACATGGCTGCCCCTCCTCCCCTCCTCACACACAGCACTATGCAGAGCAGTGTGTAGCTGAGGGGGAGGAGCTTTAGTGTGCTGCGCATTGCAACATGTGAGGAAACAGGAAGAGAGGAGAGAGCAGAACATCCCCGGCCAGGGGCAGCATCAGGTGACTGAGTGGGGCCCCCAGGAGCAGCGGGCCCGCACCTGCCGGGCGCTGATGCCATCTCGGGGCCCCTACAGACGTGTTAAGGCTGTCTGCAAAAGCAATAGCTTCTACAGACCGCATTAACCGTCTGGGACCTCAGTGGGCCCCTGCCTGAGTGGGCCTGGGAGCCACCGCCCCCCTTGCCCCCCCCCCCTAATTTCTCTTCTAGTTTCAGAGCTAGGGCAGATAGGTAAACAATGCTACATGCTTCTGCAGCATGCTTATTTTATTTTTTTTTTTCACCTGATGGACTCTATCTTTAAAGAAGTCTGGTCTTGAACTTTTCATGTGTTTCTTTAGGGCCAGTGGACAGCTACTCAGGCCCCTGTGTGCAAGTTAGAGAGAAGAGCTCCCATACTGTATAAACTAACATTTAAAGGGTTCAAGCAAGAAAGTATGCAAAGCTTGAAACTTTTTCACTCATAGTTAGAGAACCTGTCACCAGCACAGCTCCAACCAAGGCCTCCTGCTTGGTGATTGACATACCCCCTGCATGTGACAGCAGCCCAAGCAGAGCCGAAGCACACAGGAGGACTGTCAATCACAGAGCAGAAGGCATGGTTGGAGCTGTGCTAGGCAGATCGAGCAGGTTCCTCGACTCAGGGATGGATCCAGGTGGGTCATTTACATACTGTGAGCTGAAGAAAAAATAACCTAATATCGGGTGTACAGTTATGCAGACAGACCTAGGACAGGTATGTTTCTAGTACATTTTTTAATTCCCTGCACCCTGTTGCCAGCAGTTTCAAGTGGAAACTCTCAATGATACAGTTTTTAGCCTAATTCCAGGAATACTGTACATGATTGAGAGCCTCATTACAATCTCTAGCGGTTCTGCATAGTATAATGTTTGTGTGTCAAGAGGAGCTGTACTTGCTCCAATGCAATTTAAGGGTTGCATGATCGATCCATTAATTGACTACTCATGTGGCCCTCTCAACAATTGAGCAGTGTTAGGCACAGTGTAAAGGACACCTAAAGGAAGGACCGAGGCTTCTCCTCCTCTCCTCCTCTTTATACCAAAGTCCTCTGGAAGTATAAGGTGTATGGGGCCTCCCTACTCTCTGCGACAAATAATGTCTGTGGCGATAAGGGTCAGATGCGACAGATTTTCTCTGCTCGACCCCCTTTGTTCTCTGATAAATTAGAGCTTACTCCTCCCACAGAAAACACATGAATCGTCGGCTGTCCTTGTGTCCAGGGGGGACAGAAGAGATAAATGATGACCGAACAATCATTTGGCCTATAGTTATTGAAAGTGTATGGCCACCTTTAATCCATTTCTGGCTTAGCATTCAATTATTGCAATTAAATACCTGAATGTGTCAATAAACCCCTATGGGCTTCTTTTAACAGGTGCCAATCAACTAGGTTTTAACTCCTATCAGGTCCATCTTAAAAGGATGCTTAGTGGTTGTCACTTCCTCTGACGACTTTTTTTTTTTTACCCACAATACAGACTTCCTTTCTTTACAGTATTACATGATAATAATCATCTTCATCATAACTTAAGAAATACTGTTACTGTAGAAAGTACATCACCTACGTGGCTGACAAGCTGTCCATCAAGGTGACCACATGAGAATATGTTAGCATGTTAGGCAGTACCAGTGAGTGCATCCAGCTGAAACCACACTGCCAGTGTGTTCCCCAATAAAGGTTCCTGAGATTATGGAAGCCTTTCACCACCATTACTGGAAGCATGCTAGGTAATTTTTTATTTTGCACCATTTTTGTTAAATTTTATGTTTAATTAATATGTAACAATCGGTAATAGGAAAATGAAAAACTGCACTCACCGACAATCGTGACAACTTCTTTTATTTCTTATGTGCGGACATCATAGAGCAGACGCCAGCTAGGTGCGGGTAACAGGCTTGTTTCGCGCGGAGCCCTTCAACGGACCCTCCCCCTTCGCTACGTCACCCCATCTAAATATGCTAAACATAGTGACGTATGTGAACGTGTGATTACATATAAAATACATTAAAACCAAATAAAAACAATCAGACACACAATTCATATCAAAAAGCTATGGCCCCATACTTACCTGGCAGGGGAGATACCATGATCACTAAGGTGGTTCTCCCAGGGTGAGGCTCATCCATTGCACTCCGGGTGTGCTGACCCCTGCGATTTCCCCAAATGCGGGAAACTCGACTGCATAATTTGTGGTAGTGGGGGACTGCGTTCGCGCTTTCCCCTGAAAAAAAAAAAAAAAGCTACGGCCCACTCTATCATTGAGGCCACCCGGACCTTCAGCTTCGGTACGCAGGATCCATTTTGTCTCGGCCCTCATCAGAAGGCGATGACTATCTTTTCCTGCTCGGGACTTAACCCTTTCTATCCCTGCGAATTTTATAGCTGCCAGGTTACCTCCATGCGCTTCATTCATATGACTAATGATTCTTGGAGCACCAGAGCCAGTTCTCAATGAGTAAAAATGTTCCCTAATACGGGTATGGAGCGCTCTCTTGGTTTTGCCTATGTAAAATCTTTTGCAATCGCAGAAGATTACATAGACAACTGAAGTGGTTTTACAGCAGATAAAATCATTGACATATATCTGCTGTCCATTAATGTTCAGACTTGTTCCTTTACACATGTAAGTACACCAGTTACAGGAGCCACATCTATGATAACCTTTTAATTCATGTCGTAACCATGTCGTAACCATGCTGTACCATCTTCCTTAGTTGTTTTCATTTTACTGTGTACTAGTATGTCCCTTATACTTTTGCTACGCCTAAAGGTGACGAAAGGTTTTCTTGTGGCTTGCTCACCTAATGTTGTATCATTTTCTATCAGGTACCAATATTTATTGATCGCCCTGCGGATTTGTGAGGCCATAGGTGAGAGCTTGAAAGAAAAGGCTAACCGATCCATATTACCATTTTTAAGTCTTTTTGATTTGGTGGCATTGTGGAGCAAAGTGTTGTGATTTTTCTGTGCTGCTTTGTGCAACGATTCATCAAGCAATTTTTCGGGGTAGCCTCTATTTAAGAATCGCTGCTTAAAGCGTAACTGTCATTTCAGGGCCATTGTTCTGAAAACATTAAATATCAACAGTACAAGCGATTTTAAGAAACTCTGTAATAGGTTTTATAAACCAAAAGAGTTTCCTTCTGGACTGAAAAAGCAATCTCCCAGCCTCCCCCCTCACATCAAATGAAGCAGGATTTCTGTCTCCATTATGTGGCTATGGAGAGGGGAGGGGCTGTTAGGAGTGACTGAGCACGGAGCAGTCCTGCACAGCACAACACCCTGCAATCTTCTCTCAGTAAGTTCATAGATAAGCACTGACCTTTCTGACACCTGAATTTAGCGGTTTAGGTGCCCAGAGAGTCTACAAACAGCTGACCTTCTTGTGACCTCTTCCTGCTCCCTCATCTCCCTCAGCCCCTCCCCCCTTCATAGGCTTACAGTCTTCACTGGCTTCTCTGTAATGAAGACGTGTTTGCCTGATAATGCACAGATAAAAAGTCAGGGGGGAGGCTGGGAGATTGCTTCTTGAGTACAGAAGGAGGCTTTTTTGGCTGATGAAACCTATTATAGAGTTTCTTAAAATCGCTTATACTACTGATTTCTGCAATAAAAAAAACATGACCGTTACGCTTTAAGTGCAGCAGCCTGCGTTCTAAAAGACTCTTTCGTACTGTTAATACGGCGCAAACGGAGGAATTGCCCATAGGGCACAGCTTTCTTCGTTGTGTCCGTATGGTAGCTGTTAAAGTGGAGCAAGGTGTTAGAGGCTGTGGGTTTCCTATATCCTTTTGTTTCCAACCTGCCATCTTTCACTGACACCACGACATCCAAGAACTCCATCTCATGGGGACTGATTTTACTAGTGAAAAACATATTCATTGTATTCTCCTGATTAAGGTAGCATACAAACTCCTCAAAGTCCACTTCTGATCCTGTCCAAATTATAAAAATATCATCCACAAAACGTGAATATCTGTGGATGAACCTAGAAAAAGGATTTTTTACGCTGAAAATAAAACGCATTTCAAAAACTGCCAAAAATAAATTGGCCACAATACATGCCACGGGAGTGCCCATGGCAACTCCAGACGTTTGAAGAAACCATTTATTTTCAAACATGTTGGACAAAATCAAATCCAATGCCTCACAAACAAAATCTATATATTCCCTGCTTCTGTCTTTTCCAGGAGTTCACGAATGCTATCTATCCCCAATCGATGCGGGATACGCAGGGCGATCAATAAATATTGGTACCTGATAGAAAATGATACAACATTAGGTGAGCAAGCCACAAGAAAACCTTTCGTCACCTTTAGGCGTAGCAAAAGTATAAGGGACATACTAGTACACAGTAAAATGAAAACCACTAAGGAAGACGGTACAGCATGGTTACGACATGAATTAAAAGGTTATCATAGATGTGGCTCCTGTAACTGGTGTACTTACATGTGTAAAGGAACAAGTCTGAACATTAATGGACAGCAGATATATGTCAATGATTTTATCTGCTGTAAAACCACTTCAGTTGTCTATGTAATCTTCTGCGATTGCGATAGATTTTACATAGGGAACATTTTTACTCATTGAGAACTGGCTCTGGTGCTCCAAGATTTATTAGTCATATGAATGAAGCGCATGGAGGTAACCTGGAAGCTATAAAATTCGCAGGGATAGAAAGGGTTAAGTCCCGAGCAAGAAAAGATAGTCATCACCTTCTGATGAGGGCCGAGACAAAATGGATCCTGCGTACTGAAGCTGAAGGTCCAGGTGGCCTCAATGATAGAGTGGGCCGTAGCTTTTTGATATGAATTGTGTGTCCGATTGTTTTTATTTGGTTTTAATGTTTTTTTTTATATGTAATCACATGTTCACATACGTCACTATGTTTAGCATATTTAGATGGGGTGACGTAGCGAAGGGGAAGGGTCCGTTGAAGCGCTCCGCGCGAAACAAGCCTGTTACCCGCACCTAGCTGGCGTCTGCTCTATGATGTCCGCACATAAGAAATAAAAGAAGTTGTCACGATTGTCGGTGAGTGGAGTTTTTCATTTTCCTATTACCGATTGTTCACTATAGAGACTGCCTACAAAGTAGCACCGCCGGACATATCCCCAGTTGTTACCTGTTTGCCTGGAAGGTTCAGCTCCAAGCTGTAGTGCCGGCTACTCCTTGTCGTGCAGTTAATATGTAAATTGAGCGGTTTGGTGGATTACAGTCCTTAGTGCACCTTTTTGTCCCATCTACTTGAATATTCAGCCGTCTCAATATTCATGGGGAGGGGCGGGGCAGATTGGTGCTGTAGTCCCTCCCTTACGGCATCAAACTTCCTAATTTACATATTAAACTGAAGATTTAACAAAAATGGCACTAAGGATGAAGGTAAAAAAATGACCTTTTATTCTCAGGTCTTCTGACCTGCCATTAGTTTTCCTTCAATCTCATCACAATTCTGAAGCATAAGTGTTAGGACACATCCAACTAACATGAGGAATACTGACCTCATAGGGCATTTAAAGCGAATGTAGCACCGGTACATGGCTTATGTGAATTTTTACATGTATAGACTGGTGCCATTAAGGGGATGACCGTGCTACTGTCCTTTTTTTTGAACTGCAGCCCAGTTCCCATGAACAGGGGATTCTCGCCCTTGAAACACGTAACATATCAATAAAGTATGATTTGACTCCAGAAGCCGTGAGCCGTTTCTCTTGATACGTTGGAGACACTTGGCCGGTTTTCAAATGAGGGTTCAGCACCAACAGAAATCCACCACTTTTTTCTTTACTCGCTGAAGTTCTTTTTTTGTTAATATGTAAATGAGGCTCAAGTGCCCCAGCATGGCAAGAACCCCAGGTTAGCCTGCCAATGACCTATTGTTTACTAACTCTGTGCCACCTGTTGGTCAAAGTGGTGATAGGTGGATGAAAGTGGACATAGAGGCAGTGAATTAGACAACATGAGCTGGACTTGCCTAGACTGGGTAAGGCCATGTTCACACGTAGCAAAAGTGGCGGAATCCCGATTGCAGCCTGTCTCCCTTTTACAATGACAGTCTATGAGAGGCTTGCGTGCCTTCTCTTCCTGTGCCGAAGAATGAACATGTTCATTCTCCGCCGCGGAATTCCGGCACTTTTGCTACGGGTGAACGTAGCCTAATGTTTTCTTAGCTTTTGAGCAATACAAGCTTATAGCTTGGTGCTGGGATAGACTATGGAGACTGCTTGAATGCAGTGGTGTTTTTCAATTGATTGGTAGTCTGAAGAATTTTGTGATTTGTTCCTCTAAGACTGTGGCAAAAGTAAAGTGGATTGCTCTGTGTCTTATGATGCTAGTTTGCTTTTCAACCCATTTACTCTTGTTCCAGATTACACAACTGACTGGAAAGAATGTATGAAGAAACAGTGTATTATTATTTTCCTAGTGAAGCCACCATTGCGTAATGTGGCCATTTCATGGGTTGGGACACAATGGGAAATGATTCTTCGCATTTTGTAAATGTAAGTGTTTTTTTTAAATGCAGTAAAGAGAACATGCTGCTGCTGACTGAGATGTCACCCTGGAAGAATCACGTTTCACTCAGCTTACACGTGGTTAATATAGAGTAGGATCCATACGTGTTAACCTTTGTGTCAAGTGATGTTCCAAAATGATGGAAATCTGCTCAATGGATGAGCAGCATCCTTGATAACTAGGTGGCCATTTGACTTGGAGGCCTTTAACCCCTTAAGGACAGAGCCTGAAATGGCCTTAAAGCGTAACTGTCATATTTTTTTGTTGTTGCAGAAATCAGTAGTATAAGCGATTTTAAGAAACTCTGTAATAGGTTTTATCAGCCAAAAAAGCCTCCTTCTGTACTCCAGAAGCAATCTCCCAGCCTCCCCCCCTGACTTCTTATCTGTGCATTATCAGGCAAACACGTCTTCATTACAGAGAAGCCAGTGAAGACGGGTTCTGCTCTCTCCATTCTATCCTTATGGAGAGGGGAGGGGCCGAGGGAGATGAGGGAGCAGGAAGAGGTGACATGAAGGTCAGCTGTTTGTAGACTGGGCACCTAAACCGCAGGATTCAGGGGTCAGAAAGGTCAGTGCTTATCTATGAACTTACTGAGAGAAGATTGCAGGGTGTTGTGCTGTGCAGGACTGCTCCGTGCTCAGTCACTCCTAACAGCCCCTCCCCTCTCCATAGCCACATAATGGAGACAGAAATCCTGCTTCTGAAGTGAGGGGGGAGGCTGGGAGATTTCTTTTCAGTCCAGAACGAAACTCTTTTGGTTTATAAAACCTATTACAGAGTTTCTTAAAATCGCTTGAACTGTTGATATTTAATGTTTTTTTTTTTTAAAAATGACCCTGAAATGACAGTTACGCTTTAAGGACAGGGACAATTGTTACTTTTGCGTTTTCGTTTTTCCTCCTCTCCTTCTAAGACCTATAACGCTTTCATTTTTCCACCTACCGGGCCATGTGAGGGCTTGTTTTTTTCAGGAGCAGGTGTACTTTGTAATGGCATCTTTCAATCTACCATTAAATGAATGACGGAACACCTAAAATATCATTTATGGGGTGAACTTGGGTCAAAAAATGTGATTTGGCAAATTTTGGGGGGCTTCCACGTTTACGTAATCCATTTTGCGGTAAAACTGGCATTTCTCCTTTATTCTATAGGTCGGTCTGAACACGGTGATATGCATTTTTTTTTTAGGTTTTCTTACGTTTTACTATTTTTATTAGCAGTAAAACTTTTTTTTTGCAAATAGGCATATTTAAAATGGCCCTATTGTAACTCCTATAGCACATTTATTTTTTTCACCTACGGGGTCATAGGGGGTGTCATTTTTTGCGTCATGATCTCTAGTTTTTATTAGTAACATTTTTTTCTAGATCAAATGTATTGATCACTTTTAATTAAATTTTTTATACATAAAATGTCATTTTAAAAAAAGCAATTTCACGCCGTACACCGCGCGGGAAAAGTAATGTTTTATTTTAATAGATCGGACAAATACGCACGCGACGGTGTATAACATGTTAATTAACTTTATTACTTTTTATGTGTTTTATGTATGCAATGGGAAGGGGGGGGGGGTGATTTACACTTATTGAGGGAGGGGCTTTGGGGCACTTTGTAAAACTTTTATTTATTTTTTTACACTTTTATAGTTCCCTTAGGGAACTATCACTTACATATATTAGATCAGTAACACTGATCCCTGCTATGCCATAGCATTGCAGGGATCAGTTTTATCTGTGATCTTCTGATTCAGCCTGCCTGTGGCAGAGGACCGATCCAATGACTGCACGAAGAAAGGTAAGAGACTTCCGGCAGTCAGGAAAAGCGATCGGGACCCCCGCAGACACGCTGCGGGGATTCCGATCGTTAAGTTACCGGAGATGCTCTGTTCACTAATACTTAAATGCAGCGATCGCTGCGTTTAAGGGGTTAATGGCGGGCGCCCGCGCAATCGCGGTGGCCCCCCCATTGAGGGTGAGGGCCTGGCTGCAGATAGCAGCCGGTCCTCACCCGGTATGGGGCGGGCTCAGCTCGTTAACCCGCTCCACAGCCCGGGACAGCGCCAGGGCGCCAGTACATTTACGTCCTCCTGTGTTAAGTCCCAGGCAGTGAGGGCGTAAATGTAGGGATTAAAGACAAACTCCACAAAATATTTTTATTTGTCCCCTTGCTGCGCTCTGGCGGATATACTTACCAGCGATGACCTGTGGCACCGTTCAAATCCTGCCTGCAGTAATGTCACCCCCTCCCCCCGGTAGTTACCTTATAACACTATTTCCACTGATTCCAGTAATTACATATTGCCTCAAAACTGCTTTGAACAAAACAGAAAGATATCATCAATGGTACCATTGCATAATACTGCCACACCATGACCACTATCACTACAACCCTATAACAGAGTGTAGTTACATCCAGGTGTCACTCACAGGTGGTGTCTTCTCTTATCAGCGTTGTTTTTCTTTCCATCCAGCGTGGGCCACCTTGAAGTCTTCCTTCGGCTGTAAATCCTCTCTCCAGAATCTGCCAGAGAAAATTTTAGGCTCCAACACATACAGTAGTTAGGTCCCCTGTATCCCTATATAGTAGTTACACCACTCTGTGCCCCCCACAGAGTTAAGGTGTCCCTGTGCCCTCACTTAATTAGGTATGCTCTGTGCCCCCAGTAGTTTATACCCCCTGTGTGCTGCCCCAGTAGTATATACCCTCTTGTGCTCCCCCACTTATATATAGCCCCCATGTCCTCCCCTAGTAGAACATAGACCTCCCGTGTGCTCCCCCAGTAGTATATAGACCCCCTGTGTGTTCCCCCAGAAGTATATAGACCCATTGTGTGGTCCACCAGTAGTATATAGACCCCTGTGTGCTCCTCCAGTAGTATATAGACCACATTCTGCTGCCACAGTAGTATATAGACCCCTCTGTGATGCCCCAGTATTCTATAACCCCTGTGTGCTCCCCCATTATATATAGCCCCCCTGTGTGCTCCCCCATTATATATAGCCCCCCTGTGTGCTCCCCCATTATATATAGCCCCCGTGTGCTCCCATTATATTTAGACTCCCTGTGTGCTACCCCAGTTATACAGACCCCCTTAGTGCTCCCCCATTATATATAGCCCCACTGTGTGCTCCCATTATATTTAGACTCCCTGTGTGCTACCTCAGTTATACAGAACCCCTGTGTGCTCCCCGTTATACAGCCCCCTCCCTGTGTGCTCCCCCATTTATATAGACCCCCTGTGTGCTTCCCCTGTTTATATAGTCTCCCTGTGTGCTCCCCCTCCCATATAGTATATAACACACAAAAAACAAACACTTATACTCACCCGGGTCTTCGCCTCTCCTCTCACCACTCTTGTGGCTGCAGGCAGTGTCTTGCATGTGGTCACAAGAGGCCGCTCTCCCTTTGCGGTGTCGGTGCTCCAGTGACGTCACTCGTGCACCAGCACCATAAAGGGAAAGCGGCCTCTTGTGACTGCAGGCAAGACACTGCCTGCGGCCACAAGAGTGACTGACAGGGAGGGAGCCAATTACAATCGCTCATAGTTACAGTTCAGAGTGCAGCTACGGGCGGTCTTGGGCACCAGAGCGGGGCGTGGGGGCCCCCTTGGATGTCGGGGGCTCCTTGCAATTGCGTCGGGTGCTTTGTGCCCAAGACCGCTTCTGCCTATAAGAGCGATCTCTTAGAGATGCATTGGTTGGAGAGCGTGACTTCCGGCCTTCGACATGCGAGACAAAAAAGTGGTAACAAGAGCAGGAACATCAACACGTGCGGAATTTGAACGGCGCCGCAGGACCATAATGAAGCCACGCCTCGTGAAGCCGTGCCGTTCACTTAGCATAGCCAGTATAGGGTATATACTGAGCTTCCGTTTCCGTTTTAAATTGCTGACAGGAGTAGAGAGATTAAAGGGGTTGTTCACCCAAAAAATTTTTCTTTCAAATCAACTGCTGCCATAAAGTGCCAAAGATTTGTAATTTACTTCTATAAAAAAAAATCTCAAGCCTTCAAGTACTTATCAGCTGCTGTATGTCCTGCAGGAAGTGGTGTATTTTTTCCAGTCTAGAGATCAGTTAAGGTTTTCTATCAGGATTTCCTACTGCTCTGGACAGTTCTTGACATGGACAGAGGTGGCAGCAGAGAGCACTGTGTCAGGAAAGAAAACACCACTTCCTGCAGGACACACAGCAGCTGATAAGTACTGGAAGACTCAAGATTTTTTAATAGGAGTGAATTACAAAACTCTGGCACTTTATGGCACCAGTTGATTTGAAAGAAAAAAAATGGTGGACACAACCCTTTTAAAGGCTTTTAGTACTTAGCATCAGCTGTATGCTCCAAAGGAAGTCATTTTCTTTCCAGTGTGACACAGTGCTCCCTTCTGCCACTTCTGTCTATGTCAGGAACTATCCAGAGCGGGTTCTTCAAGGAGCATTGTGTCCAAATGAAAATAACTATACAACTTTCTCTCTGGCATGCAGCAGCTGATAAGTACAGAAAGAACCAAGTTTGTTTAATAAAGGTACAAACCAATATCAATTGATTTTTTTCCCCAGCCACCTTATAGTTGTTCATAGAAAAGCAAATTGTGGACAATAATTTATTGCTATAAATTATACTATACTAACCTCAGCTATTCCACTTCATTACGCTCTGCACTATGTATAGATAAACAGTATAGATAAAAGAATCATAGCAAGTAAACTGAGAATGGAGAACAATCACTTATGTAAGTAGTGTATACGGAAAAGCGTCATTTCCAGTTAGTGATGACACTGGATATTACTCCTGAGACCTGCTGCGATCCTGACATACAGCCGAAGGAGTTCAGGACTTCCATTCAAAACTGTTAGATTATTTGCTCTATTAGAGTCTATGGAGCGAAGAGTCGGAAGCTTCTGCCAACTATGGAGTGGAACACTCACCTACATACTCCCATCACCTGTATCTTGTGATCACAGGGGGTCTCAGGAGTGATACCTGGTGCAATCAGTAACTTTTGACATGTCTCCAGACAGTATGACAAATGACAGTAGCACTTTAAGGACTGTATTTTCCAGGAAGACATATTATATGTACTGGACTTGCAGTAACTTCTTTGTTGTTAAAGGTCATTTTTGTACAGAAACAAAACACTCTCAAGAAGCCGGAAAAGTTTGTTTCAGAATCCCCATACTAGGAAGAAAATGCGGAGTTGGTTTACTTTAGCCTGAAATTGCTGCCATTTTTAAAGCTGTTCCCTTCTTCTGAGAATAGAACACATACATCTGATCTGTGATATTTGCTTTTACGACTGCTATAAGTGGCATGGGCTGAATCAAATGAGACAATACAGTGACAGAAGAATACCATGTCCATTCCCGCTTCTTCTCAATTATTTTATTACTTACAAGATAGTTTAGTATAAGGGCCAGTGTGCTGCTTTGAATGAATGAAAGGGCGCTCGCTTGTCCGTTGCCGCCGCTCTTCGCTCAAAGAACTAACATGTTAGTTCTTTGAGCGGAGTAATTACGCCGTGTTTGCTCAGTGTGAACTGGCCATAATTATTATTATTATTATTATTATTACTGGGGATCTGTTCATGTCATTTGTAAGGTGGCATGGTGCAGGGCATCCTAGAGTTATACCTAGACTTTCTTGGGCTTTGACCCAGATCAAAGACTCAGTTTGTTGCATTAGGACGGTGTTAGACAAGATCATAGTAGATGATCTTCATTTCTGATGAATCGGGATGCGGGCGCATCTGTGTGTGCCCGCATCCCATTTTTCAATTGCACACAATGGAGTGTGCGGCCGGAGCCGCACGCTTTATTGTGTGAACTCATAGGTTCTCTGTGGCCTCTGTTCAATGAATAGCGGCTGCAGAAAACTGACATGTCAGTTTTTTGCGGTGCTGGTAGCGATCCCGGCCGGAGTGTACACTATGGGGGAGATTTATCAAAACTGGTGTAAAGTGAAATGGACTCAGTTGCCCCTAGCAACCAATCAGAGTCCACTTTTCATTCCTCACAGACACTTAGGAAAATGAAAGGTGGAATCTGATTGGTTGCTAGGGTCGATTGAACCAGTTTCACTTTACCCCATGTTTGATAAATCTCCCCCTATGTGTATACACTCCGGACGGGATTCCCTCAGCTGCAGCATAATGTAAGTAAAGTATTAATCATGGCTTTGTTGCAAATCGGCAACAACGGCCGTGATTAATACTTTACTTACGTTGTGTGATCATGGCCTAAACCTGCATCTAAATGCCCTGTAACTAAATATCCTGGAGAGGTAGAGTCCAGTACATTTAAAGGGAATCTGTCGCTAGATTAATACTACCTTAAATGAGGGCAGTATAAACTATTGATAGAAATGCTGAACAGATCGGTGTATTACATCATTCTGTTCAGCCGTTCTCCTAATATGTAGGAGAATAGGATACCTGCCACACCCCTTCCCCCACCCTACAGCTGCTGATTGACAGGTGACTGCCTATACACAGCATGGCTAGATAACTGCCAATCAGCAACTGGTGGGTTGAGTTTTCTGCTTCTCATGAATATCCAGGACTACTGGGCTCATGCACATAATGGAGAGGACTACTTATTGTCCATGTTATTCAGGAGGATATCTCCGAATCAGCTGCACAGAACAATGTAAGTGATACATCATTCTGTTCAGCTTCTCTGTCATTAGTTTATGCTACCCTTAGATAGGAAAGCATAAACCTACTGACAGAGTGTCTTTAAATAGAAGGAAGAATAAATAAATTGTAATAGTTTTTTGTAAAAAGCTGGCCATTTATTTAGATTTAGAACAATCATTCGGCCGTCAGTTATCTTGCCCGTTCTCTGCTTGTCCTTCCATACATAGGAACTTTTAGCATGGCCGAGAGTTTGTGTTCTCCACTGACATCCCCTGTCACTCACAGTCAGGAGAGCCCCATACACGCTGTATTGACTGCTAAACCCGCCGCAAGTATTACAGCAGAGGTTTTTTAATGGATTGGAATTTTTATTTTTTTTGTCATCTGAGATAAAAATGGTTAATGGAACCACAAAGGTCTCAGGCCTCCATTGGGTTAGCAGTTATATAGGTCTAGAAAATCCTTCACTGCTGCCTATTAATTCCCTACAGTGTCATTGGTGGGGATGGAGGTTGCCCATGCTACAGTGTAGTGGTCTCCAACCTCTGGCTCTCTAGCTGTTATAAAACCACAACTCACACAATTCAATTGTTGTGGAACTAAAAGGCTAAAGGCAGTCATGTAAAAAACCAAAGCTTCAATACCAGAAATTGCAACCTGTTTGACCCCACCACACTAGTGGCATGTGGCGTTATTATCAACGGATCACAATACCAAGAAGAACGCAGACACTGGTGATCCTTTCCAAAATGACCAGCCTAAGGCAATACCCGGACTGTACATTGTTTGTCTCAAAAGTTAGGCTAGGTTCAAACTGCGTTTTTGCAATCCGTTTTTTTGCAAAAAACGGATGCATTTGTGTGCATCTGTTTGATCCGTTTTTCCATTGACTTCCATTGTAAAAAAACGGATCAAAACGGATCCGTTTTTTTCACGGACACAAAAGTATTTTTGATCCGTTTTTTTTTTTTTACAATAGAGGTCAATGGAAAAACGGATCAAAACGGATGCACACAAATGCATCAGTTTTTTTTAATCTGTTTTTTTTTTTTTGTTGCAAAAAACGGATAAAAAAAAAAACGAATTGCAAAAACGCAGTGTGAACCTAGCCTTAGTAGGGTTTTCCTATTGCACCTTGTTCCTCTCCACCTCTGGCTGCGATCACATTGTGCAAGTTCATGGAACAGGATGCTCCTGTATGGACAGTAACATTTAAAGGAATAATGTAAATCCCTGGGCCCCAACACTAGTTACAGGGCCCCTATTTATTATGTGACAATTATAATATAAGTGTCTTGTCTGATAAAGACATCCCAGATTCTAGGGATTTTTACCTCTGCATCCCTATACCTGTGTCCCTGATAACACCACAGGGTTTCTGTGCTCATATTATAGGACTGAATGCTCTCCTGTATATAGGCAGGGAATCCCCATCTGGTATTGCATCCTGCTTGATGCTGAGGTGTATATCCTCGGAGAGTGAGTCTGCACTACTTGCTGGCACTAATCACATGGCTCTGAAGTCTGTCTCCATGTCTTCTATATTGCTAAATCTTTTTTTCTGATTAAAAAAGATTCTAAAGAAAATGTGTCCTGTTTTGAGGAATCCCATTTGGAGAACAGTTACAAGGAACTTGTGTTTACTTACTTAAGCTTTAAGGAATGTAAGAAACTCTACATGTTTACCAGGTCAGCACCATAGTGTAATGGCTTCACTAAATATAAAAAATATCATGGTATCTTCACCAGCTCAACCGGGATATACAGCATTAATGGTGTGTTTACACAGAGAGATTTATCTGACAGATTATTGAAGCCAAAGCCAGGAACAGACTATAAAGAGGCAACAGGTCATAAAGGAAAGACTGAGATTTCAACTCTTTTCAGATCCATTCCTGGCTTGGCTTTAAAAATCTGTTAGATAAAAATATCTCTGTCTAAACACACCATAAGCAAATAGATTTTTGGTGGTCTTTGAACTGGGGGAGACAGATATCAGTACTACACTATCTGCTTCTGTGGCTTCTTTTTTCTGGAGTACCCCTTTAATTGTTTTATATGTTATTGCACTGTATTCTTATTTCTGTGCACTGTTCCGGGGGGAAGCTGCTGAAAGACTCAAGAAGCCTTGGGCCGGATCTTCCATGCTCACCTCTTCTCTATGTAGTGCCTCATCATATCAGAGGTCACAACCACTTCCTGTGGCTACCATATTCTGCTGCCACATTGTAGTCTGTGCAGCAGAGAGAGAGAGGCTTCAGCGCATTTAGTGCATGTATTTGCACACATTTGCACACATGGAAATATATTGTGACCACAACTCTGTACCCTGCTAAGTTAAGAGCACATAATAAAAGGTTAATTTTAGAACAGGTTGTTTAAAATGTAAGGATGTAAACAGTGCAACCCACACTATATGGGCTGAATCATGCAGCGACAAAAAGACCATATTATAGAGCCCCTGTCAGATAATGTCAAAATGAGGTCTTGGAATCTAGTTAATGCTAGAAAAACTTTTTTATGGTTTGCAGAATCTTATTGGCTGTTTATGTGATCAAAAGAATAAGGCTTATCATTACACATGCATTAAATATATGAACGATTGGTTAGCTAGTTTATTGCCGTAATAAATGACACGGTTTTATACTGTGAAATGTCTTATGTTGCGCCTTAAAATTTGTACGCAGAGAAAAGATTCACACAGGCTAAGTTTACACAACATAAATTTTCTATTAATCACGGACCTTGTTGCAAATCGGCAACAACGGCCTTGATTAATAGAAAATTTATGTTGCACTGAAGTCAATGGAATCCCTGCCGGAGTGTATACACATAGTATACACTCCGGCCTGGATCCCTAGCGGCCGCAGGAAGAATTGACATGTCAGTTTTGTGTGGCCGCTGTTTATTGAATAGTGGCCATACAGGACTGTCAGTTCACCTAATGGAAAGTGCAGCTCTGGCCGCAATTTCCATTGTTGTCTATGGTGAATTGGGATGGGGGTGCACACAGATGTACCCGCATCCCATTTCAGCACAAATGAAGTTCATCCAACTGGTACTGCAGTACCGGCCGAGATGATCTTCACCGACGGCTGGGTCACAGAACAGCCGGTGTTTTACAGCGTGTGTACCCGGCTGTATTTTTTATGCGGCTGTAAATGTGCGGGTGAAACTCCGGCCGTGGGAAAAAATAGACATGCGGCTCAAAACATACGGTCATTTACTTGGAAATCTGGTTCAACTAAAAATAACAAATAAAATGTTAAGAAAGTGATGCAAACACCTCTGGATGCATCTGGGAAAGCAGGGAACACAGTTTACATGAATCGCTATTACCGGGGTTTGCGATCCTCTGCACTATAGCCGATGCCGATGCCTCTCATGGTTAATATATTGAATTAATAAAACACATTTTCTGTCTAATAAAGTCCCTTTTATTGTTCAATAATTAAATGTAAACGATTCCATCATTTTGCAATTAAATATACTGTTAAAATAAATATATATATAAATAAATGTATATTTATATATATATTTATTTTTTGACAGTATATTGAATTCGTGTGTATGCTTGGAAGTATAGGATATGCGGCTGCACAGTGCACACTATGTATGAATCTACGGCCCTATCGTAAACGGACCCGTAAAAAATGAACAAGACCATTGTTTGCGGCTGAACATGCGGCCGAGGATTGACAGGCGGGTGCAGTCTGACATCAGTCTGGCCCCCAGGGGGTTAAGGGGGATGCAATACATCCTCCCTTAACCCCTTGGGGGTCAGACTGTAAGCAGCGATCTGTAAAGATGCTGCATACTGTAAGGAGCACAACACCGCTCACAATGATGGGTGTTGTGCTCCTGTTTGTGTGTTTTTCCCTTTTTGTTTTTCAAATATCGGTATCCTGGGGATTACGTCTGATTACGTGGACTACGTCGATGACTAGCGGTTGTTCTTAGAATTTTTTTAATAAAATGGTCAATGAGGGGTGTGGGGGTGTTTTTATTTGAAATAAAAAATATTTTAAACTTGTGTCTTGTCTTTATTTCTTTACTTTATAGACTTAGTAGTGGAAGCCGTCTAATAGACGGAATCCATTACTAAGTTGGGGCCTAGTGTTAGCCGGTATAAAATGGCTAACACTAACCCCCTATTATTACCCCAGTACCCAATGCCACCAGGGGTACTGGGAAGAGCCGGGTGCCAGTGGTCCCGGAGCGTCAATATTGGCGCTCCTGGACCGGGCGGCAGCAGGCTGGTAAGATTTAGGCTGGGGAGGGCCTAAAACAATGGCTCTTCCCACCCTGGTGTTACCAGGCTGCTGTGGTTTGGTTTTTAACCCGGCTGGTTATAAAAATAGGGGGGACCCTATGCGTTTTTTAAATAAATAAATAATTAAAAAAAAACGCATAGGGTCCCCCCTATTTTTATAACCAGCCGGGTTAAAAACCAAACGACAGCAGCCTGGTAACACCAGGGTGGGAAGAGCCATTGTTTTAGGCCCTCCCCAGCCTAAATCTTACCAGCCTGCTGCCGCCCGGTCCAGGAGCGCCAATATTGACGCTCCGGGACCACTGGCACCCGGCTCTTTCCAGTACTCCTGGTGGCATTGGGTACTGGGGTAATAATAGGGGGTTAGTGTTAGCCATTTTATACCGGCTAACACTAGGCCCCAACTTAGTAATGGATTCCGTCTATTAGACGGCTTCCACTACTAAGTCTATAAAGTAAATAAATAAAGACAAGACACAAGTTTTAATTTTTTTTAATTCAAATAAAAACACCCCCACACCCCTCATTGACCATTTTATTAAAAAAATTCAAAGAACAACCGCTGGTCATCGACGTAGTCCATGGAATCCGACGTAATCCCCAGGATACATATATCTGAAAAACAAAAAGGGAGAAACACACAAAAAACACACAAACAGGAGCACAACACCCATCATTGTGAGCGGTGTTGTGCTCCTTACAGTATGCAGCATCTTTACAGATCGCTTCTTACAGTCTGACCCCCAAGGGGTTAAGGGAGGATGTATTGCATCCCCCTTAACCCCCTGGGGGCCAGACTGATGTCAGACTGCACCCATCCCAGCAAGGAAGGGGTTAACTGACCCCCCCTTCCTTGCTGGGAGGGGTGCAGTGCCGGGGAGGGGGTGGGGAGAGCTCTATACTCACCCCGATGTGTCCTCTTCGCTGGTCCGCAGCACAATGAAGTCACTGTGCTGCGGACCGGCTCTTTATATGTGCGCTCAGCCGAACAGCCAATCAGCTGAGCGCACATATAATTCTAAATGTTTCTTCTAATAATGGTATTGTCATAACATAATTAGAAGAAACATTTGATGTTTTAATTAAAGTAAAGTGATGATTAGTACAGAATGCTCTATTTACTGGGAATATGAATTACCGGCTTATAGAGCTTCCTGTACTAATTAATATTTAATTAATAAAACACATTTTCGTGGAAATAAATTCTGTTTCGTTGGTCAATAATTTAATTCTAACGAATCCATCATTGTGCAATTCAATATACTGTCAAAAAATAAATATATAGATAAATATACATTTATTTATATATCTATTTTTTTTAACAGTATATTTAATTGCAAAATGATGGATTCGTTAGAAATAAATTATTGACCAACGAAAGTGTCTTGATTACAAAGAAAATGTGTTTTAGTAATTTAATATATTAACTATTAGAGGCATCGGCATTTGGCATCATTGCCGGCTATTTTTGAAGTACTCCGTACGGACCGCCTGTCAATCCACGGCCGCATGTCCAGCCGCAAACAATGGTCTTGTTCATTTTTTACGGGTCCGTTTACGATAGGGCCGTAGATTCATACATAGTGTGCACTGTGCAGCCGCATATCCTATACTTCCAAGCATACACACGAACCACCAAAAATACCGCCGCACAATTACAGCCGCAAATACAGCCGCACTGTTACAACGTGTGAACCGAGCCTTAAAATGTAAGTTCCCCATATCCTAGCCCAACCTTTCCCGAATGAGGAAGCTCATACAATAGTTAATGCGCTATTCCACGGAATGATTATCGGCCGTATTCAGCCGCTAATCGTCCCGTGGAATAGGAGGCAACGATCAGCTGACATCATTTATGTCGGCTGATCGTTGAAGTCGACCCGCTCGCTGCTGCCGCATGGAATATCGGCGACAGCGAGCAGGGAATGAGGAGCAAAGGAACCAGGTTCGAGTCGATCCGAACCCGAACATTTGTTATTTGATTATTTGGGGCTGCTGAACTTGGATAAAGCTCTAAGGTTGTCTGGAAAACATGGATGCAGCCAATGACTATATCCATGATTTCCACATAGCCTTAGGGCTTTATCCAAGTTCAGCAGCCACCGCTAATCAAACGCCGAAGGTTTGGGTTCGGATGGACTCGAGCATGCTCCAGGTTCACCCATCTCTAGTCTAGAGCTAAGTGCAGGATAGAGGAGTGAAGATAATAGAGTCTGTCTATGGGGACAAACAACTGTACTCTGTAAGGGGAAGCTGGGCAAGGACCTAAGGCTTGGTTCATACATTTTTGTTCTGCATTTATTTATTTTTATAAAAAGAACACAGCATACACAGCAATACATGCTGTGTCTATGAAGAAAGGAGAAACTCCGGGCAAAGGTAAAAAAACAAGGAGAGCAGGGAATGGTGGAAACATAGTAATGAACTAACTGAAGCCCCCATAGTGTCACCGCTCAATGGTTTCCAGAATCATCCAGTTTCTGTGTCATCATGACACCACAGGGAACTACCTGCTCAGCCAGTTAGTGAATGCAGAGGTTTCCCATCTCACTCACTGATTGGCTGAGCGGGCATTTCTGAGCGGGGCTGTAAGGTCACAGGATCGGGAGATACAGAGTTTGTGTGGATTTAGGGGTAGGAGATTTAGAGACCACAGAGTTATGGCTAGAGTTGATTGAACCTCAGGAAATCCTAGGTTAGATCGAACTCGAACATTCACGAACCTGCCACATTTGATTGCTGATGCCTTCCCGATCCGTGAGGAAGGAGGAGACAGCCTGGGTATTGCCTGGAATTCCTAGGCTGAAGTCCGGAATTCCAGTCGGTACACGGGCAGTCTCCTCCTTCCCCACGGAACGGGAAGACATCAGCAATCAAATGCGGCAGGTTTGTGAATGTTTGAGTTAAATGGGGTTTCTCATCATATCAGGAAATAGAAGTAGCAGGGGTAAGGCCTCATGCACACATCCATAGCCGAGGACATAAAACCATCCACAGTTGCATAGACCCCTTCATTCAAAATAGGGGATCTCGGCCATAGAAACAAATAGGTCTGCAGTCTGTCTGCATTTGCAGGTCCATACAGAATACATGAGAGTGCAAGGGGGCCTAAAAGGTGGACTTTTCTCAGACGCTGCCAACATCCACTCCAGATTCCACAAACACTTATTTGTTAGAGAAGCATGTTTATTAATGGGAATCACCATAAGAATTCATCAATGACGCATTTCCGGTATAGAATACCCCTGACAGTGACAGGCAGGGTCAGCGACTGTCAGTGACTCACAGTGGTAGTATGACTACTTGAGCAAGCTTTTTTCCTTTCGAAGAGAAGCTACTCTGTATATGTTGTACTGTAGATGTGGAGGTCTATGTTGTAGATTTATGTATTTACATAAGCTGTAGGCCTAAGTACATTCAAAAATAAGGTGCTCGGTCCAAATACAATATTTGTGCAGCACTCCTGCCTCTTTTCTTTATGTATTGGGAAAAGCGAGTGAGGATTCAGTAATCATTTCCTCTTTCAGAACACATGAATGCTCTACCAAGCCTGTATTACAACTAAGAAACAGACTTTACAAGTGTTTCAGCTGCAATTCATATTCCAAACTACTAATGTTAGGATAAGGATGTACATTGGGGTGTAGCTATCACAGTAGCAGCCATAGCTGCAGCTACGGGGCATCAGTGGAGGGCCACCATCAGGACAGTCAGAGTGAGATCACAGGAGGCCGGACATGCACTGGTGTCTGCAGCTCCGACCTCCCTGAGTTCTGTGCTCTGACACTACCTGTACTCCTGCCAGTCATGCCACACACAGCCTCCCTACAGTAAGCAGGATTAGCACCCAGCTTACTATATGGAGACCGTGATTCTGACAGGCAGGAGAAAGGCAAGGCCCCCCTTCCCTGCACCCCCGGGCCCCTCTCCCCACCTCCTCACTAGGAGCTCTGGCTGCATCCTGCCCCCCCTCATGTCGGAACACATGTTTAAAGGGTTATTGTCATTTCCATTAATTCTCAACACTTTAGATGTTACTGATAGCATCGGGTCTCACTCCTGATATACAGTTGGGGGAGTGCGGGTTCAGTTCAATAACTGATTGTTGGGGGTTCAGCACTTGGCATCAGCAGAGAGATGCAGCACTGACATGTAAAATAGAAAGAGCAGGAAGCAGACAGTGCCGCACATTGTGTAGTGGCCAAGCTGGATTACTGCAGCTCAGTTTTCATTCACTTTAATGCTGCAGTAACCTAGCACGGCCACTACAGTATGTACAGCACTGTCTGTTTCCTGCTCTGCTCACTGTGGCTCTGTTGGTGATGCCAGATGATGGACCCTCACAAACCTATCCTGCGGAGGGTCCATTAATGCAATAAATCTCAGGAAGCCCCTATATCATGGTGAAAGCCTGCAGACATGGGGCAGCAGGATTATTGATGAGATCAGCATGTGTCTTTCCACTCGAAGTCCAAGCCATGATTAAACAGGGGTCCGAATGGTAGCGTTATGGAGGCCATTATGTCATTGGACCGACAAGGATCCGCGGCCTACTCTGTCAGCGAGAGAGAAGACACAAGTTACGGTAATGGATTATGATATCACTGTACGTGTGCAGATACATTACAGATGCCCATACATTACAGGCAATACCCCCATACACATGCATGCTCGGCTCAGCCAGGTGTGCATGTGCTCTGAATGAGGAGAAGGGAGGTAAAGCCGCTGCCAGACTCCTCTGCTGACGGCTTATCTCCTGAGAACGGAAGGAGCAAGGTGTTCCAGCATGCCCCCTATCATATAACTGCCCAGATGACCCCGACTCCTCCCCCCTATAATATAGCAGCCCGGATCACCCCCCCCCCCCCCCCCCATAATATAACTGCCTGGATGACCCCCCCCCAAAAAAAAAAGCCCAGATGACACCTCCCCCTCATAATATTACAGCCCAGATGACCCCCCTCCCCCCTGTAATGTAACAGCCCTGATGACCCTCCCCTGTAATATAACAGCCTAGATGACCCAACCACCCCTATAATATAACAGCCTAGATGACCCCACCACCCCTATAATATAACAGCCTAGATGACCCCAACACCCCTATAATATAACCACCATTGCCCAGAACCCCGTCTCTCCAGGTCTTATACTCACTTGCTAATAACGTTGTGACATTTCTTGCAGATCTTGTGCTTGGCGCTTCCGTGTGCAGATAACACGGCCGTGTAGGGGAGGCACCCGGCACAGAAGGAACGGCCGCACGACTTATATATACAGCTGCACTGTGAAGGACAGAGTATACAGATGACATGATAAATCACATAGGATTCCCTTATCAATCCCACCACACACAGCAGATAAACATAACCCAGGGGGACTGACCGACCTCATATATATGGCGGCCTCCTAGTCTCCTTCCTACAGCACATGTGGAGGGAGAGAAGGGCCGGCCATGTCGTGTTCTCAGGGAGAAGAGAGGAGACTGAAGGCCACTCCCCCCACCCCTCTCTACTATAAGCACATGCACGCTCCTCCCACCCCTCTCTACTATAAGCACATGCACGCTCCTCCCACCCCTCTCTACTATAAGCACATGCACACTCCCCCACCCCTCTCTACTATAAGCACATGCACGCTCCTCCCACCCCTCTCTACTATAAGCACATGCACACTCCCCCACCCCTCTCTACTATAAGCACATGCACACTCCCCCACCCCTCTCTACTATAAGCACATGCACGCTCCTCCCACCCCTCTCTACTATAAGCACATGCACACTCCCCCACCCCTCTCTACTATAAGCACATGCACGCTCCCCCCACCCCTCTCTACTATAAGCACATGCACGCTCCCTCATCCCTCTCCACTATAAGCACATGCACGCTCCCCCCACCCCTCTCTACTATAAGCACATGCACGCTCCCTCATCCCTTTCCACTATAAGCACATGCATGCTCCCTCATCCCTCTCCACTATAAGCACATGCACGCTCCCCCTGCAGTGTCCCAGAACATGCAGACTACTACTCCTATTATGGCCATTTCTCTTGCTGTGTCCATGCCTGTTCTGGTAAGTGTTTGCACTGCAACTGCTGCTGGTTTTCCCCTAGTATTCTCTGGTAATGTGCATTCTCATGTGTATTCTCATGTATTCCTGTGTATTATTACATTGTACAGTGGTATGCAAGGCTGTTGATCACGTGACCATGCCAGTGCCCTGTAACCATGGTTCCTCCAATGGCCGACTAGCTCTGGCCAGGAGCAACCATGTGACCTCCCACTTCCTCCTAACAAGTTAGTCTTCCCCTTGCTGCTGAGCAAGGAGGTTGTGTGTGTCGTCCCTCTCCTGCCTCAGAGGAGTTGTGGATCGAGTGCTCTGCTGTATTCAAGTCTTCGGCTGTATCTGCCTGCTCAAGTGACCGGATTCTTCTCTCTCATCTGGGTGTCATTCCGTTATCTCTCCTCATCGCTGCAAGGATTCACAGCAAGTATTATTCTCAAGCTAATCCACCCAGCAACGCTATTTCTCTCATACTCCTACTCCCATCATCCGGCACGTATTCTCACAGCCTATGCAGCACCACTCCTGCCTTATTTGTCAAAGCCTGCTATATACCCGGTTGCATCCGGACAGAACTGTTGCTACTAGTTACCTCATCTATAATAAAACCGCTGTTACTGAACCCTGGCATTGGTGTCCACTAACTGGTGCCCTGACTAGGTGCAGCGAAGAATCGCATGCCCATCATCACCCGCAGATTCCACAGACCGTCCCTACAGCTGTGCTGCCCTCAGGCCTATACCGTGACAAGTATAACCCCTGCAGCTGCCCCGGTCATTGCCCGCTCATAACACCAGCAGGATACAGACTGTGTTGTGCCAACTGTCAGTGCCCCCAGAACTGTACTGTTGCCCCCCAGAGACTTTGCCGATTACTATGGGGGTAATTGAAGTGTTTCGGGCCCTAAACAGTACCCAAGATGGCCGCCGTCTTCTTCAATTTCTGTCTGCGCCATACCCCGGAGAGGAGGGGGTTAACAGCCATGCTGCCAAAGCGCAGGAATCGTCCGGCGCCATAGACTTTCCATTGGCTGCTCCTGATTGGCTGCCTGGGCTGGATGACGTCACTGTTGCTGGGCAGATTCTGGAACCTGATCTTCCAGCCTGGCGCTCCTCCCCTTCCTGCTACAAGTTCCGGCCAGAGCGTGACAAGATGGCGGCCCCCGAGAAACGTTTGCCTGCAGGCGCAGCACCAGTGATGCCGGAGCTGCCGGAGAGCAATCCTGCCTGCCTGCTAGCACCGCTCCCATCCTACAGCGACACCAGCTGGGTCGCTGCCCCGTCGGACGACGGAAGTCTTCGCCGGGCCTTCATCCCGGCCTCTGCTGATCAGAATGAGGGGCCCATACCTGAGACCAGCATTTCTCCGGGACCCGGTCACTCCAGCACCGCTGACCTCGCTTCTTGTACCGGAGGGTCCTCATCACCGGACAGCGAACAGATTGTAAGTGGACCGACTCTGTTGTCCTCAGGCCCTGGCCCTGAAGGGGAGAACTCTGCTAAGGCCTTCATATCCCCGGGTCTGTGGCAACCTCCAGGGCGTGATTCGCCGCCCCTGCCCCAATGGATGCTCGGGCCGGGGCCTAAGATTATGCAGCTGATCGAGGACATTCAGCAGGCCCTCGCTGCCCTGTCGCCTGCCACTGCAGCTGCCACCGCTATGCCTAGCGCTACTCCTGCAGCTTCCACTACAGCGGGCCCGTCTACTACCGCAGTCCCCTCTACTGCCCCCACTGCTGTGGCTAAGGCTGCCTCTTCTACCACGACCGTCACCTATCATGTGGCCCCCATCATCTCTCCTATCACCACGGTGACGCCCAGCATTGTAGTCACTACGGCATCCAGTGATGCTTCTGCTCCAGGAACTTCACGCTATCGCTATCCGTGGAAGAAGAAAAAGAAGAAGCCTACTCAGGGTCCTCCAGGACATTTCTGCTAAGTATCCTTACAGAGACCAGAGCCCCTAAACTGTTTTTGTTGTCTAACTGTTTTGTTCCAGTTCCTGCAACGTTCAAGGTTCGTGCCTGGTCCTCCTGACCAAGTTCCCTGTACTAACCAGCCATGAGCTGATGGACACTTACCATACAAAAGGTTCTCTAGTGCCTGTCCCAGAGCCTTTTACATGGACGATGTTCTAATTGCCTAAAAGAGACTCTACCTAACAGAGACACTTAACCCATTCCTTCCTAATGCACTTTCCTGTGATTGTGTGTTCCACACAGGGTATTATTGCACTTATTCTACTATTGTATTCCAGTGTTATCAAAGTCTTTGTATTTCCTCCTCTGAGTAAGCACAAGGTTACATAGATTGCCTCAGAGTAGAGTGCCTCTTTTGTAAAACAGTATATTTTCCAGTGTCTAAGTCAGATAGCTCCTCCTCTGAGTAAGAGAAGTCAGTTTACATATACCTCAGAGAAAGTCCAGTTTATGTAGGAGTGTATTTTCTCATCCAGTCTCATTATTGTGTATTATTATCATATCTATAACTGGAAAGATTTAGTTGAGCCAGTTCGTATGCAGATTTTTCTCAGGTTTTCATTCAGATTTCTCTCAGATTTTCATTCAGAGTCATGTGAGCCAGTTCTCCTCAAGACCTCGCAGTATTTGTTGTCCCTTGTGTTTCCTTTCCTTTTGTTTCCAGTATTTGTTCACCTCTGTCTTGTCCCAACACAGTAGTAATCACACATAGTCTTACTTAACCTTCACACTGGTCCATACATATCGCATCTTGGATACCCTTTTGTGTGTTTGGCCTATTGAGTAATTGTGTTGTATGATTGACCAGTATGTAAGGGGCCCCCATGTATGTTTGCTTTTATTATTTTGTTCTTTTCTCTTCCAGGTATCCAAGACACTACTCAGACACGCCAGGGTAGTACACAGGTCTTCACGTTCTCCTCCAGTAGGGTAACACATTTAACAGAAAACCTACTGTCTAACTGGCTGGAATATTGAGGGTCCCCCGCCAGCAGTTAAGTTGTCCTGGCTTACACATCAGATGGTTCACGCACTAGCTACCTGGTCGCCAGAGTACGTTAGGCACCCCTAGGTGAAGTCCTGCCACTAGGGTTTCTCATTCTCTCTCTTCTCACCTGTGCCTTGGGCGTGGGAAACACACACCTCATCACACTCACTCTCATCATTCATTCCTGTGGTTTGATTGTCCAGTCTATTCATGTTTGCTGCCTTCTAGATTCGCCGAGGTCGGCTCAAATTTGCTAGGGAGGTATGCAGTGTCCCAGAACATGCAGACTACTACTCCTATTATGGCCATTTCTCTTGCTGTGTCCATGCCTGTTCTGGTAAGTGTTTGCACTGCAACTGCTGCTGGTTTTCCCCTAGTATTCTCTGGTAATGTGCATTCTCATGTGTATTCTCATGTATTCCTGTGTATTATTACATTGTACAGTGGTATGCAAGGCTGTTGATCACGTGACCATGCCAGTGCCCTGTAACCATGGTTCCTCCAATGGCCGACTAGCTCTGGCCAGGAGCAACCATGTGACCTCCCACTTCCTCCTAACAAGTTAGTCTTCCCCTTGCTGCTGAGCAAGGAGGTTGTGTGTGTCGCCCCTCGAGTTGTGGATCGAGTGCTCTGCTGTATTCAAGTCTTCGGCTGTATCTGCCTGCTCAAGTGACCGGATTCTTCTCTCTCATCTGGGTGTCATTCCGTTATCTCTCCTCATCGCTGCAAGGATTCACAGCAAGTATTATTCTCAAGCTAATCCACCCAGCAACGCTATTTCTCTCATACTCCTACTCCCATCATCCGGCACGTATTCTCACAGCCTATGCAGCACCACTCCTGCCTTATTTGTCAAAGCCTGCTATATACCCGGTTGCATCCGGACAGAACTGTTGCTACTAGTTACCTCATCTATAATAAAACCGCTGTTACTGAACCCTGGCATTGGTGTCCACTAACTGGTGCCCTGACTAGGTGCAGCGAAGAATCACATGCCCATCATCACCCGCAGATTCCACAGACCGTCCCTACAGCTGTGCTGCCCTCAGGCCTATACCGTGACAAGTATAACCCCTGCAGCTGCCCCGGTCATTGCCCGCTCATAACACCAGCACTGCGGAAGTGGCCCCCAGGGGCCAGGGCATCGCACCCCCACCCCTCTCTACTATAAGCACATGCACGCTCCCTCATCCCTCTCCACTATAAGCACATGCATGCTCCCCCACCCATGTCCACTATAAGTGCATGCACGCTCCCCCACCTCTCTCCACTATAGGCACATGCACGCTCCCCCCAGCCATCATCACTATAAGCATAGGCACGCTCCCCACCCCTCTCCACTATAAGCACATGCACGCTCCCTCACCCATCTCCACTATAAGCACATGCACGCTCCCCCCTCTCCACTATAAGCACATGCACGCTCCCCACCCCTCCCCATTATAAGCTCATGCACGCTCCCTCACCCCTCCCCATTATAAGCACATGCACGCTCCCTCATCCCTCTCCAGTATAAGCACATGCACGCTCCCCCACCCCTCTCCACTATAAGCACATGCACGCTCCCTCCACCCCTCTTCACTATAAGCACATGATGCAGGCTCCCTCCACACTATTATAAGCACATGCACGATCCCTTCATCCCTCTCCACTATAAGCACATGCACGTTCCCCACCCTATAATAAGGACATGCACACTCCTCCACCCCTCTCCATTATAAGCACATGCACGCTCCCCCCACCCCTCTCCATTATAAGCACATGCATGCGCCCCAGCCCTCTCCACTAAAAGCACATGCATGCTCCCCCACCCTATTTTAGCACGTGGACGCTCCCCCCACCCTATTATAAGCACATGCCTGCACCCCTCTCCACTATAAGCACCTGCACGCGCCCCCCACCCCTCTCCACTATAAGCACATGCACGCACCCCCACCCCTCTCCATTATAAGCACATGCACGCTCCCCCACCCCTCTCCATTATAAGCACATGCACGCTCCCCCATCCCTCTCCACTATAAGCACATGCATGCTCCCCCACCCCTCTCCACTATAAGCACATGCACGCGCTCCCCCACCCCTCTCCACTATAAGCACATGCACGCTCCCCCACCCCTCTCCACTATAAGCACATGCACGCGCTCCCCCACTTCTCTCCACTATAAGCACATGCACGCTCCCCAACCTCTCTCCACTATAAGCACATGCACGATCCCCCACTTCTCTCCACTATAAGCACATGCACGCGCTCCCCCACCCCTCTCCACTATAAGCACATGCACGCTCCCCAACCTCTCTCCACTATAAGCACATGTATGCTCCCCCACCCCTCTCCACTATAAGCACATGCACACGCTCCCCCACCCCTCTCCACTAAAAGCACATGCACGCTCCCCAACCCTATTTTTAGCACGTGGACGCTCCCCCCAGGGCCGCCATCAGGAATTTCGGGGCCCCATACAACCAAAGTGTCTGGGCCCCCCACATTAATAAAAAAAAAAAAAAATTGTGTGTTCGCCCCACGCCTTGCTGGGAGGTATAATTTGGTTCAGATCAATTCTAGAGAACTGGCTCATATACCCCATTTTCCCCAGTGGCTTAAAATGTAACCTCTGTTATACAGTTATAAAATTATAGAAATTAAATGTGAACAAGGTGCAATTCAAATAGACACTTACTTGTATAGCTGCTTCTTGTGCTCTGTATGCAGTGCATTATATTCACCCCTGCAACGTACAATTTATAGCGTGTCTACAAGCCCAGCGGGGCTCATTATGATGGAGACTAAAACTTATACAGGAGTGGGGTAGGGGTTCCCCCTGTATTCAGAATGCTGTTGAGTACCAGGCAATGCCCCGTTTGGGGTTATTGAATTTCGAGGGTCTGGGGGGGCTGTTTGATTTGTATATGTTCACCAATATCCCCCCCCCCCCCCGGTATGCTCACTAACATAGAATATGTTGATAAGGCTAATATAATGAGGCTGTTCCATGTTAGTGAGCATATACAAATCACACACCCCCCAGGCAGACTAGTTTAGCTCACCCAAGCCAGTGATAGCGAATACATGGCGGTGAGAACGCTTTCTAGGAGATCCTGTTTGTGCAGCAGAGGTGTCTTTATTCTGCTCTGCATAGACCCTCGAAATTCAATAACCCCAAACGGGGCATTGCCGAGCACTCAACAGCATTCTGAATACAGGGGAACCCCTACCCCACTCTTGTATAAGTTTTAGTCTCCATCATAATGAGCCCCGCTGGGCTTGTAGACACGCTATAAATTGTACGTTGCAGGGGTGAATATAATGCACTGCATACAGATCACAAGAGACAGCTATACAAGTAAGTGTCTATTTGAATTGCACCTTGTTCACATTTAGGTTCTACAATTCTATAACTGTATAACAGAGGTTACATTTTAAGCCACTGGGGAAAATGGGGTATATGAGCCAGTTCTCTAGAATTGATCTCACACACAGACACCAGCACACATGTATACAGACACCAGCACACATGTATACAGACATACAGACACCAGCACACCAGGGCACGATGAAGTTTGAACTTCTGCAACCTGGAGAAATCACCTGATATCACCTGCAGTCCTATGTAACACCACATAACACAGTGGTATCTCTGAGTACAGATAATGTAGTAGATTTCACCTCCAGTCCTATGTAACAGCACAGATAACACAGTGATATCTCTGAGTATAGATCATGTAGTAGATGTCACCTGCAGTCCTATGTAACACCACAGATAACACAGTGATATCCCTCTGAGTACAGATAATGTAGATGTCACCTGCAGTCCTATGTAACACCACAGATAACACAGTGATATCTCTGAGTACAGATAATGTAGTAGCTGTCACCTGCAGTCCTATGTAACACCACAGATAACACAGTGATATCTCTGAGTACAGATAATGTAGTAGTCACCTGCAGTCCTATTAACACCACAGATAACACAGTGATATCTCTGAGTACAGATAATGTAGTAGTCACCTGCAGTCCTATGTAACACAACAGATAACACAGTGATATCTCTGAGTACAGATAATGTAGTAGCTGTCACCTACTAAAATGATGTTCTACAAAATAAGAAAAGTGTCATACAGTGACTCACAGGTGACGTCTTCTTTGATCTGAGGCGTTACTTTCCCTTTTCCTCTCCATCCGGCTCAGACCTCCATGATGATTCCTTCCAGATATGTTTCATCCCCTTAGAACCTGCGAGACAAACAATTTAGGCTCCGCACATTTCTAGCAACTTCCTTTCCTTTCTCCCCCCTGTAGGCTCCCATAGTAACTGCGCTGTTTGGGATGCCCGCTGTATGTAGGATTCCCAGCTGTGCCCCCATGAGCTAATAATGCCCCTAGAGGTGGCCCCCATGAACTAATAATGCCCCCAGAGGTACCCCCATGCACTAATAATGCCCCCAGAGATGCCCCCATGAGTTAATAATGCCCCCAGAGGTGCCCCCATGAACTAATAATGCCCCCAGAGGTGCCCCCATATACTAATAATGCCCCCAGAGGTGCCCCCATGAGCTAATAATGCCCCCAGAGGTGCCCCCAGGAACTAATAATGCCCCCAGAGGTGCCCCCATATACTAATAATGCCCCCAGAGGTGCCCCCATGAACTAATAATGCCCCCAGAGGTACCCCCATGCACTAATAATGCCCCCAGAGATGCCCCCATGAGTTAATAATGCCCCTAGAGGTGGCCCCCATGAACTAATAATGCCCCCAGAGGTGCCCCCATATACTAATAATGCCCCCAGAGGTGCCCCCATATACTAATAATGCCCCCAGAGTTGCCCCCATATACTAATAATGCCCCCCAGAGGTGCCCCCATATACTAATAATGCCCCCAGAGGTGCCCCCATATACTAATAATGCCCCCAGAGGTGCCCCCATGAACTAATAATGCCCCCATGAACTAATAATGCCCCCAGAGGTGCCCCCATATACTAATAATGCCCCCAGAGGTGCCCCCATACACTAATAATGCCCCCAGAGGTGCCCCCATTAACTAATAATGCCCCCAGAGGTGCCCCCATATACTAATAATGCCCCCAGAGGTGCCCCCATGAACTAATAATGCCCCCAGAGGTGCCCCCATGAACTAATAATGCCCCCAGAGGTGCCCCCCATATACTAATAATGCCCCCAGAGGTGCCCCCCATATACTAATAATGCCCCCAGAGGTGCCCCCCATATACTAATAATGCCCCCAGAGGTGCCCCCATACACTAATAATGCCCCCAGAGGTGCCCCCATACACTAATTATGTCCCCAGAGGTGCCCCCATACACTAATAATGCCCCCAGAGGTGCCCCCATACACTAATAATGCCCCCAGAGGTTCCCCCATGAGCTAATAATGCCCCCAGAGGTGCCCCCATACACTAATAACGCCCCCAGAGTTGCCCCCATACACTAATAACGCCCCCAGAGGTGCCCCCATACACTAATAATGCCCCCAGAGGTGCCCCCATACACTAATAATGCCCCCAGAGGTGCCCCCATACACTAATAATGCCCCCAGAGGTGCCCCCATACACTAATAATGCCCCCAGAGGTGCCCCCATACACTAATAATGCCTCCAAAGGTGCCCCCATACACTAATAACGCCCCCAGAGGTGCCCCTAAAAAAAACAAACATCCTACTCACCTAATCCGCGCTGTGCAGGCAGCAGCTCTTCCTCCTCCTCTTCGGGCTCCATCTTGCGAGCCGCAGGGACGGGACTTCCGGCAGACGTGATGACGTCACATCATCACGCCTGCCGGAGGGGCACATGATCACGGCCCGGCCTCCCATAGGCTGCTGGTATGAAGTGCCGGCAGCCTATGGGAGAGAATACAGGAGGAGGACGCTGACAGGTCCTTCTCCTGTATTCTGATCGCTTTAATGTTCCGCCCGCTGTGCGGGCGGAACATTAAAGCGATCAGTGCATCCCGAGAAGCTGCGTGGCCGCAGCTTTTCGGGATGCTCAAAAACAGGTGGCAAGGGGGGCCGTGCGGACCCCCCTAGCGTAGCGGACGGGGGGCGGCGGCCGGCAGGCCCGCCGGGCCCCCCCCCCCCCGTGTCTATTAGGGTCCGGGCCCCATACGGCAGTACCACTTGTACTGCCCTATCGGCGGCCCTGGCTCCCCCCACCCTATTATAAGCACATGCACGCACCCCTCCCCACTATAAGCACATGCACGCGCCCCCCACCCCTCTCCACTATAAGCACATGCACGCACCCCCACCCCTCTCCATTATAAGCACATGCACGCTCCCCACCCCTCTCCATTATAAGCTCATGCACGCTCCCCCATCCCTCTCCACTATAAGCACATGCATGCTCCCCCACCCCTCTCCACTATAAGCACATGCACGCGCACCCCCACCCCTCTCCACTATAAGCACATGCACGCTCCCCCACCCCTCTCCACTATAAGCACATGCACGCGCTCCCCCACTTCTCTCCACTATAAGCACATGCACGCTCCCCAATCTCTCTCCACTATAAGCACATGCATGCTCCCCCACCCCTCTCCACTATAAGCACATGCATGCTCCCCCACCCCTCTCCACTATAAGCACATGCACGCGCTCCCCCACTTCTCTCCACTATAAGCACATGCACGCTCCCCAACCTCTCTCCACTATAAGCACATGCACGCTCCCCCACTTTTCTCCACTATAAGCGCATACACACTCCCCCACTTCTCTCCACTATAAGCACATGCACACTCCCCAACCTCTCTCCACTATACGCACATGCACGCTCCCCCACTTCTCTCCACTATAAGCGCATGCACACTCCCCGACCCCTCTCCCCTATAAGCACATGCACGCTCCCCCACCCCTGTCCATTATAAGCCTATGCATGCTCCTTCACCCCTCTCCATTATAAGCACATGTAAGCTCCCCCACCCCTCTCCATTATAAGCACATGCACTCTCCCCCCACCCCTCTCCACTATATGCACGTGCATGCTCCCCAGCCCTCTCCACTATCAGCACATGCACGCTCCCTCAGCCCTCTCCACTATAAGCACATGCACGCTCCCCCACTTCTCTCCACTATAAGCATATGCACGCTCCCCAACCTCTCTCCACTATAAGCACATGCACACTCCCCCACTTTTCTCCACTATAAGCACATGCACGCTCCCCCACTTCTCTCCACTATAAGCACATGCACGCTCCCCCACCCCTGTCCATTATAAGCCTATGCATGCTCCTTCACCCCTCTCCATTATAAGCACATGTAAGCTCCCCCACCCCTCTCCATTATAAGCACATGCACGCTCCCCCCACCCCTCTCCACTATATGCACATGCATGCTCCCCAGCCCTCTCCACTATCAGCACATGCACGCTCCCTCAGCCCTCTCCACTATAAGCACATGCACGCTCCCCCACTTTACTCCACTATAAGCACATGCACGCTCCCCAACCTCTCTCCACTATAAGCACATGCACGCTCCCCAACCTCTCTCCACTATAAGCACATGCACGCCCCCCACTTCTCTCCACTATAATCACATGCACGTCCCCCCACTTTTCTCCACTATAAGCACATGCACGCTCCCTCACTTCTCTCCACTATCAGCACATGCACGCTCCCCCCACCCTATTTTTACCATGTGGATGCTCCCCTCACCCTATTATAAGCACATGCACGCTCCTCCACCCCTCTCCATTATAAGAACATGCACGCTCCTCCACCCCTCTCCATTATAAGCACATGCACGCTCCCCCCACCCCTCTCCACTATAAGCACATGCACGCTCCTCCACCCTATTTTAAGCACATGCACGCTCCTCCACCCCTCTCCATTATAAGCACATGCACGCTCCTCCACCCCTCTCCATTATAAGCACATGCACTCTCCCCCCACCCCTCTCCATTATAAGCACATGCACTCTCCCCCCACCCCTCTCCATTATAAGCACATGTACGCTCCCCCAACCCTCTCCACTCTAAGCACATGGACTCTCCCCCCACCCCTCTCCACTATAAGCACCTGCACGCTCCCCCCACCCCTCTCCACTATAAGCACCTGCACGCTCCCCCACCCCTCTCTACTATAAGCACATGCACACTCCCCCAGCCCTCTCCACTATGAGCACATGCACGCTCCCCCCACTGCTCTCCACTATAAGGGATCCTGTATGTTACAGTGCCCCCCAACCCACATGTACTGTTCAGGGCTTGCTGCCTATATAGAGCTCCCCCACCCCTACATATATGGGCACCAGTACAGGGGGGATGGGGCAGTACAGGTAAAGAATCCCCTCCCTCTCACAATATTGCTAACTGGGCCATGAATTGTGCAGAGGAGATGGGATATTGTATATTTCCATACCTCCCAACTTTTGCAAAGAGCAAAGAGGGACATGTGCGCCGTGGTCCCCATAGCCACGCCCCCATAGCGACCCTCCATAGCCACGCCCCCATAGCGACCCTCCATAGCCACGCCCCCATAGCAACCCTCCATAGCCACTCCCCTACAGTCACCACATGCTGCTGACTGAATAGTGCCCTATACAGTATCCAATCCCCCCAAAAATGCCCCACATAGAATCCAATCCCCCACATAGTGCCCCACATAGTATCCAATGCCCCCATATAGTGCCCCACATAGTAGCCAATGCCCCCATATAGTGCCCCACATAGTAGCCAATCCCCATATAGTACCCCACATAGTAGCCAATCCCCCATTATAGTGCCCCACATAGTAGCCAATCCCACCATATAGTGCCCACATAGTAGCCAATCCCCCCATATAGTGCCCCACATAGTAGCCAATCCCCACATAGTGCCCCACATAGTAGCTAATGCCCCCATATAGTGCCCCACATATTATCCAATCCCCCATATAGTGCCCCACATAGTATCCAATGCCCCCATATAGTGCCCCACATAGTAGCCAATGCCCCCATATAGTGCCCCACATAGTAGCCAATCCCCATATAGTACCCCACATAGTAGCCAATCCCCCATTATAGTGCCCCACATAGTAGCCAATCCCCCCATATAGTGCCCACATAGTAGCCAATCCCCCCATATAGTGCCCCACATAGTAGCCAATCCCCCCATATAGTGCCCACATAGTAGCCAATCCCCCCATATAGTGCCCCACATAGTAGCCAATGCCCCCATATAGTGCCCCACATAGTAGCCAATCCCCATATAGTACCCCACATAGTAGCCAATCCCCCATTATAGTGCCCCACATAGTAGCCAATCCCACCATATAGTGCCCACATAGTAGCCAATCCCCCCATACAGTGCCCCACATAGTAGCCAATCCCCACATAGTGCCCCACATAGTAGCTAATGCCCCCATATAGTGCCCCACATATTATCCAATCCCCCATATAGTGCCCCACATAGTATCCAATGCCCCCATATAGTGCCCCACATAGTAGCCAATGCCCCCATATAGTGCCCCACATAGTAGCCAATCCCCATATAGTACCCCACATAGTAGCCAATCCCCCATTATAGTGCCCCACATAGTAGCCAATCCCCCCATATAGAGCCCACATAGTAGCCAATCCCCCCATATAGTGCCCCACATAGTAGCCAATCCCCCCATACAGTGCCCCACATAGTAGCCAATCCCCACATAGTGCCCCACATAGTAGCTAATGCCCCCATATAGTGCCCCACATATTATCCAATCCCCCATATAGTGCCCCACATAGTAGCCAATGCCCCCACATAGTGCCCCACATAGTAGCTAATGCCCCCATATAGTGCCCCACATAGTAGCCAATGCCCCCATATATGCCCCACATAGTAGCCAATCCCCCATATAGTGCCCACATAGTAGCCAATCCCCCCATATAGTGCCCCACATAGTAGCCAATCCCCATATAGTGCCCCACATAGTAGCCAATCCCCCATAGAGTGCCCCACATAGTAGCCAAACCCCCATAGAGTGCCCACATAGTAGCCAATGCCCCCAAATATGCTCCACATAGTAGCCAATGCCCCCATATATGCCCCACATAGTAGCCAATCCCCCATATATGCCCCACATAGTAGCCAATCCCCCATATATGCCCTACATAGTAGCCAATCCCCCATATATGCCCTACATAGTAGCCAATCCCCCATATATGCCCCACATAGTAGCCAATCCCCCATATATGCCCCACATAGTAGCCAATCCCCCCATATAGTGCCCCACATAGTAGCCAATCCCCATATAGTGCCCCACATAGTAGCCAATCCCCCATAGAGTGCCCCACATAGTAGCCAAACCCCCATAGAGTGCCCACATAGTAGCCAATGCCCCCAAATATGCTCCACATAGTAGCCAATGCCCCCATATAGTGCCCCACATAGTAGCTAATCCCCATATAGTGCCCCACATAGTAGCCAATCCCCCATAGAGTGCCCCACATAGTAGCCAAACCCCCATAGAGTGCCCACATAGTAGCCAATGCCCCCAAATATGCTCCACATAGTAGCCAATGCCCCCATATATGCCCCACATAGTAGCCAATCCCCCATATATGCCCCACATAGTAGCCAATCCCCCATATATGCCCTACATAGTAGCCAATCCCCCATATATGCCCCACATAGTAGCCAATCCCCCATATAGTGCCCCACATAGTAGCCAATCCCCCCATATAGTGCCCCACATAGTAGCCAATCCCCATATAGTGCCCCACATAGTAGCCAATCCCCCATAGAGTGCCCCACATAGTAGCCAAACCCCCATAGAGTGCCCACATAGTAGCCAATGCCCCCAAATATGCTCCACATAGTAGCCAATGCCCCCATATATGCCCCACATAGTAGCCAATCCCCCATATATGCCCCACATAGTAGCCAATCCCCCATATATGCCCCACATAGTAGCCAATCCCCCATATATGCCCCACATAGTAGCCAATCCCCCATATATGCCCCACATAGTAGCCAATCCCCCATATAGTGCCCCACATAGTAGCCAATCCCCCATATAGTGCCCCACATAGTAGCCAATGCCCCATATAGCGCCCCACAGAGTAGCCAATCCCCCCATTAGTGTGGCCCCAGCGGAAAAAAACTGTAACTCACCTGTCCTCCGGTCCCAGCAGCTCCTCTCCCGGCAGAGCGCCCACTCCCGTCATCCTCCGGGGCGGACAGCGGGGTACAGAGACACTGACTGTGCCGGAAGTGACCTGCAGCCTCTATATGAATTACTTCCGGTACAGTCAATGTCTCTATACCCCGCTGCCCGCCCCGGAGGATGACGGGAGTGCGCGCTCTGCCGGGAGAGGAGCTGCTGGGACCGGAGGACAGGTGAGTTACTGGTTTATTGTTTTTTCCGCTGGGGCCACATATATTGCGGGACACGGGGGGCCGTTCCGGGACCGCGGGACAGAACCCCGAAAACGGGACTGTCCCGCGAAATCCGGGACGGTTGGGAGGTATGTATTTCATAATAAACATCCCACTCAGATGCTGTTTAGGCCTAGTGGATGCCCCCAGCTCCCCTCCACCTGCGGGGGGCCCCCATTTTCCTTACCTAGGCCATGCCAGATGGTGGTGGTCTCCTTCAGGCCCAGGCAGGAGGGGGCGCTCCATCTTCTCATGCAGGGCAGGGGGCAGCTCTCCCAGCTCTTGGCTTCAGTAGTGATGCTGGTAAGCTATGAGCTGTGCTGCCTGCTCTATCACTGGCACAAGGGACCGCTCCATACCCACTCCCAGACGGGACTGTGGCCCCGCCCCCGCGATCATGCCCCCGCCCCCGCGATCATGGCCCCGCCCACTATCACCAGCCACCATGAAAAACTTTTTTGTTCTTTCTTTTATTCTTTCCCTGATGGTGGGAAGCGCTGGGAAGGAACCTAGTGCCCCCTGGTGGTTGGGTCCTGAACAAGTGTAAAGCATATACAGAGGAGGTCACACACTGCTGAGAGCCATAGGATGGGATCTAGTGGAGTTACATGGAGATGGCCAATATTGGGGACTATACACTACTGACACATCCTGTACATCATGTACATACTTATAAAACGAATTAAAACCCTATTTTACATCTTTTCTCATTGGAAATAACTAGGGAGATTTATCAGAGAGGTGTAAAGTAGAGCCGGCTAAGTTGCCCCTAGCAACCAATCAGATTCAACTTCATTCTTCACCTTAATTTCTTGGAAAATGAAAGGTGGAATCTAATTGGTTGCTAGGGGCAACTGAGCCAGCTCTACTTTACACCAGTTATTGTGGCCCCTCACCTGCACACGATGACATCACTGGTTATTGTTGTCCCCTCACCTGCACACGATGACATCACGCATGGCTCCTGTACTGCTCATGATGACATCACACACAGTATATAAGCAGCTGCAGAGCTCTAGAAGTTACTCTTCAAGGCTAACGTTATTGGTGAAGGTAAGTCTGCTGTGTCCTCCCTTCTCTTCTATAATAATAGGATGAAACTGTTGCTAGAATATCCTGATCCCTACAGGTATATACTATATTATATATGATGTGATTACCCCTCTATCCTGATCCCTACAGGTATATACTATATTTTATATGATGTGATTACCCGTCTATCCTGAACCCTACAGTTATATACCATATTTTATATGATAGGGTTACCGCTCTATACTGATCCCTACAGGCATATACTATATTATATATGATGGCATTACCCATCTATCCTGATCCCTACAGGTATATACTATATTTTATATGATGTGGTTACCCCTCTATCCTGATCCCTACAGGTATATACTATATTATATATGATAGGGTTACCCCTCTATCCTGATCCCTACAGGTATATACTATATTTTATATGATGTGATTACCCCTCTATCCTGATACCTACAGCTATATTTTATTGGATGATGTTGGAATCCCCCTTTACTATAGATGTACAATGTGTCTGGTAAGGCCATTTGCCGTGAGCTCCCCTTGGTAGGGGGCCCGAAATAAACAATAAATATACAATTCAGGGCATTATACAATGCAGCAGCCCCACAAAAGTTAATGTCACTTTGATGATCTCATTACTGGTACATTACTATGGGGGCAGCCATCTTTCTGAGCTGTTTTTACCAATATTTAGTCATATGCTTTATTGTAAGCTTCATAGACACGATATTCACATCTGTAGGATAGTTTACTAAGCATGTTCTGTGGCCTGTGCAGAGATCATTATATAAGGAGGGGAAGGCTGATCTCTGACATCTTTGCCTTTGGCTCTCCAGCCATGACGGGAAATGTAGTTTTGCAACAGCTGGAGGGCCACAGGTTCCCGACCCCTGGTATAAGTGAAGGAGTTGTGGTAATGGATTTATCCATATTCTTAGGTGCAGGTACAAGTTAAAGGGGTTATCCAGGATTAGAAGACTTTCCTGGAATAACAGTGTCACCCCTGTCCTCAGGTTGTGTGTGGTATTACAATTCAGCTTCATTTACTTTAATAGAACTAAGCTGCAATACCACATCCAAACTGAGGACAAGAGTTGTGCTGTTTTTAGAAGAAAGTCATGTTTTTCTAACCTTTTAAGGTGTTATACAGTATTAGAAAAACATGGCCACTTTCTTCCAGAGACAGCACCACTCTTGTCTCCAGTTCAGGTGTGGTTTGCAATTATGCTCTAATCACTTCAATGGAACCGAGTTGCAAAACCTACACCCAAACTAGGTCAAGAGCAGTGTTGCCTCTGGAAGAAAGTGGCCATGTTTTTTAAGGGTATAAACCCACACACCGTATACACAGCGTATTTACTGCTGCGATACGCAGCAAAAACGCAACAAATACGCAACAAAAACGCAGCAGATTAGATCTAAATAACTGAACTCAGCATTAAATCTTCACCATCAAACTGCTGCGTATTTGCTGCGTATTTGTTGCGTATTTGTTGCGTATTTGTTGCGTATACGGTGTGTGGGTTTGTACCCTAACACTGTATAACACCTTTAAGGACAGGTCCGTTATGTGAGAATGTCCCATTGCTCCCGTATCCACCACTGTCTAATGTTAATTTTTGCATCTCTAAAGCTCATTGAGTCCCGACTGTTTTTCTTTACTTGTAGGAGAGAGAAAAGCGAGAAAAAAAAAGAAAGCGAGGAAAGCGAGGAGCAGAGGTGGATTTGTCAATATTGGTGGAAGAGGAGATGGCGGTGGTGGTGGAGGATTTGATAATGTTGATGGAGGATGTGGTGGTGGTGGTGGATGACTTTGTGGTGGGTGGAGTTGTGGTGAAAGTGGTGCGAGAGGTACTGGTGCAGTGGGTGATGGTGGTGAGGCGGGTTGTGGTAGAGAGAGAGGTGGTGCTGGTGGAGGTGATAGTAATGGTAGTAGATGAGCTGGTGGTGCTGGAGGTGGTGGTCGTGCTGGGGGAGGTGGTCGTGCTGGATGAGATGGTAGAGGAGGGAGTCGTGGTGGTGGATGAGGTGGAGGAGGAGTCGGTGGTCTTGGTGGATGAGGTGGAAGAGGAGGGGGTGATGGATGACATGCTGGAGGAGGAGGAGATGGTGGTGGACGAGGTGCTGGAGGAGGAGGGAGTAGTGGAGGAGGAGGTGGTGGGGAGGGGGTGGTGGAGGAGGGTGAGGAGGTGGTGGATGAGGTGCTGGAGGAGGGGGTGTTGTGGAGGAGGAGGGGATGGTGGTGATGAATGAGATGGTGGATGAGGTGGGGGGATGGAGTAGGTGGTGGAGAAAGAGGAGGTGCTTGAGGAGGGGGTGATGGAGGGGGTGGAGGAGGGTGAGGAGGTGGTGGTGGAGGAGGTGGTGGGGAGGGGGTGGTGGAAGAGGGTGAAGAGGTGGTGGGGAGGGGGTGGTGGAGGAGGGTGAGGGGGTGGTGGTGGTGAGGGGGTGGTGGGTAGGTGGTGGTGGGGAGGGGGTGGTGGTGGTGAGGGGGTGGTGGGTAGGTGGTGGTGGGTAGGGGGTGGTGGGTAGGTGGTGGTGGGGAGGGGGTGGTGGGGAGGGGGTGGTGGTGGGGAGGGGGTGGTGGGTAGGAGGTGGTGGGTAGGAGGTGGTGGGTAGGTGGTGGTGCGGAGGGGGTGGTGCGGAGGGGGTGGTGGGTAGGTGGTGGTGGGGAGGGGGTGGTGGGTAGGTGGTGGTGGGGAGGGGGTGGTGGGTAGGGAGTGGTGGGTAGGTGGTGGTGGGTAGGTGGTGGTGGGTAGGTGGTGGTGGGGAGGGGGTGGTGGAGGAGGGTGAGGAGGTGGTGGGGAGGGGGGTGGAGGAGATGGTGGGGAGGGGGTGGTGGAGGAGGGTGAGGAGGTGGTGGATGAGGTGCTGGAAGAGGGGGTGTTGTGGAGAAGAAGGGGATGGTGGTGATGAATGAGGTGGGGGGATGGAAGAGGTGGTGGAGGAGTGGGTGTTTTGACCATATCCTTCTTAATTTGGTGTTTTTGAACCCTGAGATTATCACCTGCAGACGAAACATCGCATTTATAGAGGCTCAACTAGGTTCTGCTCTACCTGCGACTGAGTCGAATGAAATAAAAAGCAAAGGTGAGGCTGATACCTCCAAACATTGTGAGGACAATGAAAAAATAAAATTTTCCAAATGGCATCGTGACGTCAAAGACTACGCCAAGGGACACGTCTTCGGCTAGAAAATGCCAAAATCCAATAGAGGCCCCGCTGGTCCACCTCGAGAAGAATGCAAACCGAGGCCGGGGACAGACATAGACAGACCAGCCCAAGGTTTGGTCTCACATTGGCAGAATTAGACGCGTCAGAAGAAGCCACGCAGGACGGAGGAAAACCCACCACAGCAGAGGAAACTCCTTTTTTCTCTCAGGGATCCCCAGCTGTCATCCGCAAAAAAAACAAGCAAGGAATGGGAAGCAAGAAAAAAAAACCAGAGTCAGAAACCACCAACGTCCAGCTAGTGGTAAGTATATCTTCAATTTCTTTATCTGAATTACAAGTGACTGTACTTTCTAAAGGTTTGTCCATTTGCACCACTCATACCACTGACTGGTTTGCTCTTGAACTTAAACTCATTTAATGGTGCAGGTACTTTGTCATTCTCTCCTTAGTCCTTCTCCAACCTGCAGACCCTGATGGACACATAAGGACCATCTCTCCAGGAATTACTGTTCATTTATGTAACTTACTTCTTGCTTTATTGGTACACACATTGCTTACCGGCATTGGTGGGCTCTCTTTGCCTAAGACTGCTACATCTAGTCTGTATAGTATGATCATTCTAGGTTACACTTGATGTAAAATTGTATATACACTTTTATTTTGTGTGCAGTTTTGTCTCCTATACACTTGTCTGTACCCGGTTACATATTATTCCTGGACGAATATGGTATGGGGATGGAACTTCGGGTTATGATGTTACTTTATACATACAGTAACATACATGTGTATACTAATGAGTTCTTGTCATTTTATTTGTAGTAATCCTTCTTCTTTCGGATGATACACTATGCAGCCAGCAGGAGTGGGATCTTCTAGACATCCAAACCACACAGCGCATGGACTGTTCTGTACTTACCCATTCATGTTTCCTCTGGACCCTCGGAGTACGGCCTCGGTCTTACTATGTGTCTACGATTTCTCTCTCTTGTATTGTCATGTCCTTCAATAAATGTTCTGTCGCAGCAACTGTTTGGCGTGTCACGTAATCCTTACCTGTAGTGTGCACCGGCTAGACTACTACCTAGACATATATATTATGGCTGCCTTTACCACTTTCAGTATGGGATCCCATCAGTGTGTCCTTGGGTGGTGTGGTGGTGGACCCCCCAACACGGGCTTATCACCTTTGTGACACTGAATCTCCTACATCTATTTATTAGGGCCAGTTTACACGGAGTAAAACAGGCGGAATTCCGTGACAGAACTCTCCACCGCGGAATCCCGCTAGCCTCAGCGTCATGTAGGCTGTATGGGAAGGTTTGCGCACCTCCTTTCTCCGCGCCTCTCCACTCAAAGAATTGTGCACCGTGTGCTCACATCTATTGTGACTGACTGTGATTTATGTACATACTCAGTGCATTTTGCATCCAATATGTATTTTATGCATTTCTTACTCAAGTCCCATTTTTGTATGCTACCCATCATCCCCCTCCCCTATGATGTCTGCTCTTTCCCCATTGGTGTATGGTTTTCCAGTAGTTGATTAATACCCTTCCTGTGTACCTATCTGTATGCTTGACAAAGACCCATGCTTGGGTCGAAACGTTGCACCCCAGTACACTTATATGTGAATAAATTCCCGTTTGCTGCAATGCGGATGCTGTAGGAGCCTTTCTTCTCTATGTCAGAGAGACGTGTCAAAAGTTTTGATCGGTCCAGGTCTGAGTATTTGCCCCCTGCTCTGTGTCATTAAAAATTGTCAGCCTCATAGACTTCCATTATTAGGCTATGTTCACACTACATAAAAGTATGGCCACTGTTGCCATCGGCAACAACGGACATACTTTGTGCGGAGGGGAACATAGCCTATTGTCCTATGAGATCCCGGCCGGAAGGTATACACATCGTATACGCTCCGACCGGGATCCCTTGCGGCGCCGCAAATAACTGACATTTCAGTTTTCTGCGGCCGCAATTCAATGAATTGCGGCCGTAGGAAACCCTGTCAGTCCACACATTATGTGCTGTGGGAGGTTCTGATGCGGGCGCGCACTGATGCGCCCGCATCAGAACCCTGCGGCTGGAAAGATCACCCGGCCGGCACTTAAGTACCGGTCGGGATGATCCAGGCAGAGACCGGACGGATCTCTTACGTAGTGTGAACAGTCTGACTCCTCACATAACACAGAACAGTGAGAGGGTCACGCTGAGCGCGGACTTCTCTTGGCTCCTTCTCCTGATAGTTACAGGTGTAAACATTCAGACCTGGACCGATCAGAACTTTTGACATGTCTCTCTGATGTGTCAAAAGTTCTTTTTATAATGATAGTTACACTTTAAGCAGTAATCATCACTAACCACAACACCATGAAGACCATGGAGATCTCTAAACAAGTCAGGGACAAAGTTGTTGGGAAGTACAAGCAGGGGTGGTCTTGGCATTTCTGGGGCCCCAAGCGAAGTTATGTCTGGGGCCCCCCCCCTCGACACGCGTTCCAAAACAATAGACCGCTGTGAGTTGCCCCCAGTAGTATATACGCCTTGTGCGCTACCGCCAGTAATATATACTCCTTGTGTGCTGCCCCCAATAGTATATACCCCTTGTGTCCTGCCCCCAGTAGTATATACCCCTTGTTTGCTTCCCCAGTAGTATATAGACCCCGTGTGTTCCCCCAGTTATCTATAGCCCCCTGTGTGCTCCCCCAGAAGTATATAGACCTCCTGTGTGCTACCCCAGTTGTATATAGACCCCCTGTGTGCTGCCCCCAGTTGTATATACCCCATGTGTGCTCCCCCACAAGTATATAGGCCCCCTGTGTGCTCCCTCAGGGGTATTTAGCCCCCCTGTGTGCTCCCCCACTTGGATATAGACCTCCTGTGGGCTCCCCCACTTGGATATAGACTCCTGTGTGCTCCTCCAGTAGTATATAAACCCTCTGTGTGGTTCCCCCAGTAGTATATAGACCCCCTGTGTGCCCCACCAGTATTATATAGACCCCTTGTATGCTGCCCCAGTAGTATACAGACCCCTGTGTGCTCCCCCAGTTATATATAGACCACCTGTGTGCCTCACAAGTAGTATATAGACCCCCTGTATATTCTCCCAGTAGTATATAGACCCCCTGTGTGCAGGGCTGTATTAACAGCTGCTGCTGCCCTAGGCACTAAACCTGAAGACGCCCCATCTTCACGCTCCTATTGGCGATAGCAGACCTGGGAGGGAAACTAAAAAAATAAAAACAAAAAAATTAGTTTTTTCTGTCCCCCTGTCCCCCTGCAAGGTGCTGCCCTAGGCACCAGACCACGGGTGCCTAGTGGTAAATACGGCCCTGCCTGTGTGCCCCACCAGTAGTATATAGACCCCTGTATGGTCCCCCAGTAGTATATAGCCCCCCCTGTGTGCTCCCCCACTTGGATATAGACCTCCTGTGTGCTCTCCAAGTTGTATATAGACCCCATTTTGCTGCCCCAAGTAGTATATAGACCCCCTGTGTGCTGACCCCAGTAGTATATAGACCCCTCTGTGAAGCCCGAGTAGTCTATAGCCCCCCTGCGTGCTTCCCCTGTTATAAAGCCCCCCTCTGTGTTCCCCCCATTTATATAGACCCCCGATGTGAGCTCCCCCAGTTAAACAGACCCCTGTGTGCTCCCCCCTGTTATATAGCCCCCCTGTGTGCTCCCCACATTTATATAGACCCCCGATGTGCGTTCCCCCAGTTAAACAGACCCCTGTGTGCTCCCCCTCCCATATAGTATATAACACAATAAAACAAACACTTATACTCACCTGGGTCCGGGCGCCTCCTCATCTCTTCACTCTTGTGGCCGCAGGAAGGGTTCTCCCTGCGATCACAAGAGGCCGCACTCCCCTTGTCCTGGCGTCGATGCTCCAGTGATGTCACTGGAGCGCCGGCACCACAAGGACAAAGCTGCCACTTCTGACCGCAGGGAAAACCCTTCCTGCGGCGACAAGAGTGACTGACAGGAAGGGGGCCAATGTCTCCTGCCCTGTCAGTGCTACTGCATGTAACTATGAGCGCTCATTACGAGTGCTCATAGTTACAGTTCAGATCACAGCAGCAAACGGGGCAGCAGCCCTATGCACTAAACCTGAAGACGCCCCATCTTCACGCTCCTATTGGCGATAGCAGACCTGGGAGGGAAACTAAAAAAATAAAAACAAAAAAATTTGTTTTTTCTGTCCCCCTGCAAGGTGCTGCCCTAGGCACCAGACCACGGGTGCCTAGTGGTAAATACGGCCCTGCCTGTGTGCCCCACCAGTAGTATATAGACCCCTGTGTGCTCCCCCAGTAGTATATAGCCCCCCTGTGTGCTCCCCCACTTGGATATAGACCTCCTGTGTGCTCTCCAAGTTGTATATAGACCCCTCATCTCTTCACTCTTGTGGCCGCAGGAAGGGTTCTCCCTGCGATCACAAGAGGCCACACTCCCCTTGTCCTGGCGTCGATGCTCCAGTGATGTCACTGGAGCGCCGGCACCACAAGGACAAAGCTGCCACTTCTGACCGCAGGGAAAACCCTTCCTGCGGCGACAAGAGTGACTGACAGGAAGGGGGCCAATGTCTCCCGCCCTGTCAGTGCTACTGCATGTAACTATGAGCGCTTATTCCGAGTGCTCATAGTTACAGTTCAGATCACAGCAGCAAACGGGGCAGCAGCCCTATCCAGCGGTCTTGAGCGCTGGATGTTGGGGGCCCCAAGCGATCACTTGGGGTGCTTGGTGCCAAAGACTGCCACTGAGTACAAGCCAGGGTTGGGATATAATAAAATATCCAACTCTCTTATGGGCCCCGAAGCACCATCAAATCCATTATCATCAGGTGGGAACAGTTCTTGTCTACGTTCAGGGTGCTTGTTGCTGTACTGCCATCTAGTGGTAGTTGTTGATAATTTCCACTAAATATGCGTATAATACCTTGAATCCTTGTAAGCACTGAAACAGAATCCTTGTAAGCACAGTAAGATAATGTCTGTACCTGCAGTGAATGGAACACCTGCTGCACTATACAGGTGAGGTTTTTTTTGCGGTCTGACTCTACCTATAATTTTACCATGACCCCATGGCAAGCATTAAAATGGTGGTGGGCCTCCCTCCCTCTTCCTCTTCTGTCCGACACAGACAGACAGAAGCTAGGAGGCCAAATCGGGTGGTGGAGGAGGGTGAGGAGGTGGTGGAGGAGGTGGTGGAGGAGGGTAAGGAGGTGGTGGTGGAGGAGGTGGTGGTGGAAGAGATGGTGGGGAGGGGTTGGTGGAGGAGGGTGAGGAGGTGGAGGAGGAGGTGGTGGGGAGGGGGTGGTGGAGGAGGGTAAGGAGGTGGTGGTGGAGGAGGTGGTGGGGAGGGGAAGGTGGAAGAGATGGTGGGGAGGGGGTGGTGGAGGAGGGTGAGGAGGTGGTGGATGAGGTGCTGGAGGAGGGGGTGTTGTGGAGAAGGAGGGGATGGTGGTGATGAATGAGGGGATGGTGGTGATGAATGAGGTAGGGGGAAGGAGGAGGTGGTGGAGGAGTGGGTGTTTTAACCATATCCTTCTTAATTTGGTGTTTTTGAACCCTGAGAATCTCACCTGCAGACGAAACATCACATTTATAGAGGCTTAACTAGGTTCTGCTCTACCTGCGACTGAGTCGAATGAAATAAAAAGCAAAGGTGAGGCTGATACCTCCAAACATTGTGAGGACAATGAAAAAATAAAATTTTCCAAATGGCATCGTGACGTCAAAGACTACGCCAAGGGACACGTCTTCTGCTAGCAAATGCCAAAATCCAGTAGGGGCCCCGCTGGTCCACCTCTAGAAGAATGCAAACCGAGGCAGAGGCAGACCTAGACAGACAAGCCTTCTCACATTGGAAGAATTAGATGCCTCAGAGGAAGCCACACAGGACGGAGGAAATCCCACCACAGCAGAGGAAACTCCTTTTTTCTCTCAGGGATCCCCAGCTGTCATCCACAAAAAAAACAAGCACCGAATGGGAAGCAAAAAAAAAAAAAAAAACAGTCAGAAACCACCAACGTCCAGCTAGTGGTATGTACTGTATATCTTCAATTTCTTTATCTGAATTACAAGTGACTGTACTTTCTAAAGGTTTGTCCATTTGCACCACTCATACCACTGACTGGTTTGATCTTGAACTTTAACTGATTTAATGGTGCAGGTACTTTGTCATTCTCTCCTTAGTCCTTCTCCAACCTGCAGACCCTGATGGACACATAAGGACCATCTCTCCAGGAATTACTGTTCATTTATGTAACTTACTTCTTGCTTTATTGGTACACACATTGCTTACCGGCATTGGTGGGCTCTCTTTGCCTAAGACTGCTACATCTAGTCTGTATAGTATGATCATTCTAGGTTACACTTGATGTAAAATTGTATATACACTTTTATTTTGTGTGCAGTTTTGTCTCCTATACACTTGTCTGTACCGTTACATATTATTCCTGGACGAATATGGTATGGGGATGGAACTTCGGGTTATGATGCTACTTTATACATACAGTAACATACATGTGTATACTAATGAGTTCTTGTCATTTTATTTCTAGTTATCCTTCTTCTTTCGGATGATACACTATGCAGCCAGCAGGAGTGGGATCTTCCAGACATCCAAACCACACAGCGCATGGACTGTTCTGTACTTACCCATTCATGTTTCCTCTGGACCCTCGGAGTGCGGCCTCTGTCTTACTATGTGTCTACGCTTTCTCTCTCTTGTATTGTCATGTCCTTCAATAAATGTTCTGTCGCAGCAACTGTTTGGCGTGTCACGTAATCCTTACCTGTGGTGTGCACCGGCTAGACTACTACCTAGACATGTATATTATGGCTGCCTTTACCACTTTCAGTATGGGATCCCATCAGTGTGTCCTTGGGTGGTGTGGTGGTGGACCCCCCAACACGGGCTTATCACCTTTGTGACACTGAATCTCCTACATCTTTTTATTAGGGCCAGTTTACACGGAGTAAAAGAGGCAGAATGCCGTGATAGAACTCTCCACCGCGGAATTCCGCTAGCCTCAGCGTCATGTAGGCTGTCTATGGGAGGGTTTGCGCACCTCCTCTCTCCGCGCCTCTCCACTCAAAGAATTGTGCACCATGTGCTCACATCTATTGTGGCTGACTGTGATTTATGTACATACTCAGTGCATTTTGCATCCAATATGTATTTTATGCATTTCTTACTCCAGTCCCATTTTTGTATGCTACCCATCATCCCCCTCCCCTATGATGTCTGCCCTTTCACCATTGGTGTATGGTTTTCCAGTAGTTGATTAACCCCTTCACGTCAGCAATCTGTATATATACGTTCCTATTGCACATGCCCTGTGCAGTCGGAATGTACATATACGTTCCTGACTTGAGGGGGCTTTGTGATGAGAACGGGATCGCTGCAGGGATAGCGATCCCGCTCTCATCTGACTGCAGCCCCGGAGGTAATGAGAGTCAGCTGCGATCCTGCAGCTGACCCCTATTAACCTCTTAGTGACCGCCAAAACGGCGGTCACTAACGGGCCGGTGCCGCCGCTATATTTCATCTTCCCCCAACGTGGATTCACGGTGAGATGAAATAAATAAAATCAGACCCCAGACCAGCCCCCCTAGTGCCCTGATCACTATCCCCCCTCCCCGCGGCGGCCATCAGATCCAAGATGGCCGTCGCCATCACTGTGAACAGAGTATATCTGTATACCCACCCCCCAAGTCGCCCCCCACACCCCTGTCACCCCCGTCCCCCAGTCACCCCCCCTACCCCTTATACGTTACCTGATCCTGGAGCTCCTTCCTCTTTGGCGTCCTGGCTGGTTATGAAGTGCGCATGCGCTTCACAACCAGCCAATTTGGTCTCTGTCACTGAACTATGATTACTGTGATAGAAAATATCACAGTAATCATAGTAATACAGTGAAAATGAATGTGTAAAGTACAAAAAGTGACATACAAAAAAATAAAACACACACTTTTTACTATAGTAAAAATTGCAGTTTACTCCCAAATTACCCCTAACCCCTCCCCAGATTACCCGTAACCACCGCACGTTGCCCAAACCACCGCACGTTGCCCGTAACCACCCCAGGTTGTCCGTACTCACGTCAGATTGCACGTAACTTCCCAGATTACCCGTAACCATCATCCATCACCCGTAACAGTGCAACCCACACTATATGGGCTGAATCATGCAGCGACAAAAAGACCATATTATAGAGCCCCTGTCAGATAATGTCAAAATGAGGTCTTGGAATCTAGTTAATGCTAGAAAAACTTTTTTATGGTTTGCAGAATCTTATTGGCTGTTTATGTGATCAAAAGAATAAGGCTTATCAATACACATGCATTAAATATATGAACGATTGGTTAGCTAGTTTATTGCCGTAATAAATGACACGGTTTTATACTGTGAAATGTCTTATGTTGCGCCTTAAAATTTGTACGCAGAGAAAAGATTCACACAGGCTAAGTTTACACAACGTAAATTTTCTATTAATCAAGGCCGTTGTTGCCGATTTGCAACAAGGTCCGTGATTAATAGAAAATTTATGTTGCACTGAAGTCAATGGAATCCCTGCCGGAGTGTATACACATAGTATACACTCCGGCCTGGATCCCTAGCGGCCGCAGGAAGAATTGACATGTCAGTTTTGTGTGGCCGCTGTTTATTGAATAGTGGCCATACAGGACTGTCAGTTCACCTAATGGAAAGTGCAGCTCTGGCCGCAATTTCCATTGTTGTCTATGGTGAATTGGGATGGGGGTGCACACAGATGTACCCGCATCCCATTTCAGCACAAATGAAGTTCATCCAACTGGTACTGCAGTACCGGCCGAGATGATCTTCACCGACGGCTGGGTCACAGAACAGCCGGTGTTTTACAGCGTGTGTACCCAGCCTTAAAATGTAAGTTCCCCATATCCTAGCCCAACCTTTCCGTAATGAGGAAGCTCATACAATAGTTAATGCGCTATTCCACGGAATGATTATCGGCCGTATTCAGCCGCTAATCGTCCCGTGGAATAGGAGGCAACGATCAGCTGACATCATTTATGTCGGCTGATCGTTGAAGTCGACCCGCTCGCTGCTGCCGCATGGAATATCGGCGACAGCGAGCAGGGAATGAGGAGCAAAGGAACCGGGTTCGAGTCGATCCGAACCCGAACATTTGTTATTTGATTATTTGGGGCTGCTGAACTTGGATAAAGCTCTAAGGTTGTCTGGAAAACATGGATGCAGCCAATGACTATATCCATGATTTCCACATAGCCTTAGGGCTTTATCCAAGTTCAGCAGCCACCGCTAATCAAACGCCGAAAGTTTGGGTTCGGATGGACTCGAGCATGCTCCAGGTTCACCCATCTCTAGTCTAGAGCTAAGTGCAGGATAGAGGAGTGAAGATAATAGAGTCTGTCTATGGGGACAAACAACTGTACTCTGTAAGGGGAAGCTGGGCAAGGACCTAAGGCTTGGTTCATACATTTTTGTTCTGCATTTATTTATTTTTATAAAAAGAACACAGCATACACAGCAATACATGCTGTGTCTATGAAGAAAGGAGAAACTCCGGGCAAAGGTAAAAAAACAAGGAGAGCAGGGAATGGTGGAAACATAGTAATGAACTAACTGAAGCCCCCATAGTGTCACCGCTCAATGGTTTCCAGAATCATCCAGTTTCTGTGTCATCATGACACCACAGGGAACTACCTGCTCAGCCAGTTAGTGAATGCAGAGGTTTCCCATCTCACTCACTGATTGGCTGAGCGGGCATTTCTGAGCGGGGCTGTAAGGTCACAGGATCGGGAGATACAGAGTTTGTGTGGAGTTAGGCGTAGGAGATTTAGAGACCACGGAGTTATGGCTAGAGTTGATTGAACCTCAGGAAATCCTAGGTTTGATCGAACTTGAACATTCACGAACCTGCCACATTTGATTGCTGATGCCTTCCCGGTCCGTGGGGAAGGAGGAGACTGCCTGGGTATTGCCTGGAATTCCTAGGCTGAAGTCCGGAATTCCAGTCGGTACACGGGCAGTCTCCTCCTTCCCCACGGAACGGGAAGACATCAGCAATCAAATGCGGCAGGTTTGTGAATGTTTGAGTTAAATGGGGTTTCTCATCATATCAGGAAATAGAAGTAGCAGGGGTAAGGCCTCATGCACACATCCATAGCCGAGGACATAAAACCATCCACAGTTGCATAGACCCCTTCATTCAAAATAGGGGATCTCGGCCATAGAAACAAATAGGTCTGCAGTCTGTCTGCATTTGCAGGTCCACACAGAATACATGAGAGTGCAAGGGGGCCTAAAAGGTGGACTTTTCTCAGACGCTGCCAACATCCACTCCAGATTCCACAAACACTTATTTGTTAGAGAAGCATGTTTATTAATGGGAATCACCATAAGAATTCATCAATGACGCATTTCCGGTATAGAATACCCCTGACAGTGACAGGCAGGGTCAGCGACTGTCAGTGACTCACAGTGGTAGTATGACTACTTGAGCAAGCTTTTTTTTCTTTCGAAGAGAAGCTACTCTGTATATGTTGTACTGTAGATGTGGAGGTCTATGTTGTAGATTTATGTATTTACATAAGCTGTAGGCCTAAGTACATTCAAAAATAAGGTGCTCGGTCCAAATACAATATTTGTGCAGCACTCCTGCCTCTTTTCTTTATGTATTGGGAAAAGCGAGTGAGGATTCAGTAATCATTTCCTCTTTCAGAACACATGCATGCTCTACCAAGCCTGTATTACAACTAAGAAACAGACTTTACAAGTGTTTCAGCTGCAATTCATATTCCAAACTACTAATGTTAGGACAAGGATGTACATTGGGGTGTAGCTATCACAGTAGCAGCCATAGCTGCAGCTACGGGGCATCAGTGGAGGGCCACCATCAGGACAGTCAGAGTGAGATCACAGGAGGCCGGACATGCACTGGTGTCTGCAGCTCCGATCTCCCTGAGTTCTGTGCTCTGACACTACCTGTACTCCTGCCAGTCATGTCACTTACAGCCTCCCTACAGTAAGCAGGATTAGGACCCAGCTTACTATATGGAGACCGTGATTCTGACAGGCAGGAGAAAGGCAAGGCCCCCCTTCCCTGCACCCCCGGGCCCCTCTCCCCACCTCCTCACTAGGAGCTCTGGCTGCATCCTGCCCCCCCTCATGTCGGAACACATGTTTAAAGGGTTATTGTCATTTCCATTAATTCTCAACACTTTAGATGTTACTGATAGCATCGGGTCTCACTCCTGATATACAGTTGGGGGAGTGCGGGTTCAGTTCAATAACTGATTGTTGGGGGTTCAGCACTTGGCATCAGCAGAGAGATGCAGCACTGACATGTAAAATAGAAAGAGCAGGAAGCAGACAGTGCCGCACATTGTGTAGTGGCCAAGCTGGATAACTGCAGCTCAGTTTTCATTCACTTTAATGCTGCAGTAACCTAGCACGGCCACTACAGTATGTACAGCACTGTCTGTTTCCTGCTCTGCTCACTGTGGCTCTGTTGGTGATGCCAGATGATGGACCCTCACAAACCTATCCTGCGGAGGGTCCATTAATGCAATAAATCTCAGGAAGCCCCTATATCATGGTGAAAGCCTGCAGACATGGGGCAGCAGTCTCACTTTGTGGATTATTGATGAGATCAGCATGTGTCTTTCCACTCGAAGTCCAAGCCATGATTAAACAGGGGTCCGAATGGTAGCGTTATGGAGGCCATTATGTCATTGGACCGACAAGGATCCGCGGCCTACTCTGTCAGCGAGAGAGAAGACACAAGTTACGGTAATGGATTATGATATCACTGTACGTGTGCAGATACATTACAGATGCCCATACATTACAGGCAATACCCCCATACACATGCATGCTCGGCTCAGCCAGGTGTGCATGTGCTCTGAATGAGGAGAAGGGAGGTAAAGCCGCTGCCAGACTCCTCTGCTGACGGCTTATCTCCTGAGAACGGAAGGAGCAAGGTGTTCCAGCATGCCCCCTATCATATAACTGCCCAGATGACCCCGACTCCTCCCCCCTATAATATAGCAGCCCGGATCACCCCCCCCCCCATAATATAACTGCCTGGATGAGCCCCCCCCCCAAAAAAAAGCCCAGATGACACCTCCCCCTCATAATATTACAGCCCAGATGACCCCCCTCCCCCCTGTAATGTGACAGCCCTGATGACCCTCCCCTGTAATATAACAGCCTAGATGACCCCACCACCCCTATAATATAACAGCCTAGATGACCCCACCACCCCTATAATATAACAGCCTAGATGACCCCACCACCCCTATAATATAACCGCCATTGCCCAGAACCCCGTCTCTCCAGGTCTTATACTCACTTGCTAATAACGTTGTGACATTTCTTGCAGATCTTGTGCTTGGCGCTTCCGTGTGCAGATAACCCGGCCGTGTAGGGGAGGCACCCGGCACAGAAGGAACGGCCGCACGACTTATATATACAGCTGCACTGAGAAGGACAGAGTATACAGATGACATGATAAATCACATAGGATTCCCTTATCAATCCCACCACACACAGCAGATAAACATCACCCAGGGGGACTGACCGACCTCATATATATGGCGGCCTCCTAGTCTCCTTTCTACAGCAGATGTGGAGAGAGAGAAGGGCCGGCCATGTCGTGTTCTCAGGGAGAAGAGAGGAGACTGAAGGCCACTCCCCCCACCCCTCTCTACTATAAGCACATGCACGCTCCCCCACCCCTCTCTACTATAAGCACATGCACGCTCCTCCCACCCCTCTCTACTATAAGCACATGCACACTCCCCCACCCCTCTCTACTATAAGCACATGCACGCTCCTCCCACCCCTCTCTACTATAAGCACATGCACACTCCCCCACCCCTCTCTACTATAAGCACATGCACACTCCCCCCACCCATCTCTACTATAAGCACATGCACACTCCCTCATCCCTCCCCTCTCTACTATAAGCACATGCACGCTCCCTCATCCCTCTCCACTATAAGCACATGCACGCTCCCCCCACCCCTCTCTACTATAAGCACATGCACGCTCCCTCATCCCTTTCCACTATAAGCACATGCATGCTCCCTCATCCCTCTCCACTATAAGCACATGCACGCTCCCCCACCCCTCTCTACTATAAGCACATGCACGCTCCCTCATCCCTCTCCACTATAAGCACATGCATGCTCCCCCACCCATGTCCACTATAAGTGCATGCACGCTCCCCCCACCTCTCTCCACTATAGGCACATGCACGCTCCCCCCAGCCATCATCACTATAAGCATAGGCACGCTCCCCACCCCTCTCCACTATAAGCACATGCACGCTCCCTCACCCATCTCCACTATAAGCACATGCACGCTCCCCCCTCTCCACTATAAGCACATGCACGCTCCCCACCCCTCCCCATTATAAGCTCATGCACGCTCCCTCACCCCTCCCCATTATAAGCACATGCACGCTCCCTCATCCCTCTCCAGTATAAGCACATGCACGCTCCCCCACCCCTCTCCACTATAAGCTCATGCACGCTACCCCACCCCTCTCCACTATAAGCACATGCACGCTCCCTCCACCCCTCTTCACTATAAGCACATGATGCAGGCTCCCTCCACACTATTATAAGCACATGCACGATCCCTTCATCCCTCTCCACTATAAGCACATGCACGTTCCCCACCCTATAATGAGGACATGCACACTCCTCCACCCCTCTCCATTATAAGCACATGCACGCTCCCCCCACCCCTCTCCATTATAAGCACATGCATGCGCCCCAGCCCTCTCCACTAAAAGCACATGCATGCTCCCCCACCCTATTTTTAGCACGTGGACGCTCCCCCCACCCTATTATAAGCACATGCCTGCACCCCTCTCCACTATAAGCACCTGCACGCGCCCCCCACCCCTCTCCACTATAAGCACATGCACGCACCCCCACCCCTCTCCATTATAAGCACATGCACGCTCCCCCACCCCTCTCCATTATAAGCACATGCACGCTCCCCCATCCCTCTCCACTATAAGCACATGCATGCTCCCCCACCCCTCTCCACTATAAGCACATGCACGCGCTCCCCCACCCCTCTCCACTATAAGCACATGCACGCTCCCCCACCCCTCTCCACTATAAGCACATGCACGCGCTCCCCCACTTCTCTCCACTATAAGCACTTGCACGCTCCCCAACCTCTCTCCACTATAAGCACATGTATGGTCCCCCACCCCTCTCCACTATAAGCACATGCACACGCTCCCCCACCCCTCTCCACTAAAAGCACATGCACGCTCCCCAACCCTATTTTTAGCACGTGGACGCTCCCCCCACCCTATTATAAGCACATGCACGCACCCCTCCCCACTATAAGCACATGCACGCGCCCCCCACCCCTCTCCACTATAAGCACATGCACGCACCCCCACCCCTCTCCATTATAAGCACATGCACGCTCCCCACCCCTCTCCATTATAAGCTCATGCACGCTCCCCCATCCCTCTCCACTATAAGCACATGCATGCTCCCCCCACCCCTCTCCACTATAAGCACATGCACGCGCTCCCCCACCCCTCTCCACTATAAGCACATGCATGCTCCCCCACCCCTCTCCACTATAAGCACATGCACGCGCTCCCCCACTTCTCTCCACTATAAGCACATGCACGCTCCCCAATCTCTCTCCACTATAAGCACATCCATGCTCCCCCACCCCTCTCCACTATAAGCACATGCATGCTCCCCCACCCCTCTCCACTATAAGCACATGCACGCGCTCCCCCACTTCTCTCCATTATAAGCACATGCACGCTCCCCACCCCTCTCCATTATAAGCTCATGCACGCTCCCCCATCCCTCTCCACTATAAGCACATGCATGCTCCCCCCACCCCTCTCCACTATAAGCACATGCACGCGCTCCCCCACCCCTCTCCACTATAAGCACATGCATGCTCCCCCACCCCTCTCCACTATAAGCACATGCACGCGCTCCCCCACTTCTCTCCACTATAAGCACATGCACGCTCCCCAATCTCTCTCCACTATAAGCACATCCATGCTCCCCCACCCCTCTCCACTATAAGCACATGCATGCTCCCCCACCCCTCTCCACTATAAGCACATGCACGCGCTCCCCCACTTCTCTCCACTATAAGCACATGCACGCTCCCCCACTTTTCTCCACTATAAGCGCATACACACTCCCCCACTTCTCTCCACTATAAGCACATGCACACTCCCCAACCTCTCTCCACTATACGCACATGCACGCTCCCCCACTTCTCTCCACTATAAGCGCATGCACACTCCCCCACCCCTCTCCCCTATAAGCACATGCACGCTCCCCCACCCCTGTCCATTATACGCCTATGCATGCTCCTTCACCCCTCTCCATTATAAGCACATGTAAGCTCCCCCACCCCTCTCCATTATAAGCACATGCACGCTCCCCCCACCCCTCTCCACTATATGCACGTGCATGCTCCCCAGCCCTCTCCACTATCAGCACATGCACGCTCCCTCAGCCCTCTCCACTATAAGCACATGCACGCTCCCCCACTTCTCTCCACTATAAGCATATGCACGCTCCCCAACCTCTCTCCACTATAAGCACATGCACACTCCCCCACTTTTCTCCACTATAAGCACATGCACGCTCCCCCACTTCTCTCCACTATAAGCACATGCACGCTCCCCCACCCCTGTCCATTATAAGCCTATGCATGCTCCTTCACCCCTCTCCATTATAAGCACATGTAAGCTCCCCCACCCCTCTCCATTATAAGCACATGCACGCTCCCCCCACCCCTCTCCACTATATGCACATGCATGCTCCCCAGCCCTCTCCACTATCAGCACATGCACGCTCCCTCAGCCCTCTCCACTATAAGCACATGCACGCTCCCCAACCTCTCTCCACTATAAGCACATGCACGCTCCCCAACCTCTCTCCACTATAAGCACATGCACGCCCCCCACTTCTCTCCACTATAATCACATGCACGTCCCCCCACTTTTCTCCACTATAAGCACATGCACGCTCCCTCACTTCTCTCCACTATCAGCACATGCACGCTCCCCCACCCTATTTTTACCATGTGGATGCTCCCCTCACCCTATTATAAGCACATGCATGCTTCTCCACCCCTCTCCATTATAAGAACATGCACGCTCCTCCACCCCTCTCCATTATAAGCACATGCACGCTCCCCCCACCCCTCTCCACTATAAGCACATGCACGCTCCTCCACCCTATTTTAAGCACATGCACGCTCCTCCACCCCTCTCCATTATAAGCACATGCACGCTCCTCCACCCCTCTCCATTATAAGCACATGCACTCTCCCCCCACCCCTCTCCATTATAAGCACATGCACTCTCCCCCCACCCCTCTCCATTATAAGCACATGTACGCTCCCCCAACCCTCTCCACTCTAAGCACATGGACTCTCCCCCCACCCCTCTCCACTATAAGCACATGCACGCTCCCCCCACCCCTCTCCACTATAAGCACCTGCACTGCTCCCCCACCCCTCTCTACTATAAGCACATGCACACTCCCCCAGCCCTCTCCACTATGAGCACATGCACGCTCCCCCCACTGCTCTCCACTATAAGGGATCCTGTATGTTACAGTGCCCCCCAACCCACATGTACTGTTCAGGGCTTGCTGCCTATATAGAGCTCCCCCACCCCTACATATATGGGCACCAGTACAGGGGGGATGGGGCAGTACAGGTAAAGAATCCCCTCCCTCTCACAATATTGCTAACTGGGCCATGAATTGTGCAGAGGAGATGGGATATTGTATATTTCCATACCTCCCAACTTTTGCAAAGAGCAAAGAGGGACATGTGCGCCGTGGTCCCCATAGCCACGCCCCCATAGCGACCCTCCATAGCCACGCCCCCATAGCGACCCTTCATAGCCACGCCCCCATAGCAACCCTCCATAGCCACTCCCCTACAGTCACCACATGCTGCTGACTGAATAGTGCCCTATACAGTATCCAATCCCCCCAAAAATGCCCCACATAGAATCCAATCCCCCACATAGTGCCCCACATAGTATCCAATGCCCCCATATAGTGCCCCACATAGTAGCCAATGCCCCCATATAGTGCCCCACATAGTAGCCAATCCCCATATAGTACCCCACATAGTAGCCAATCCCCCATTATAGTGCCCCACATAGTAGCCAATCCCACCATATAGTGCCCACATAGTAGCCAATCCCCCCATATAGTGCCCCACATAGTAGCCAATCCCCACATAGTGCCCCACATAGTAGCTAATGCCCCCATATAGTGCCCCACATATTATCCAATCCCCCATATAGTGCCCCACATAGTATCCAATGCCCCCATATAGTGCCCCACATAGTAGCCAATGCCCCCATATAGTGCCCTACATAGTAGCCAATCCCCATATAGTACCCCACATAGTAGCCAATCCCCCATTATAGTGCCCCACATAGTAGCCAATCCCCCCATATAGTGCCCACATAGTAGCCAATCCCCCCATATAGTGCCCCACATAGTAGCCAATCCCACCATATAGTGCCCACATAGTAGCCAATCCCCCCATATAGTGCCCCACATAGTAGCCAATGCCCCCATATAGTGCCCCACATAGTAGCCAATCCCCATATAGTACCCCACATAGTAGCCAATCCCCCATTATAGTGCCCCACATAGTAGCCAATCCCACCATATAGTGCCCACATAGTAGCCAATCCCCCCATACAGTGCCCCACATAGTAGCCAATCCCCACATAGTGCCCCACATAGTAGCTAATGCCCCCATATAGTGCCCCACATATTATCCAATCCCCCATATAGTGCCCCACATAGTATCCAATGCCCCCATATAGTGCCCCACATAGTAGCCAATGCCCCCATATAGTGCCCCACATAGTAGCCAATCCCCATATAGTACCCCACATAGTAGCCAATCCCCCATTATAGTGCCCCACATAGTAGCCAATCCCCCCATATAGTGCCCACATAGTAGCCAATCCCCACATAGTGCCCCACATAGTAGCTAATGCCCCCATATAGTGCCCCACATATTATCCAATCCCCCATATAGTGCCCCACATAGTAGCCAATGCCCCCACATAGTGCCCCACATAGTAGCTAATGCCCCCATATAGTGCCCCACATAGTAGCCAATGCCCCCATATATGCCCCACATAGTAGCCAATCCCCCATATAGTGCCCACATAGTAGCCAATCCCCCCATATAGTGCCCCACATAGTAGCCAATCCCCATATAGTGCCCCACATAGTAGCCAATCCCCCATAGAGTGCCCCACATAGTAGCCAAACCCCCATAGAGTGCCCACATAGTAGCCAATGCCCCCAAATATGCTCCACATAGTAGCCAATGCCCCCATATATGCCCCACATAGTAGCCAATCCCCCATATATGCCCCACATAGTAGCCAATCCCCCATATATGCCCCACATAGTAGCCAATCCCCCATATATGCCCCACATAGTAGCCAATCCCCCATATATGCCCCACATAGTAGCCAATCCCCCCATATAGTGCCCCACATAGTAGCCAATCCCCATATAGTGCCCCACATAGTAGCCAATCCCCCATAGAGTGCCCCACATAGTAGCCAAACCCCCATAGAGTGCCCACATAGTAGCCAATGCCCCCAAATATGCTCCACATAGTAGCCAATGCCCCCATATATGCCCCACATAGTAGCCAATCCCCCATATATGCCCCACATAGTAGCCAATCCCCCATATATGCCCCACATAGTAGCCAATCCCCCATATATGCCCCACATAGTAGCCAATCCCCCATATAGTGCCCCACATAGTAGCCAATCCCCCATATAGTGCCCCACATAGTAGCCAATGCCCCATATAGCGCCCCACAGAGTAGCCAATCCCCCCATTAGTGTGGCCCCAGCGGAAAAAAACTGTAACTCACCTGTCCTCCGGTCCCAGCAGCTCCTCTCCCGGCAGAGCGCCCACTCCCGTCATCCTCCGGGGCGGACAGCGGGGTACAGAGACACTGACTGTGCCGGAAGTGACCTGCAGCCTCTATATGAATTACTTCCGGTACAGTCAGTGTCTCTATACCCCGCTGCCCGCCCCGGAGGATGACGGGAGTGCGCGCTCTGCCGGGAGAGGAGCTGCTGGGACCGGAGGACAGGTGAGTTACTGGTTTATTGTTTTTTCCGCTGGGGCCACATATATTGCGGGACACGGGGGGCCGTTCCGGGACCGCGGGACAGAACCCCGAAAACGGGACTGTCCCGCGAAATCCGGGACGGTTGGGAGGTATGTATTTCATAATAAACATCCCACTCAGATGCTGTTTAGGCCTAGTGGATGCCCCCAGCTCCCCTCCACCTGCGGGGGGCCCCCATTTTCCTTACCTAGGCCATGCCAGATGGTGGTGGTCTCCTTCAGGCCCAGGCAGGAGGGGGCGCTCCATCTTCTCATGCAGGGCAGGGGGCAGCTCTCCCAGCTCTTGGCTTCAGTAGTGATGCTGGTAAGCTATGAGCTGTGCTGCCTGCTCTATCACTGGCACAAGGGACCGCTCCATACCCACTCCCAGACGGGACTGTGGCCCCGCCCCCGCGATCATGCCCCCGCCCCCGCGATCATGGCCCCGCCCACTATCACCAGCCACCATGAAAAACTTTTTTGTTCTTTCTTTTATTCTTTCCCTGATGGTGGGAAGCGCTGGGAAGGAACCTAGTGCCCCCTGGTGGTCGGGTCCTGAACAAGTGTAAAGCATATACAGAGGAGGTCACACACTGCTGAGAGCCATAGGATGGGATCTAGTGGAGTTACATGGAGATGGCCAATATTGGGGACTATACACTACTGACACATCCTGTACATCATGTACATACTTATAAAACGAATTAAAACCCTATTTTACATCTTTTCTCATTGGAAATAACTAGGGAGATTTATCAGAGAGGTGTAAAGTAGAGCCGGCTAAGTTGCCCCTAGCAACCAATCAGATTCAACTTCATTCTTCACCTTAATTTCTTGGAAAATGAAAGGTGGAATCTAATTGGTTGCTAGGGGCAACTGAGCCAGCTCTACTTTACACCAGTTATTGTGGCCCCTCACCTGCACACGATGACATCACTGGTTATTGTTGTCCCCTCACCTGCACACGATGACATCACGCATGGCTCCTGTACTGCTCATGATGACATCACACACAGTATATAAGCAGCTGCAGAGCTCTAGAAGTTACTCTTCAAGGCTAACGTTATTGGTGAAGGTAAGTCTGCTGTGTCCTCCCTTCTCTTCTATAATAATAGGATGAAACTGTTGCTAGAATATCCTGATCCCTACAGGTATATACTATATTATATATGATGTGATTACCCCTCTATCCTGATCCCTACAGGTATATACTATATTTTATATGATGTGATTACCCGTATATCCTGAACCCTACAGTTATATACCATATTTTATATGATAGGGTTACCGCTCTATACTGATCCCTACAGGCATATACTATATTATATATGATGGCATTACCCATCTATCCTGATCCCTACAGGTATATACTATATTTTATATGATGTGGTTACCCCTCTATCCTGATCCCTACAGGTATATACTATATTATATATGATAGGGTTACCCCTCTATCCTGATCCCTACAGGTATATACTATATTTTATATGATGTGATTACCCCTCTATCCTGATACCTACAGCTATATTTTATTGGATGATGTTGGAATCCCCCTTTACTATAGATGTACAATGTGTCTGGTAAGGCCATTTGCCGTGAGCTCCCCTTGGTAGGGGGCCCGAAATAAACAATAAATATACAATTCAGGGCATTATACAATGCAGCAGCCCCACAAAAGTTAATGTCACTTTGATGATCTCATTACTGGTACATTACTATGGGGGCAGCCATCTTTCTGAGCTGTTTTTACCAATATTTAGTCATATGCTTTATTGTAAGCTTCATAGACACGATATTCACATCTGTAGGATAGTTTACTAAGCATGTTCTGTGGCCTGTGCAGAGATCATTATATAAGGAGGGGAAGGCTGATCTCTGACATCTTTGCCTTTGGCTCTCCAGCCATGACGGGAAATGTAGTTTTGCAACAGCTGGAGGGCCACAGGTTCCCGACCCCTGGTATAAGTGAAGGAGTTGTGGTAATGGATTTATCCATATTCTTAGGTGCAGGTACAAGTTAAAGGGGTTATCCAGGATTAGAAGACTTTCCTGGAATAACAGTGTCACCCCTGTCCTCAGGTTGTGTGTGGTATTACAATTCAGCTTCATTTACTTTAATAGAACTAAGCTGCAATACCACATCCAAACTGAGGACAAGAGTTGTGCTGTTTTTAGAAGAAAGCAGTCATGTTTTTCTAACCTTTTAAGGTGTTATACAGTATTAGAAAAACATGGCCACTTTCTTCCAGAGACAGCACCACTCTTGTCTCCAGTTCAGGTGTGGTTTGCAATTATGCTCTAATCACTTCAATGGAACCGAGTTGCAAAACCTACACCCAAACTAGGTCAAGAGCAGTGTTGCCTCTGGAAGAAAGTGGCCATGTTTTCTAACACTGTATAACACCTTTAAGGACAGGTCCGTTATGTGAGAATGTCCCATTGCTCCCGTATCCACCACTGTCTAATGTTAATTTTTGCATCTCTAAAGCTCATTGAGTCCTGACTGTTTTTCTTTACTTGTAGGAGAGAGAAAAGCGAGAAAAAAAAAGAAAGCGAGGAAAGCGAGGAGCAGAGGTGGATTTGTCAATATTGGTGGAAGAGGAGATGGCGGTGGTGGTGGAGGATTTGATAATGTTGATGGAGGATGTGGTGGTGGTGGTGGATGACTTTGTGGTGGGTGGAGTTGTGGTGAAAGTGGTGCGAGAGGTACTGGTGCAGTGGGTGATGGTGGTGAGGCGGGTTGTGGTAGAGAGAGAGGTGGTGCTGGTGGAGGTGATAGTAATGGTAGTAGATGAGCTGGTGGTGCTGGAGGTGGTGGTCGTGCTGGGGGAGGTGGTCGTGCTGGATGAGATGGTAGAGGAGGGAGTCGTGGTGGTGGATGAGGTGGAGGAGGAGTCGGTGGTCGTGGTGGATGAGGTGGAAGAGGAGGGGGTGATGGATGACATGCTGGAGGAGGAGGAGATGGTGGTGGACGAGGTGCTGGAGGAGGAGGGAGTAGTGGAGGAGGAGGTGGTGGGGAGGGGGTGGTGGAGGAGGGTGAGGAGGTGGTGGATGAGGAGCTGGAGGAGGGGGTGTTGTGGAGGAGGAGGGGATGGTGGTGACTAATGAGATGGTGGATGAGGTGGGGGGATGGAGTAGGTGGTGGAGAAAGAGGAGGTGCTTGAGGAGGAAGTGATGGAGGGGGTGGAGGAGGGTGAGGAGGTGGTGGTGGAGGAGGTGGTGGGGAGGGGGTGGTGGAAGAGGGTGAGGAGGTGGTGGGGAGGGGGTGGTGGAGGAGGGTGAGGAGGTGGTGGGGAGGGGGTGGTGGTGGTGAGGGGGTGGTGGGTAGGTGGTGGTGGGGAGGGGGTGGTGGTGGTGAGGGGGTGGTGGGTAGGTGGTGGTGGGTAGGGGGTGGTGGGTAGGGGGTGGTGGGTAGGTGGTGGTGGGGAGGGGGTGGTGGGGATGGGGTGGTGGGGAGGGGGTGGTGGGGAGGGGGTGGTGGTGGGGAGGGGGTGGTGGGTAGGAGGTGGTGGGTAGGAGGTGGTGGGTAGGTGGTGGTGCGGAGGGGGTGGTGGGTAGGTGGTGGTGGGGAGGGGGTGGTGGGTAGGTGGTGGTGGGGAGGGGGTGGTGGGTAGGTGGTGGTGGGTAGGGGGTGGTGGGTAGGTGGTGGTGGGTAGGTGGTGGTGGGGAGGGGGTGGTGGAGGAGGGTGAGGAGGTGGTGGGGAGGGGGGTGGAGGAGATGGTGGGGAGGGGGTGGTGGAGGAGGGTGAGGATGTGGTGGATGAGGTGCTGGAAGAGGGGGTGTTGTGGAGAAGAAGGGGATGGTGGTGATGAATGAGGTGGGGGGATGGAAGAGGTGGTGGAGGAGTGGGTGTTTTGACCATATCCTTCTTAATTTGCTGTTTTTGAACCCTGAGATTATCACCTGCAGACGAAACATCGCATTTATAGAGGCTCAACTAGGTTCTGCTCTACCTGCGACTGAGTCAAATGAAATAAAAAGCAAAGGTGAGGCTGATACCTCCAAACATTGTGAGGACAATGAAAAAATAAAATTTTCCAAATGGCATCGTGACGTCAAAGACTACGCCAAGGGACACGTCTTCGGCTAGAAAATGCCAAAATCCAGTAGAGGCCCCGCTGGTCCACCTCTAGAAGAATGCAAACCGAGGCCGGGGACAGACATAGACAGACCAGCCCAAGGTTTGGTCTCACATTGGCAGAATTAGACGCGTCAGAAGAAGCCACGCAGGACGGAGGAAAACCCACCACAGCAGAGGAAACTCCTTTTTTCTCTCAGGGATCCCCAGCTGTCATCCGCAAAAAAAACAAGCAAGGAATGGGAAGCAAGAAAAAAAAACCAGAGTCAGAAACCACCAACGTCCAGCTAGTGGTAAGTATATCTTCAATTTCTTTATCTGAATTACAAGTGACTGTACTTTCTAAAGGTTTGTCCATTTTCATCACTCATACCACTGACTGGTTTGCTCTTGAACTTAAACTCATTTAATGGTGCAGGTACTTTGTCATTCTCTCCTTAGTCCTTCTCCAACCTGCAGACCCTGATGGACACATAAGGACCATCTCTCCAGGAATTACTGTTCATTTATGTAACTTACTTCTTGCTTTATTGGTACACACATTGCTTACCGGCATTGGTGGGCTCTCTTTGCCTGCTACATCTAGTCTGTATAGTATGATCATTCTAGGTTACACTTGATGTAAAATTGTATATACACTTTTATTTTGTGTGCAGTTTTGTCTCCTATACACTTGTCTGTACCCGGTTACATATTATTCCTGGACGAATATGGTGTGGGGATGGAACTTCGGGTTATGATGTTACTTTATACATACAGTAACATACATGTGTATACTAATGAGTTCTTGTCATTTTATTTGTAGTAATCCTTCTTCTTTCGGATGATACACTATGCAGCCAGCAGGAGTGGGATCTTCTAGACATCCAAACCACACAGCGCATGGACTGTTCTGTACTTACCCATTCATGTTTCCTCTGGACCCTCGGAGTACGGCCTCGGTCTTACTATGTGTCTACGATTTCTCTCTCTTGTATTGTCATGTCCTTCAATAAATGTTCTGTCGCAGCAACTGTTTGGCGTGTCACGTAATCCTTACCTGTAGTGTGCACCGGCTAGACTACTACCTAGACATATATATTATGGCTGCCTTTACCACTTTCAGTATGGGATCCCATCAGTGTGTCCTTGGGTGGTGTGGTGGTGGACCCCCCAACACGGGCTTATCACCTTTGTGACACTGAATCTCCTACATCTATTTATTAGGGCCAGTTTACACGGAGTAAAACAGGCGGAATTCCGTGACAGAACTCTCCACCGCGGAATCCCGCTAGCCTCAGCGTCATGTAGGCTGTATGGGAAGGTTTGCGCACCTCCTCTCTCCGCGCCTCTCCACTCAAAGAATTGTGCACCGTGTGCTCACATCTATTGTGACTGACTGTGATTTATGTACATACTCAGTGCATTTTGCATCCAATATGTATTTTATGCATTTCTTACTCAAGTCCCATTTTTGTATGCTACCCATCATCCCCCTCCCCTATGATGTCTGCTCTTTCCCCATTGGTGTATGGTTTTCCAGTAGTTGATTAATACCCTTCCTGTGTACCTATCTGTATGCTTGACAAAGACCCATGCTTGGGTCGAAACGTTGCACCCCAGTACACTTATATGTGAATAAATTCCCGTTTGCTGCAATGCGGATGCTGTAGGAGCCTTTCTTCTCTATGTCAGAGAGACGTGTCAAAAGTTTTGATCGGTCCAGGTCTGAGTATTTGCCCCCTGCTCTGTGTCATTAAAAATTGTCAGCCTCATAGACTTCCATTATTAGGCTATGTTCACACTACATAAAAGTATGGCCACTGTTGCCATCGGCAACAACGGACATACTTTGTGCGGAGGGGAACATAGCCTATTGTCCTATGAGATCCCGGCCGGAAGGTATAAACATCGTATACGCTCCGACCGGGATCCCTTGCGGCGCCGCAAATAACTGACATTTCAGTTTTCTGCGGCCGCAATTCAATGAATTGCGGCCGTAGGAAACCCTGTCAGTCCACACATTATGTGCTGTGGGAGGTTCTGATGCGGGCGCGCGCTGATGCGCCCGCATCAGAACCCTGCGGCTGGAAAGATCACCCGGCCGGCACTTAAGTACCGGTCGGGATGATCCAGGCAGAGACCGGACGGATCTCTTACGTAGTGTGAACAGTCTGACTCCTCACATAACACAGAACAGTGAGAGGGTCACGCTGAGCGCGGACTTCTCTTGGCTCCTTCTCCTGATAGTTACAGGTGTAAACATTCAGACCTGGACCGATCAGAACTTTTGACATGTCTCTCTGATGTGTCAAAAGTTCTTTTTATAATGATAGTTACACTTTAAGCAGTAATCATCACTAACCACAACACCATGAAGACCATGGAGATCTCTAAACAAGTCAGGGACAAAGTTGTTGGGAAGTACAAGCAGGGGTGGTCTTGGCATTTCTGGGGCCCCAAGCGAAGTTATGTCTGGGGCCCCCCCCCCTCGACACGCGTTCCAAAACAATAGACCGCTGTGAGTTGCCCCCAGTTGTATATATGCCTTGTGCGCTACCGCCAGTAATATATACTCCTTGTGTGCTGCCCCCAATAGTATATACCCCTTGTGTCCTGCCCCCAGTAGTATATACCCCTTGTTTGCTTCCACAGTAGTATATAGACCCCGTGTGTTCCCCCAGTTATCTATAGCCCCCTGTGTGCTCCCCCAGAAGTATATAGACCTCCTGTGTGCTACCCCAGTTGTATATAGACCCCCTGTGTGCTGCCCCCAGTTGTATATACCCCATGTGTGCTCCCCCACAAGTATATAGGCCCCCTGTGTGCTCCCTCAGGGGTATTTAGCCCCCCTGTGTGCTCCCCCACTTGGATATAGACCTCCTGTGGGCTCCCCCACTTGGATATAGACTCCTGTGTGCTCCTCCAGTAGTATATAATCCCCCTGTGTGGTTCCCCCAGTAGTATATAGACCCCCTGTGTGCCCCACCAGTATTATATAGACCCCTTGTATGCTGCCCCAGTAGTATACAGACCCCTGTGTGCTCCCCCAGTTATATATAGACCACCTGTGTGCCTCACAAGTAGTATATAGACCCCCTGTATATTCTCCCAGTAGTATATAGACCCCCTGTGTGCAGGGCTGTATTAACAGCTGCTGCTGCCCTAGGCACTAAACCTGAAGACGCCCCATCTTCACGCTCCTATTGGCGATAGCAGACCTGGGAGGGAAACTAAAAAAATAAAAACAAAAAAATTAGTTTTTTCTGTCCCCCTGTCCCCCTGCAAGGTGCTGCCCTAGGCACCAGACAACGGGTGCCTAGTGGTAAATACGGCCCTGCCTGTGTGCCCCACCAGTAGTATATAGACCCCTGTGTGGTCCCCCAGTAGTATATAGCCCCCCTGTGTGCTCCCCCACTTGGATATAGATCTCCTGTGTGCTCTCCAAGTTGTATATAGACCCCATTTTGCTGCCCCAAGTAGTATATAGACCCCCTGTGTGCTGACCCCAGTAGTATATAGACCCCTCTGTGAAGCCCGAGTAGTCTATAGCCCCCCTGCGTGCTTCCCCTGTTATAAAGCCCCCCTCTGTGTTCCCCCCATTTATATAGACCCCCGATGTGAGCTCCCCCAGTTAAACAGACCCCTGTGTGCTCCCCCTGTTATATAGCCCCCCTGTGTGCTCCCCCCATTTATATAGACCCCCGATGTGCGTTCCCCCAGTTAAACAGACCCCTGTGTGCTCCCCCTCCCATATAGTATATAACACAATAAAACAAACACTTATACTCACCTGGGTCCGGGCGCCTCCTCATCTCTTCACTCTTGTGGCCGCAGGAAGGGTTCTCCCTGCGATCACAAGAGGCCGCACTCCCCTTGTCCTGGCGTCGATGCTCCAGTGATGTCACTGGAGCGCCGGCACCACAAGGACAAAGCTGCCACTTCTGACCGCAGGGAAAACCCTTCCTGCGGCGACAAGAGTGACTGACAGGAAGGGGGCCAATGTCTCCCGCCCTGTCAGTGCTACTGCATGTAACTATGAGCGCTCATTACGAGTGCTCATAGTTACAGTTCAGATCACAGCAGCAAACGGGGCAGCAGCCCTATGCACTAAACCTGAAGACGCCCCAACTTCACGCTCCTATTGGCGATAGCAGACCTGGGAGGGAAACTAAAAAAATAAAAACAAAAAAATTTGTTTTTTCTGTCCCCCTGCAAGGTGCTGCCCTAGGCACCAGACCACGGGTGCCTAGTGGTAAATACGGCCCTGCCTGTGTGCCCCACCAGTAGTATATAGACCCCTGTGTGCTCCCCCAGTAGTATATAGCCCCCCTGTGTGCTCCCCCACTTGGATATAGACCTCCTGTGTGCTCTCCAAGTTGTATATAGACCCCTCATCTCTTCACTCTTGTGGCCGCAGGAAGGGTTCTCCCTGCGATCACAAGAGGCCGCACTCCCCTTGTCCTGGCGTCGATGCTCCAGTGATGTCACTGGAGCGCCGGCACCACAAGGACAAAGCTGCCACTTCTGACCGCAGGGAAAACCCTTCCTGCGGCGACAAGAGTGACTGACAGGAAGGGGGCCAATGTCTCCCGCCCTGTCAGTGCTACTGCATGTAACTATGAGCGCTTATTCCGAGTGCTCATAGTTACAGTTCAGATCACAGCAGCAAACGGGGCAGCAGCCCTATCCAGCGGTCTTGAGCGCTGGATGTTGGGGGCCCCAAGCGATCACTTGGGGTGCTTGGTGCCAAAGACTGCCACTGAGTACAAGCCAGGGTTGGGATATAATAAAATATCCAACTCTCTTATGGGCCCCGAAGCACCATCAAATCCATTATCATCAGGTGGGAACAGTTCTTGTCTACGTTCAGGGTGCTTGTTGCTGTACTGCCATCTAGTGGTAGTTGTTGATAATTTCCACTAAATATGCGTATAATACCTTGAATCCTTGTAAGCACTGAAACAGAATCCTTGTAAGCACAGTAAGATAATGTCTGTACCTGCAGTGAATGGAACACCTGCTGCACTATACAGGTGAGGTTTTTTTTGCGGTCTGACTCTACCTATAATTTTACCATGACCCCATGGCAAGAATTAAAATGGTGGTGGGCCTCCCTCCCTCTTCCTCTTCTGTCCGACACAGACAGACAGAAGCTAGGAGGCCAAATCGGGTGGTGGAGGAGGGTGAGGAGGTGGTGGAGGAGGTGGTGGGGAGGGGGTGGTGGAGGAGGGTAAGGAGGTGGTGGTGGAGAAGGTGGTGGTGGAGGAGGTGGTGGTGGAAGAGATGGTGGGGAGGGGTTGGTGGAGGAGGGTGAGGAGGTGGAGGAGGAGGTGGTGGGGAGGGGGTGGTGGAGGAGGGTAAGGAGGTGGTGGTGGAGGAGGTGGTGGGGAGGGGGTGGTGGAAGAGATGGTGGGGAGGGGGTGGTGGAGGAGGGTGAGGAGGTGGTGGATGAGGTGCTGGAGGAGGGGGTGTTGTGGAGAAGGAGGGGATGGTGGTGATGAATGAGGGGATGGTGGTGATGAATGAGGTAGGGGGAAGGAGGAGGTGGTGGAGGAGTGGGTGTTTTAACCATATCCTTCTTAATTTGGTGTTTTTGAACCCTGAGAATCTCACCTGCAGACGAAACATCACATTTATAGAGGCTTAACTAGGTTCTGCTCTACCTGCGACTGAGTCGAATGAAATAAAAAGCAAAGGTGAGGCTGATACCTCCAAACATTGTGAGGACAATGAAAAAATAAAATTTTCCAAATGGCATCGTGACGTCAAAGACTACGCCAAGGGACACGTCTTCTGCTAGCAAATGCCAAAATCCAGTAGGGGCCCCGCTGGTCCACCTCTAGAAGAATGCAAACCGAGGCAGAGGCAGACCTAGACAGACAAGCCTTCTCACATTGGAAGAATTAGATGCCTCAGAGGAAGCCACACAGGACGGAGGAAATCCCACCACAGCAGAGGAAACTCCTTTTTTCTCTCAGGGATCCCCAGCTGTCATCCGCAAAAAAAACAAGCAAGGAATGGGAAGCAAGAAAAAAAAACCAGAGTCAGAAACCACCAACGTCCAGCTAGTGGTAAGTATATCTTCAATTTCTTTATCTGAATTACAAGTGACTGTACTTTCTAAAGGTTTGTCCATTTGCACCACTCATACCACTGACTGGTTTGATCTTGAACTTTAACTGATTTAATGGTGCAGGTACTTTGTCATTCTCTCCTTAGTCCTTCTCCAACCTGCAGACCCTGATGGACACATAAGGACCATCTCTCCAGGAATTACTGTTCATTTATGTAACTTACTTCTTGCTTTATTGGTACACACATTGCTTACTGGCATTGGTGGGCTCTCTTTGCCTAAGACTGCTACATCTAGTCTGTATAGTATGATCATTCTAGGTTACACTTGATGTAAAATTGTATATACACTTTTATTTTGTGTGCAGTTTTGTCTCCTATACACTTGTCTGTACCCTGTTACATATTATTCCTGGACGAATATGGTATGGGGATGGAACTTCGGGTTATGATGCTACTTTATACATACAGTAACATACATGTGTGTACTAATGAGTTCTTGTCATTTTATTTCTAGTAATCCTTCTTCTTTCGGATGATACACTATGCAGCCAGCAGGAGTGGGATCTTCTAGACATCCAAACCACACAGCGCATGGACTGTTCTGTACTTACCCATTCATGTTTCCTCTGGACCCTCGGAGTACGGCCTCTGTCTTACTATGTGTCTACGCTTTCTCTCTCTTGTATTGTCATGTCCTTCAATAAATGTTCTGTCGCAGCAACTGTTTGGCGTGTCACGTAATCCTTACCTGTGGTGTGCACCGGCTAGACTACTACCTAGACATGTATATTATGGCTGCCTTTACCACTTTCAGTATGGGATCCCATCAGTGTGTCCTTGGGTGGTGTGGTGGTGGACCCCCCAACACGGGCTTATCACCTTTGTGACACTGAATCTCCTACATCTATTTATTAGGGCCAGTTTACACGGAGTAAAAGAGGCAGAATGCCGTGATAGAACTCTCCACCGCGGAATCCCGCTAGCCTCAGCGTCATGTAGGCTGTCTATGGGAGGGTTTGCGCACCTCCTCTCTCCGCGCCTCTCCACTCAAAGAATTGTGCACCATGTGCTCACATCTATTGTGACTGACTGTGATTTATGTACATACTCAGTGCATTTTGCATCCAATATGTATTTTATGCATTTCTTACTCCAGTCCCATTTTTGTATGCTACCCATCATCCCCCTCCCCTATGATGTCTGCCCTTTCACCATTGGTGTATGGTTTTCCAGTAGTTGATTAACCCCTTCACGTCAGCAATCTGTATATATACGTTCCTATTGCACATGCCCTGTGCAGTAGGAATGTACATATACGTTCCTGACTTGAGGGGGCTTTGTGATGAGAACGGGATCGCTGCAGGGATAGCGATCCCGCTCTCATCTGACTGCAGCCCCGGAGGTAATGAGAGTCAGCTGCGATCCCGCAGCTGACCCCTATTAACCTCTTAGTGACCGCCAAAACGGCGGTCACTAACGGGCCGGTGCCGCCGCTATATTTCATCTCCCCCCAACGTGGATTCACGGTGAGATGAAATAAATAAAATCAGACCCCAGACCAGCCCCCCTAGTGCCCTGATCACTATCCCCCCTCCCCGCGGCGGCCATCAGATCCAAGATGGCCGTCGCCATCACTGTGAACAGAGTATATCTGTATACCCACCCCCCAAGTCGCCCCCCACACCCCTGTCACCCCCGTCCCCCAGTCACTCCCCCTACCCCTTATACGTTACCTGATCCTGGAGCTCCTTCCTCTTTGGCGTCCTGGCTGGTTATGAAGTGCGCATGCGCTTCACAACCAGCCAATTTGGTCTCTGTCACTGAACTATGATTACTGTGATAGAAAATATCACAGTAATCATAGTAATACAGTGAAAATGAATGTGTAAAGTACAAAAAGTGACATACAAAAAAATAAAACACACACTTTTTATTATAGTAAAAATTGCAGTTTACTCCCAAATTACCCCTAACCCCTCCCCAGATTACCCGTAACCACCGCACGTTGCCCAAACCACCGCACGTTGCCCGTAACCACCCCAGGTTGTCCGTACTCACGTCAGATTGCACGTAACTTCCCAGATTACCCGTAACCATCATCCATCACCCGTAACAGTGCAACCCACACTATATGGGCTGAATCATGCAGCAACAAAAAGACCATATTATAGAGCCCCTGTCAGATAATGTCAAAATGAGGTCTTGGAATCTAGTTAATGCTAGAAAAACTTTTTTATGGTTTGCAGAATCTTATTGGCTGTTTATGTGATCAAAAGAATAAGGCTTATCAATACACATGCATTAAATATATGAACGATTGGTTAGCTAGTTTATTGCCGTAATAAATGACACGGTTTTATACTGTGAAATGTCTTATGTTGCGCCTTAAAATTTGTACGCAGAGAAAAGATTCACACAGGCTAAGTTTACACAACGTAAATTTTCTATTAATCAAGGCCGTTGTTGCCGATTTGCAACAAGGTCCGTGATTAATAGAAAATTTATGTTGCACTGAAGTCAATGGAATCCCTGCCGGAGTGTATACACATAGTATACACTCCGGCCTGGATCCCTAGCAGCCGCAGGAAGAATTGACATGTCAGTTTTGTGTGGCCGCTGTTTATTGAATAGTGGCCATACAGGACTGTCAGTTCACCTAATGGAAAGTGCAGCTCTGGCCGCAATTTCCATTGTTGTCTATGGTGAAATGGGATGGGGGTGCACACAGATGTACCCGCATCCCATTTCAGCACAAATGAAGTTCATCCAACTGGTACTGCAGTACCGGCCGAGATGATCTTCACCGACGGCTGGGTCACAGAACAGCCGGTGTTTTACAGCGTGTGTACCCAGCCTTAAAATGTAAGTTCCCCATATCCTAGCCCAACCTTTCCGTAATGAGGAAGCTCATACAATAGTTAATGCGCTATTCCACGGAATGATTATCGGCCGTATTCAGCCGCTAATCGTCCCGTGGAATAGGAGGCAACGATCAGCTGACATCATTTATGTCGGCTGATCGTTGAAGTCGACCCGCTCGCTGCTGCCGCATGGAATATCGGCGACAGCGAGCAGGGAATGAGGAGCAAAGGAACCGGGTTCGAGTCGATCCGAACCCGAACATTTGTTATTTGATTATTTGGGGCTGCTGAACTTGGATAAAGCTCTAAGGTTGTCTGGAAAACATGGATGCAGCCAATGACTATATCCATGATTTCCACATAGCCTTAGGGCTTTATCCAAGTTCAGCAGCCACCGCTAATCAAACGCCGAAAGTTTGGGTTCGGATGGACTCGAGCATGCTCCAGGTTCACCCATCTCTAGTCTAGAGCTAAGTGCAGGATAGAGGAGTGAAGATAATAGAGTCTGTCTATGGGGACAAACAACTGTACTCTGTAAGGGGAAGCTGGGCAAGGACCTAAGGCTTGGTTCATACATTTTTGTTCTGCATTTATTTATTTTTATAAAAAGAACACAGCATACACAGCAATACATGCTGTGTCTATGAAGAAAGGAGAAACTCCGGGCAAAGGTAAAAAAACAAGGAGAGCAGGGAATGGTGGAAACATAGTAATGAACTAACTGAAGCCCCCATAGTGTCACCGCTCAATGGTTTCCAGAATCATCCAGTTTCTGTGTCATCATGACACCACAGGGAACTACCTGCTCAGCCAGTTAGTGAATGCAGAGGTTTCCCATCTCACTCACTGATTGGCTGAGCGGGCATTTCTGAGCGGGGCTGTAAGGTCACAGGATCGGGAGATACAGAGTTTGTGTGGAGTTAGGCGTAGGAGATTTAGAGACCACGGAGTTATGGCTAGAGTTGATTGAACCTCAGGAAATCCTAGGTTCGATCGAACTTGAACATTCACGAACCTGCCACATTTGATTGCTGATGCCTTCCCGGTCCGTGGGGAAGGAGGAGACTGCCTGGGTATTGCCTGGAATTCCTAGGCTGAGTCCCCGAATTCCAGTCGGTACACGGGCAGTCTCCTCCTTCCCCACGGAACGGGAAGACATCAGCAATCAAATGCGGCAGGTTTGTGAATGTTTGAGTTAAATGGGGTTTCTCATCATATCAGGAAATAGAAGTAGCAGGGGTAAGGCCTCATGCACACATCCATAGCCGAGGACATAAAACCATCCACAGTTGCATAGACCCCTTCATTCAAAATAGGCGATCTCGGCCATAGAAACAAATAGGTCTGCAGTCTGTCTGCATTTGCAGGTCCATACAGAATACATGAGAGTGCAAGGGGGCCTAAAAGGTGGACTTTTTCAGACGCTGCCAACATCCACTCCAGATTCCACAAACACTTATTTGTTAGAGAAGCATGTTTATTAATGGGAATCACCATAAGAATTCATCAATGACGCATTTCCGGTATAGAATACCCCTGACAGTGACAGGCAGGGTCAGCGACTGTCAGTGACTCACAGTGGTAGTATGACTACTTGAGCAAGCTTTTTTCCTTTCGAAGAGAAGCTACTCTGTATATGTTGTACTGTAGATGTGGAGGTCTATGTTTTTTTTTTTTAAATATATTTATTATATTTTCCGTAAATAACTTTTGTGTATTACAAGAATGAAAGGGACATATACAAAGTCACATAAGTACCACATGCAGTCAGAATCAGAGCAAAGCGGTGACGTGGAGGTCTATGTTGTAGATTTATGTATTTACATAAGCTGTAGGCCTAAGTACATTCAAAAATAAGGTGCTCGGTCCAAATACAATATTTGTGCAGCACTCCTGCCTCTTTTCTTTATGTATTGGGAAAAGCGAGTGAGGATTCAGTAATCATTTCCTCTTTCAGAACACATGAATGCTCTACCAAGCCTGTATTACAACTAAGAAACAGACTTTACAAGTGTTTCAGCTGCAATTCATATTCCAAACTACTAATGTTAGGACAAGGATGTACATTGGGGCGTAGCTATCACAGTAGCAGCCATAGCTGCAGCTACGGGGCATCAGTGGAGGGCCACCATCAGGACAGTCAGAGTAAGATCACAGGAGGCCGGACATGCACTGGTGTCTGCAGCTCCGACCTCCCTGAGTTCTGTGCTCTGACACTACCTGTACTCCTGCCAGTCATGTCACTTACAGCCTCCCTACAGTAAGCAGGATTAGCACCCAGCTTACTATATGGGGACCGTGATTCTGACAGGCAGGAGAAAGGCAAGGCCCCCCTTCCCTGCACCCCCGGGCCCCTCTCCCCACCTCCTCACTAGGAGCTCTGGCTGCATCCTGCCCCCCCTCATGTCGGAACACATGTTTAAAGGGTTATTGTCATTTCCATTAATTCTCAACACTTTAGATGTTACTGATAGCATCGGGTCTCACTCCTGATATACAGTTGGGGGAGTGCGGGTTCAGTTCAATAACTGATTGTTGGGGGTTCAGCACTTGGCATCAGCAGAGAGATGCAGCACTGACATGTAAAATAGAAAGAGCAGGAAGCAGACAGTGCCGCACATTGTGTAGTGGCCAAGCTGGATTACTGAAGCTCAGTTCTCATTCACTTTAATGCTGCAGTAACCTAGCACGGCCACTACAGTATGTACAGCACTGTCTGTTTCCTGCTCTGGTCACTGTGGCTCTGTTGGTGATGCCAGATGATGGACCCTCACAAACCTATCCTGCGGAGGGTCCATTAATGCAATAAATCTCAGGAAGCCCCTATATCATGGTGAAAGCCTCTGCAGACATGGGGCAGCAGTCTCACTTTGTGGATTATTGATGAGATCAGCATGTGTCTTTCCACTCGAAGTCCAAGCCATGATTAAACAGGAGTCCGAATGGTAGCGTTATGGAGGCCATTATGTCATTGGACCGACAAGGATCCGCGGCCTACTCTGTCAGCGAGAGAGAAGACACAAGATATGGTAATGGATTATGATATCACTGTACGTGTGCAGATACATTACAGATGCCCATACATTACAGGCAATACCCCCATACACATGCATGCTCGGCTCAGCCAGGTGTGCATGTGCTCTGAATGAGGAGAAGGGAGGTAAAGCCGCTGCCAGACTCCTCTGCTGACGGCTTATCTCCTGAGAACGGAAGGAGCAAGATATTCCAGCATGGGATCATATAACAGTCGGGGTCATATAACTGCCCAGATGACCCCGACCCCTCCCCCCTATAATATAGCAGCCCGGATCACCCCCCCCCCCATAATATAACTGCCTGGATGACCCCCCCCCCAAAAAAAAAGCCCAGATGACACCTCCCCCTCATAATATTACAGCCCAGATGACCCCCCTCCCCCCTGTAATGTAACAGCCCCGATGACCCTTCCCTGTAATATAACAGCCTAGATGACCCCACCACCCCTATAATATAACAGCCTAGATGACCCCACCACCCCTATAATATAACAGCCTAGATGACCCCACCACCCCTATAATATAACCGCCATTGCCCAGAACCCCGTCTCTCCAGGTCTTATACTCACTTGCTAATAACGTTGTGACATTTCTTGCAGATCTTGTGCTTGGCGCTTCCGTGTGCAGATAACACGGCCGTGTAGGGGAGGCACCCGGCACAGAAGGAACAGCCGCACGACTTATATATACAGCTGCACTGAGAAGGACAGAGTATACAGATGACATGATAAATCACATAGGATTCCCTTATCAATCCCACCACACACAGCAGATAAACATCACCCAGGGGGACTGACCGACCTCATATATATGGCGGCCTCCTAGTCTCCTTCCTACAGCACATCTGGAGGGAGAGAAGGGCCGGTCATGTCGTGTTCTCAGGGAGAAGAGAGGAGACTGAAGGCCACTCCCCCCACCCCTCTCTACTATAAGCACATGCACGCTCCTCCCACCCCTCTCTACTATAAGCACATGCACGCTCCCCCACCCCTCTCTACTATAAGCACATGCACACTCCCCCACCCCTCTCTACTATAAGCACATGCACGCTCCTCCCACCCCTCTCTACTATAGGCACATGCACGCTCCCTCATCCCTCTCCACTATAAGCACATGCACGCTCCCCCCACCCCTCTCTACTATAAGCACATGCACGCTCCCTCATCCCTCTCCACTATAAGCACATGCACGCTCCCCCCACCCCTCTCTACTATAAGCACATGCACGCTCCCTCATCCCTCTCCACTATAAGCACATGCACGCTCCCCCCACCCCTCTCTACTATAAGCACATGCACGCTCCCTCATCCCTTTCCACTATAAGCACATGCACGCTCCCTCATCCCTCTCCACTATAAGCACATGCATGCTCCCCCACCCATGTCCACTATAAGTGCATGCACGCTCCCCCCACCTCTCTCCACTATAGGCACATGCACGCTCCCCCAGCCATCATCACTATAAGCATAGGCACGCTCCCCACCCCTCTCCACTATAAGCACATGCACGCTCCCTCACCCATCTCCACTATAAGCACATGCACGCTCCCCCCTCTCCACTATAAGCACATGCACGCTCCCCCACCCCTCCCCATTATAAGCTCATGCACGCTCCCTCACCCCTCCCCATTATAAGTACATGCACGCTCCCTCATCCCTCTCCACTATAAGCACATGCACGCTCCCCCACCCCTCTCCACTATAAGCTCATGCACGCTACCCCACCCGTCTCCACTATAAGCACATGCACGCTCCCTCCACCCCTCTTCACTATAAGCACATGATGCAGGCTCCCTCCACACTATTATAAGCACATGCACGCTCCCTTCATCCCTCTCCACTATAAGCACATGCACGTTCCCCACCCTATAATAAGGACATGCTCACTCCTCCACCCCTCTCCATTATAAGCACATGCACGCTCCCCCCACCCCTCTCCATTATAAGCACATGCATGCGCCCCAGCCCTCTCCACTAAAAGCACATGCATGCTCCCCCACCCTATTTTTAGCACGTGGACGCTCCCCCCACCCTATTATAAGCACATGCACGCACCCCTCTCCACTATAAGCACCTGCACGCGCCCCCCACCCCTCTCCACTATAAGCACATGCACGCACCCCCACCCCTCTCCATTATAAGCACATGCACGCTCCCCCACCCCTCTCCATTATAAGCTCATGCATGCTCCCCCATCCCTCTCCACTATAAGCACATGCATGCTCCCCCACCCCTCTCCACTATAAGCACATGCACGCGCTCCCCCACCCCTCTCCACTATAAGCACATGCATGCTCCCCCACCCCTCTCCACTATAAGCACATGCACGCGCTCCCCCACTTCTCTCCACTATAAGCACTTGCACGCTCCCCACCCTCTCTCCACTATAAGCACATGCATGCTCCCCCACTCCTCTCCACTATAAGCACATGCACACGCTCCCCCACCCCTCTCCACTAAAAGCACATGCACGCTCCCCAACCCTATTTTTAGCACGTGGACGCTCCCCCCACCCTATTATAAGCACATGCACGCACCCCTCTCCACTATAAGCACATGCACGCGCCCCCCCACCCCTCTCCACTATAAGCACATGCACGCACCCCCACCCCTCTCCATTATAAGCACATGCACGCTCCCCACCCCTCTCCATTATAAGCTCATGCACGCTCCCCCATCCCTCTCCACTATAAGCACATACATGCTCCCCCACCCCTCTCCACTATAAGCACATGCACGCGCTCCCCCACCCCTCTCCACTATAAGCACATGCATGCTCCCCCACCCCTCTCCACTATAAGCACATGCACGCGCTCCCCCACTTCTCTCCACTATAAGCACATGCACGCTCCCCAACCTCTCTCCACTATAAGCACATGCACGCTCCCCCACTTTTCTCCACTATAAGCGCATACACACTCCCCCACTTCTCTCCACTATAAGCACATGCACACTCCCCAACCTCTCTCCACTATACGCACATGCACGCTCCCCCACTTCTCTCCACTATAAGCGCATGCACACTCCCCCACCCCTCTCCCCTATAAGCACATGCACGCTCCCCCACCCCTGTCCATTATAAGCCTATGCATGCTCCTTCACCCCTCTCCATTATAAGCACATGTAAGCTCCCCCACCCCTCTCCATTATAAGCACATGCACGCTCCCCCCACCCCTCTCCACTATATGCACATGCATGCTCCCCAGCCCTCTCCACTATCAGCACATGCACGCTCCCTCAGCCCTCTCCACTATAAGCACATGCACGCTCCCCCTCTTCTCTCCACTATAAGCATATGCACGCTCCCCAACCTCTCTCCACTATAAGCACATGCACGCTCCCCAACCTCTCTCCACTATAAGCACATGCACGCCCCCCACTTCTCTCCACTATAAGCACATGCACGTCCCCCCACTTTTCTCCACTATAAGCACATGCACGCTCCCTCACTTCTCTCCACTATCAGCACATGCACGCTCCCCCACCCTATTTTTACCATGTGGACGCTCCCCTCACCCTATTATAAGCACATGCACGCTCCTCCACCCCTCTCCATTATAAGAACATGCACGCTCCTCCACCCCTCTCCATTATAAGCACATGCACGCTCCCCCCACCCCTCTCCACTATAAGCACATGCACGCTCCTCCACCCTATTTTAAGCACATGCACGCTCTTCCACCCCTCTCCATTATAAGCACATGCACGCTCCTCCACCCCTCTCCATTATAAGCACATGCACTCTCCCCCCACCCCTCTCCATTATAAGCACAGGCACTCTCCCCCCACCCCTCTCCATTATAAGCACATGTACGCTCCCCCAACCCTCTCCACTTTAAGCACATGGACTCTCCCCCCACCCCTCTCCACTATAAGCACCTGCACGCTCCCCCCACCCCTCTCCACTATAAGCACATGCACGCTCCCCCACCCCTCTCCACTATAAGCACATGCACGCTCCCCCAGCCCTCTCCACAATGAGCACATGCATGCTCCCCCCACTGCTCTCCACTATAAGGGATCCTGTATGTTACAGTGCCCCCCAACCCACATGTACTGTTCAGGGCTTGCTGCCTATATAGAGCTCCCCCACCCCTACATATATGGGCACCAGTACAGGGTGGATGGGGCAGTACAGGTAAAGAATCCCCTCCCTCTCACAATATTGCTAACTGGGCCATGAATTGTGCAGAGGAGATGGGATATTGTATATTTCATAATAAACATCCCACTCAGATGCTGTTTAGGCCTAGTGGATGCCCCCAGCTCCCCTCCACCTGCGGGGGGCCCCCATTTTCCTTACCTAGGACATGCCAGATGGTGGTGGTCTCCTTCAGGCCCAGGCAGGAGGGGGCGCTCCATCTTCTCATGCAGGGCAGGGGGCAGCTCTCCCAGCTCTTGGCTTCAGTAGTGATGCTGGTAAGCTATGAGCTGTGCTGCCTGCTCTATCACTGGCACAAGGGACTGCTCCATACCCACTCCCAGACGGGACTGTGGCCCCGCCCCCGCGATCATGCCCCCGCCCCCGCGATCATGGCCCCGCCCACTACCACCAGCCACCATGAAAAACTTTTTTGTTCTTTCTTTTATTCTTTCCCTGATGGTGGGAAGCTCTGGGAAGGAACATAGTGCCCCCTGGTGGTCGGGTCCTGAACAAGTGTAAAGCATATACAGAGGAGGTCACACACTGCTGAGAGCCATAGGATGGGATCTAGTGGAGTTACATGGAGATGGCCAATATTGGGGACTATACACTACTGACACATCCTGTACATCATGTACATACTTATAAAATGAATTAAAACCCTATTTTACATCTTTTCTCATTGGAAATAACTAGGGAGATTTATCAGAGAGGTGTAAAGTAGAGCCGGCTCAGTTGCCCCTAGCAACCAATCAGATTCAACTTCATTCTTCACCTTAATTTCTTGGAAAATGAAAGGTGGAATCTAATTGGTTGCTAGGGGCAACTGAGCCAGCTCTACTTTACACCAGTTATTGTGGCCCCCTCCCCTGCACACGATGACATCACTGGTTATTGTTGTCCCCTCACCTGCACACGATGACATCACTGGTTATTGTTGTCACCTCACCTGCACACGATGACATCACGCATGGCTCCTGTACTGCTCATGATGACATCACACACAGTATATAAGCAGCTGCAGAGCTCTAGAAGTTACTCTTCAAGGCTAACGTTATTGGTGAAGGTAAGTCTGCTGTGTCCTCCCTTCTCTTCTATAATAATAGGATGAAACTGTTGCTAGAATATCCTGATCCCTACAGGTATATACTATATTATATATGATAGGGTAACCCCTCTATCCTGATCCCTACAGGTATATACTATATTTTATATGATGTGGTTACCCCTCTATCCTGATCCCTACAGGTATATACTATATTATATATGATAGGGTAACCCCTCTATCCTGATCCCTGCAGGTATATACTATATTTTATATGATGTGATTACCCCTCTATCCTGATCCCTACAGGTATATACTATATTTTATATGATGTGGTTACCCCTCTATCCTGATCCCTACAGATATATACTATATTATATATGATAGGGTTACCCCTCTATCCTGATCCCTACAGGTATATACTATATTTTATATGATGTGATTACCCCTCTATCCTGATACCTACAGCTATATTTTATTGGATGATGTTGGAATCCCCCTTTACTATAGATGTACAATGTGTCTGGTAAGGCCATTTGTCGTGAGCTCCCCTTGGTAGGGGGCCCAAAATAAACAATAAATATACAATTCAGGGCATTATACAATGCAGCAGCCCCACAAAAGTTAATGTCATTTTGATGATCTCATTACTGGTACATTACTATGGGGGCAGCCATCTTTCTAAACTGTTTTTACCAATATTTAGTCATATGCTTTATTGTAAGCTTCATAGACACGATATTCACATCTGTAGGATAGTTTACTAAGCATGTTCTGTGGCCTGTGCAGAGATCATTATATAAGGAGGGGAAGGCTGATCTCTGACATCTTTGCCTTTGGCTCTCCAGCCATGATGGGAATTGTAGTTTTGCAACAGCTGGAGGGCCACAGGTTCCCGACCCCTGGTATAAGTGAAGGAGTTGTGGTAATGGATTTATCCATATTCTTAGGTGCAGGTACAAGTTAAAGGGGTTATCCAGGATTAGAAGACTTTCCTGGAATAACAGTGTCACCCCTGTCCTCAGGTTGTGTGTGGTATTACAATTCAGCTTCATTTACTTTAATAGAACTAAGCTGCAATACCACATCCAAACTAAGGACAAGAGTTGTGCTGTTTTTAGAAGAAAGTCATGTTTTTCTAACCTTTTAAGGTGTTATACAGTATTAGAAAAACATGGCCACTTTCTTCCAGAGACAGCACCACTCTTGTCTCCAGTTCAGGTGTGGTTTGCAATTATGCTCTAATCACTTCAATGGAACCGAGTTGCAAAACCTACACCCAAACTAGGTCAAGAGCAGTGTTGCCTCTGGAAGAAAGTGGCCATGTTTTCTAACACTGTATAACACCTTTAAGGACAGGTCCGTTATGTGAGAATGTCCCATTGCTCCCGTATCCACCACTGTCTAATGTTAATTTTTGCATCTCTAAAGCTCATTGAGTCCTGACTGTTTTTCTTTACTTGTAGGAGAGAGAAAAGCGAGAAAAAAAAAGAAAGCGAGGAAAGCGAGGAGCAGAGGTGGATTTGTCAATATTGGTGGAAGAGGAGATGGCGGTGGTGGTGGAGGATTTGATAATGTTGATGGAGGATGTGGTGGTGGTGGTGGATGACTTTGTGGTGGGTGGAGTTGTGGTGAAAGTGGTGCGAGAGGTACTGGTGCAGTGGGTGATGGTGGTGAGGCGGGTTGTGGTAGAGAGAGAGGTGGTGCTGGTGGAGGTGATAGTAATGGTAGTAGATGAGCTGGTGGTGCTGGAGGTGGTGGTCGTGCTGGGGGAGGTGGTCGTGCTGGATGAGATGGTAGAGGAGGGAGTCGTGGTGGTGGATGAGGTGGAGGAGGAGTCGGTGGTCGTGGTGGATGAGGTGGAAGAGGAGGGGGTGATGGATGACATGCTGGAGGAGGAGGAGATGGTGGTGGACGAGGTGCTGGAGGAGGAGGGAGTAGTGGAGGAGGAGGTGGTGGGGAGGGGGTGGTGGAGGAGGGTGAGGAGGTGGTGGATGAGGTGCTGGAGGATTGGGTGTTGTGGAGGAGGAGGGGATGGTGGTGATGAATGAGATGGTGGATGAGGTGGGGGGATGGAGGAGGTGGTGGAGAAAGAGGAGGTGCTTGAGGAGGGGGTGATGGAGGGGGTGGAGGAGGGTGAGGAGGTGGTGGTGGAGGAGGAGGAGGTGGTGGGGAGGGGGTGGTGGAAAAGGGTGAGGAGGTGGTGGGGAGGGGGGGGTGGAGGAGGGTGAGGAGGTGGTGGGGAGGGGGTGGTGGAGGAGGTGGTGGGGAGGGGGTGGTGGGTAGGTGGTGGTGGGGAGGGGGTGGTGGTGGGAAGGGGGTGGTGGGTAGGTGGTGGTGGGTAGGTGGTGGTGGGGAGGGGGTGGTGGGTAGGAGGTGGTGGGTAGGTGGTGGTGGGTAGGTGGTGGTGGGGAGGGGGTGGTGGGTAGGTGGTGGTGGGGAGGGGGTGGTGGGGAGGGGGTGGTGGGGAGGGGGTGGTGGGGAGGGAGTGGTGGGTAGGTGGTGGTGGGTAGGTGGTGGTGGGTAGGTGGTGGTGGGTAGGTGGTGGTGGGGAGGGGGTGGTGGGGAGGGGGTGGTGGAGGAGGGTGAGCAGGTGGTGGGGAGGGGTGGTGGGGAGGGGGTGGAGGAGATGGTGGGGAGGGGGTGGTGGAGGAGGGTGAGGAGGTGGTGGATGAGGTGCTGGAAGAGGGGGTGTTGTGGAGAAGAAGGGGATGGTGGTGATGAATGAGGTGGGGGGATGGAAGAGGTGGTGGAGGAGTGGGTGTTTTGACCATATCCTTCTTAATTTGGTGTTTTTGAACCCTGAGATTATCACCTGCAGACGAAACATCGCATTTATAGAGGCTCAACTAGGTTCTGCTCTACCTGCGACTGAGTCGAATGAAATAAAAAGCAAAGGTGAGGCTGATACCTCCAAACATTGTGAGGACAATGAAAAAATAAAATTTTCCAAATGGCATCGTGACGTCAAAGACTACGCCAAGGGACACGTCTTCGGCTAGAAAATGCCAAAATCCAATAGAGGCCCCGCTGGTCCACCTCTAGAAGAATGCAAACCGAGGCAGAGGCAGACCTAGACAGACCAGCCCAAGGTTTGGTCTCACATTGGCAGAATTAGACGCGTCAGAAGAAGCCACGCAGGACGGAGGAAAACCCACCACAGCAGAGGAAACTCCTTTTTTCTCTCAGGGATCCCCAGCTGTCATCCGCAAAAAAAACAAGCACCGAATGGAAAGCAAGAAAAAAACCAGAGTCAGAAACCACCAACGTCCAGCTAGTGGTAAGTATATCTTCAATTTCTTTATCTGAATTACAAGTGACTGTACTTTCTAAAGGTTTGTCCATTTTCATCACTCATACCACTGACTGGTTTGCTCTTGAACTTAAACTCATTTAATGGTGCAGGTACTTTGTCATTCTCTCCTTAGTCCTTCTCCAACCTGCAGACCCTGATGGACACATAAGGACCATCTCTCCAGGAATTACTGTTCATTTATGTAACTTACTTCTTGCTTTATTGGTACACACATTGCTTACTGGCATTGGTGGGCTCTCTTTGCCTAAGACTGCTACATCTAGTCTGTATAGTATGATCATTCTAGGTTACACTTGATGTAAAATTGTATATACACTTTTATTTTGTGTGCAGTTTTGTCTCCTATACACTTGTCTATACCGTTACATATTATTCCTGGACGAATATGGTATGGGGATGGAACTTCGGGTTATGATGTTACTTTATACATACAGTAACATACATGTGTATACTAATGAGTTCTTGTCATTTTATTTGTAGTAATCCTTCTTCTTTCGGATGATACACTATGCAGCCAGCAGGAGTGGGATCTTCTAGACATCTAAACCACACAGCGCATGGACTGTTCTGTACTTACCCATTCATGTTTCTTCTGGACCCTCGGAGTACGGCCTCGGTCTTACTATGTGTCTACGATTTCTCTCTCTTGTATTGTCATGTCCTTCAATAAATGTTCTGTCGCAGCAACTGTTTGGCGTGTCACGTAATCCTTACCTGTGGTGTGCACCGGCTAGACTACTACCTAGACATGTATATTATGGCTGCCTTTACCACTTTCAGTATGGGATCCCATCAGTGTGTCCTTGGGTGGTGTGGTGGTGGACCCCCCAACACGGGCTTATCACCTTTGTGACACTGAATCTCCTACATCTATTTATTAGGGCCAGTTTACACGGAGTAAAACAGGCGGAATTCCGTGACAGAACTCTCCACCATGGAATCCCGCTAGCCTCAGCGTCATGTAGGCTGTATGGGAAGGTTTGCGCACCTCCTCTCTCCGCGCCTCTTCACTCAAAGAATTGTGCACCGTGTGCTCACATCTATTGTGACTGACTGTGATTTATGTACATACTCAGTGCATTTTGCATCCAATATGTATTTTATGCATTTCTTACTCCGGTCCAATTTTTGTATGCTACCCATCATCCCCCTCCCCTATGATGTCTGCTCTTTCCCCATTGGTGTATGGTTTTCCAGTAGTTGATTAATACCCTTCCTGTGTACCTATCTGTATGCTTGACAAAGACCCATGCTTGGGTCGAAACGTTGCACCCCAGTACACTTATATGTGAATAAATTCCCGTTTGCTGCAATGCGGATGCTGTAGGAGCCTTTTTTCTCTATGTCAGAGAGACGTGTCAAAAGTTTTGATCGGTCCAGGTCTGAGTATTTGCCCCCTGCTCTGTGTCATTAAAAATTGTCAGCCTCATAGACTTCCATTATTAGGCTATGTTCACACTACATAAAAGTATGGCCACTGTTGCCATCGGCAACAACGGACATTCTTTGTGCGGAGGGGAACATAGCCTATTGTCCTATGAGATCCCGGCCGGAAGGTATACACATCGTATACGCTCCGACCGGGATCCCTTGCGGCGCCGCAAATAACTGACATTTCAGTTTTCTGCGGCCGCAATTCAATGAATTGCGGCCGTAGGAAACCCTGTCAGTCCACACATTATGTGCTGTGGGAGGTTCTGATGCGGGCGCGCGCTGATGCGCCCGCATCAGAACCCTGCGGCTGGAAAGATCACCCGGCCGGCACTTAAGTACCGGTCGGGATGATCCGGGCAGAGACCGGACGGATCTCTTACGTAGTGTGAACAGTCTGACTCCTCACATAACACAGAACAGTGAGAGGGTCACGCTGAGCGCGGACTTCTCTTGGCTCCTTCTCCTGATAGTTACAGGTGTAAACATTCAGACCTGGACCGATCAGAACTTTTGACATGTCTCTCTGATGTGTCAAAAGTTCTTTTTATAATGATAGTTACACTTTAAGCAGTAATCATCACTAACCACAACACCATGAAGACCATGGAGATCTCTAAACAAGTCAAGGACAAAGTTGTTGGGAAGTACAAGCAGGGGTGGTCTTGGCATTTCTGGGGCCCCAAGCGAAGTTATGTCTGGGCCCCCCCCCTCGACACGCGTTCCAAAACAATAGACCGCTGTGAGTTGCCCCCAGTAGTATATACGCCTTGTGCGCTACCGCCAGTAATATATACTCCTTGTGTGCTGCTCCCAATAGTATATACCCCTTGTGTCCTGCCCCCAGTAGTATATACCCCTTATTTGCTTCCCCCAGTAGTATATAGACCCCGTGTGTTCCCCCAGTTATCTATAGCCCCCTGTGTGCTCCCCCAGAAGTATATAGACCTCCTGTGTGCTACCCCAGTTGTATATAGACCCCCTGTGTGCTGCCCCCAGTTGTATATACCCCATGTGTGCTCCCCCACAAGTATATAGGCCCCCTGTGTGCTCCCTCAGGGGTATTTAGCCCCCCTGTGTGCTCCCCCACTTGGATATAGACCTCCTGTGGGCTCCACTTGGATATAGACCCCTGTGTGCTCCTCCAGTAGTATATAAACCGCCTGTGTGGTTCCCCCAGTAGTATATAGACCCCCTGTGTGCCCCACCAGTATTATATAGACCCCTTGTATGCTGCCCCAGTAGTATACAGACCCCTGTGTGCTCCCCCAGTTATATATAGACCACCTGTGTGCCTCACAAGTAGTATATAGACCCCCTGTATATTCTCCCAGTAGTATATAGACCCCCTGTGTGCAGGGCTGTATTAACAGCTGCTGCTGCCCTAGGCACTAAACCTGAAGACGCCCCATCTTCACGCTCCTATTGGTGATAGCAGACCTGGGAGGGAAACTAAAAAAATAAAAACAAAAAAATTTGTTTTTTCTGTCCCCCTGTCCCCCTGCAAGGTGCTGCCCTAGGCACCAGACCACGGGTGCCTAGTGGTAAATATGGCCCTGCCTGTGTGCCCCACCAGTAGTATATAGACCCCTGTGTGGTCCCCCAGTAGTATATAGCCCCCCTGTGTGCTCCCCCACTTGGATATAGACCTCCTGTGTGCTCTCCAAGTTGTATATAGACCCCATTTTGCTGCCCCAAGTAGTATATAGACCCCCTGTGTGCTGACCCCAGTAGTATATAGACCCCTCTGTGAAGCCCGAGTAGTCTATAGCCCCCCTGCGTGCTTCCCCTGTTATAAAGCCCCCCTCTGTGTTCCCCCCATTTATATAGACCCCCGATGTGAGCTCCCCCAGTTAAACAGACCCCTGTGTGCTCCCCCTGTTATATAGCCCCCCTGTGTGCTCCTCCCATTTATATAGACCCCCGATGTGCGTTCCCCCAGTTAAACAGACCCCTGTGTGCTCCCCCTTCCATATAGTATATAACACAATAAAACAAACACTTATACTCACCTGGGTCCGGGCGCCTCCTCATCTCTTCACTCTTGTGGCCGCAGGAAGGGTTCTCCCTGCGATCACAAGAGGCCGCACTCCCCTTGTCCTGGCGTCGATGCTCCAGTGATGTCACTGGAGCGCTGGCACCACAAGGACAAAGCTGCCACTTCTGACCGCAGGGAAAACCCTTCCTGCGGCGACAAGAGTGACTGACAGGAAGGGGGCCAATGTCTCCCGCCCTGTCAGTGCTACTGCATGTAACTATGAGCGCTCATTACGAGTGCTCATAGTTACAGTTCAGATCACAGCAGCAAACGGGGCAGCAGCCCTATGCACTAAACCTGAAGACGCCCCATCTTCACGCTCCTATTGGCGATAGCAGACCTGGGAGGGAAACTAAAAAAATAAAAACAAAAAAAATTGTTTTTTCTGTCCCCCTGCAAGGTGCTGCCCTAGGCACCAGACCACGGGTGCCTAGTGGTAAATACGGCCCTGCCTGTGTGCCCCACCAGTAGTATATAGACCCCTGTGTGCTCCCCCAGTAGTATATAGCCCCCCTGTGTGCTCCCCCACTTGGATATAGACCTCCTGTGTGCTCTCCAAGTTGTATATAGACCCCTCATCTCTTCACTCTTGTGGCCGCAGGAAGGGTTCTCCCTGCGATCACAAGAGGCCGCACTCCCCTTGTCCTGGCGTCGATGCTCCAGTGATGTCACTGGAGCGCCGGCACCACAAGGACAAAGCTGCCACTTCTGACCACAGGGAAAACCCTTCCTGCGGCGACAAGAGTGACTGACAGGAAGGGGGCCAATGTCTCCCGCCCTGTCAGTGCTACTGCATGTAACTATGAGCGCTCATTACGAGTGCTCATAGTTACAGTTCAGATCACAGCAGCAAACGGGGCAGCAGCCCTATCCAGCGGTCTTGAGTGCTGGATGTTGGGGGCCCCAAGCGATCACTTGGGGTGCTTGGTGCCAAAGACTGCCACTGAGTACAAGCCAGGGTTGGGATATAATAAAATATCCAACTCTCTTATGGGCCCCGAAGCACCATCAAATCCATTATCATCAGGTGGGAACAGTTCTTGTCTACGTTCAGGGTGCTTGTTGCTGTACTGCCATCTAGTGGTAGTTGTTGATAATTTCCACTAAATATGCGTATAATACCTTGAATCCTTGTAAGCACTGAAACAGAATCCTTGTAAGCACAGTAAGATAATGTCTGTACCTGCAGTGAATGGAACACCTGCTGCACTATACAGGTGAGGTTTTTTCTGCGGTCTGACTCTACCTATAATCATACCTCCCAACTGTCCCGGATTCAGCGGGACGGTCCCGATTTTGGGGTCACGTCCCGCTGTCCCGGTACAGCCCCCATGTGTCCCGCCGCCCCCCGCACACTGGCAGAGCAGGAAACATCAGCTTCCTGCTCTGCTAAAACTCTTGTGGCCGAAGGCGTCATTCTGCCTCCGGCCACAAGAGGCCGCTCTCTCCCCCATAGCTCCCAGGGCCGGATTATCACAGGTCTATGGTGCTCCCCCTATACACCATCAGTACCTGGCAGAGAGAGCCGGGGCCGGAGGAGGAGGCTGCCGGGGTCCACAGCACATGACCTGCATCAGCCTGGAGGGAGGGAGAGCAGAGCAGTGGTGAGTGCTCCGGGGAGGGGGGTCTGTCAGGTGTCCCTCAGCTGTGCATAGTGCTTATCCCCCTTCCTTCCCCAGCTCTGTGCCCCTGTGCTTATCTCCACCAGCTCTGTGCCCCTGTGCTTATCTCCACCAGCTCTCAGTGCCCCTGTGCTTATCTCCACCAGCTCTGTGCCCCTGTGCTTATCTCCACCAGCTCTGTGCCCCTGTGCTTATCTCCACCAGCTCTGTGCCCCTGTGCTTATCTCAACCAGCTCTCAGTGCCCCTGTGCTTATCTCCACCAGCTCTCAGTGCCCCTGTGCTTATCTCCACCAGCTCTCAGTGCCCCTGTGCTTATCTCCACCAGCTCTGTGCCCCCTGTGCTTATCTCCACCAGCTCTGTGCCCCCTGTGCTTATCTCCACCAGCTCTGTGCCCCTGTGCTTATCTCCACCAGCTCTCAGTGCCCCTGTGCTTATCTCCACCAGCTCTGTGCCCCTGTGCTTATCTCCACCAGCTCTGTGCCCCTGTGCTTATCTCCACCAGCTCTGTGCCCCTATGCTTATCTCCACCAGCTCTGTGCCCCTGTGCTTATCTCCACCAGCTCTGTGCCCCTGTGCTTATCTCCACCAGCTCTCAGTGCCCCTGTGCTTATCTCCACCAGCTCTCAGTGCCCCTGTGCTTATCTCCACCAGCTCTGTGCCCCCTGTGCTTATCTCCACCAGCTCTGTGCCCCCTGTGCTTATCTCCACCAGCTCTGTGCCCCCTGTGCTTATCTCCACCAGCTCTGTGCCCCTGTGCTTATCTCCACCAGCTCTCAGTGCCCCTGTGCTTATCTCCACCAGCTCTGTGCCCCCTGTGCTTATCTCCACCAGCTCTGTGCCCCTGTGCTTATCTCCACCAGCTCTCAGTGCCCCTGTGCTTATCTCCACCAGCTCTGTGCCCCTGTGCTTATCTCCACCAGCTCTGTGCCCCTGTGCTTATCTCCACCAGCTCTGTGCCCCTGTGCTTATCTCCACCAGCTCTGTGCCCCTGTGCTTATGTCCACCAGCTCTGTGCCCCTGTGCTTATGTCCACCAACTCTGTGCCCCTGTGCTTATCTCCACCAGCTCTGTGCCCCTGTGCTTATCTCCACCAGCTCTGTACCCCTGTGCTTATCTCCACCAGCTCTGTGCCCCTGTGCTTATCTCCACCAGCTCTGTGCCCCTGTGCTTATCTCCACCAGCTCTCTGTGCCCCTGTGCTTATCTCCACCAGCTCTGTGCCCCTGTGCTTATCCTGGTGTATCTACTATATGAGGGCACAGAGGTGGTGTATCTACTATATGAGGGCACAGAGGGGGTATTTCTACTATATGAGGGCACAGAGGTGGTGTATCTACTATATGAGGGCACAGAGGTGGTGTATCTACTATATGAGGGCACAGAGGTGGTGTATCTACTATATGAGGGCACAGAGGTGGTGTATCTACTATATGAGGGCACAGAGGGGGTGTATATACTATATGAGGGCACAGAGGGGGTGTATATACTATATGAGGGAACATAGGTGGCATATCTACTATATGAGGGCACAGAGGTGGCTTATCTACTATATGAGGGCACAGAGGTGGCTTATCTACTATATGAGGGCACAGAGGTGGCGTATCTACTATATGAGGGCACAGAGGTGTTGTATCTACTATATGAGGGCACAGAGGTGTTGTATCTACTATATGAGGGCACAGAGGTGTTGTATCTACTATATGAGGGCACAGAGGTGGTGTATCTACTATATGAGGGCACAGAGGTGGTGTATCTACTATATGAGGGCACAGAGTTGGTGTATCTACTATATGGGGGGCACAGAGGTGGCTTATTTACTATATGAGGGCACAGAGGTGGTGTATCTACTATATGAGGTCACAGAGGTGGTGTATCTACTATATGAGGGCACAGAGTTGGTGTATCTACTATATGGGGGGCACAGAGGTGGCTTATTTACTATATGAGGGCACAGAGGTGGTGTATCTACTATATGAGGGCACAGAGGTGGTGTATCTACTATATGAGGGCACAGAGGGGCCTAAGTTCTATTTGAGGGTCCACAGCAGGCCTAAACACTACATGGTAGCATACAATGAGCACTGTTACAGTACGGAGCAATATATATGGGGACTTTGTATAGATGGTGAGGATGGTGCAAAAGCAAAAAGCCTAAAATATTTGTCTGGCAGATTCTTCAGGGACGAGGCATTGCCAGGAGTGGTTTTCATGATGGACTGTACCAGATGGAGAAGAAGAGAAAAAGTGAGCAATTCCGATCAGAGAAGACGCCCCCTGTGAGTCACTGAATGTAGCTGTACTGTAATCATCTATGTGGTGTAAGGAGCCTGTGCAGCATTTGTATCTACCTCCATATGGGTCAGTGTATGGGGAGATACTGGTCTTTGTATAGTGGATGTTATGTAGTAATGGTATGGGGGGTATAAGTCATGATGTGGGGATATTTGTTTTTTATATAATGGTAATAGGTGACGTGGATATGAGGGTGTGGCTATGGGGGCGTGGTTATGGGGAGGGCGTGGCTATAGGGGCGCGGTGCATTGCCGTGACTGTCCCTCTTTACTCTCAGCAAAAGTTGGGAGGTATGCTATAATTTTACCATGACCCCATGGCAAGAATTAAAATGGTGGTGGGCCTCCCTCCCTCTTCCTCTTCTGTCCGACACAGACAGACAGAAGCTAGGAGGCCAAATCGGGTGGTGGAGGAGGGTGAGGAGGTGGTGGGGAGGGGGAGGTGGAGGAGGGTAAGGAGGTGGTGGTGGAGGAGGTGGTGGGGAGGGGGTGGTGGAGGAGGTGGTGGGGAGGGGGTGGTGGAAGAGATGGTGGGGAGGGGGTGGTGGAGGAGGGTGAGGAGGTGGTGGATGAGGTGCTGGAGGAGGGGGTGTTGTGGAGAAGGAGGGGATGGTGGTGATGAATGAGGTGGGGGGATGGAAGAGGTGGTGTAGGAGTGGGTGTTTTAACCATATCCTTCTTAATTTGGTGTTTTTGAACCCTGAGAATCTCACCTGCAGACAAAACATCACTTATACATCATTTATAGAGGCTCAACTAAGTTCTGCTCTACCTGCGACTGAGTGGAATGAAATACAAAGCAAAGGTGAGGCTGATACCTCCAAAAATTGTGAGGACAATGAAAAAATAAAATTTTCCAAATGGCATCGCGACATCAAAGACTACGCCAAGGGACATGTCTTCTGCTAGCAAATGCCAAAATCCAGTAGGGGCCCCGCTGGTCCACCTCTAGAAGAATGCAAACCGAGGCAGAGGCAGGCCTAGACAGACCAGCCCAAGGTTTGGTCTCACATTGGCAGAATTAGACGCCTCAGAGGAAGCCACGCAGGACGGAGGAAATCCCACCACAGCAGAGGAAACTCCTTTTTTCTCTCAGGGATCCCCAGCTGTCATCCACAAAAAAAAACAAGCACCGAATGGGAAGCAAAAAAAAAAAAAAAACAGTCAGAAACCACCAACGTCCAGCTAGTGGTAAGTATATCTTCAATTTCTTTATCTGAATTACAAGTGACTGTACTTTCTAAAGATTTGTCCATTTGCACCACTCATACCACTGACTGGTTTGATCTTGAACTTTAACTCATTTAATGGTGCAGGTACTTTGTCATTCTCTCCTTAGTCCTTCTCCAACCTGCAGACCCTGATGGACACATAAGGACCATCTCTCCAGGAATTACTGTTCATTTATGTAACTTACTTTTTGCTTTATTGGTACACACATTGCTTACCGGCATTGGTGGGCTCTCTTTGCCTAAGACTGCTACATCTAGTCTGTATAGTATGATCATTCTAGGTTACACTTGATGAAAAATTGTATATACACTTTTATTTTGTGTGCAGTTTTGTCTCCTATACACTTGTCTGTACCGTTACATATTATTCCTGGACGAATATGGTGTGGGGATGGAACTTCAGGTTATGATGCTACTTTATACATACAGTAACATACATGTGTATACTAATGAGTTCTTGTCATTTTATTTGTAGTAATCCTTCTTCTTTCGGATGATACACTATGCAGCCAGCAGGAGTGGGATCTTCCAGACATCCAAACCACACAGCGCATGGACTGTTCTGTACTTACCCATTCATGTTTCCTCTGGACCCTCGGAGTGCGGCCTCTGTCTTACTATGTGTCTACGCGTTCTCTCTCTTGTATTGTCATGTCCTTCAATAAATGTTTTGTCGCAGCAACTGTTTGGCGTGTCACGTAATCCTTACCTGTGGTGTGCACCGGCTAGACTACTACCTAGACATGTATATTATGGCTGCCTTTACCACTTTCAGTATGGGATCCCATCAGTGTGTCCTTGGGTGGTCTGGTGGTGGACCCCCCCAACACGGGCTTATCACCTTTTTGACACTGAATCTCCTACATCTTTTTATTAGGGCCAGTTTACACGGAGTAAAACAGGCGGAATTCCGTGACAGAACTCTCCACCGCGGAATCCCGCTAGCCTCAGCGTCATGTAGGCTGTCTATGGGAGGGTTTGCGCACCTCCTCTCTCCGCGCCTCTCCACTCAAAGAATTGTGCACCGTATGCTTACATCTATTGTGGCTGACTGTGATTTATGTACATACTCAGTGCATTTTGCATCCAATATGTATTTTATGCATTTCTTACTCCAGTCCCATTTTTGTATGCTACCCATCATCCCCCTCCCCTATGATGTCTGCCCTTTCACCATTGGTGTATGGTTTTCCAGTAGTTGATTAACCCCTTCACGTCAGCAATCTGTATATATACGTTCCTATTGCACATGCCCTGTGCAGTAGGAATGTACATATACGTTCCTGACTTGAGGGGGCTTTGTGATGAGAACGGGATCGCTGCAGGGATAGCGATCCCGCTCTCATCTGACTGCAGCCCCGGAGGTAATGAGAGTCAGCTGCGATCCCGCAGCTGACCCCCATTAACCCCTTAGTGACCGCCAAAACGGCGGTCACTAACGGGCCGGTGCCGCCGCTATATTTCATCTCCCCCCAACGTGGATTCACGGTGAGATGAAATAAGTAAAATCAGACCCCAGACCAGCCCCCCTAGTGCCCTGATCACTATCCCCCCTCCCCGCAGCGGCCATCAGATCCAAGATGGCCGCCGCCATCACTGTGAACAGAGTATATCTGTATACCCACCCCCCAAGTCGCCCCCCACACCCCTGTCACCCCCGTCCCCCAGTCACCCCCCCTACCCCTTATACGTTACCTGATCCTGGAGCTCCTTCCTCTTTGGCGTCCTGGCTGGTTATGAAGTGCGCATGCGCTTCACAACCAGCCAATTTGGTCTCTGTCACTGAACTATGATTACTGTGATAGAAAATATCACAGTAATCATAGTAATACAGTGAAAATGAATGTGTAAAGTACAAAAAGTGACATACAAAAAAATAAAACACACACTTTTTATTATAGTAAAAATTGCAGTTTACTCCCAAATTACCCCTAACCCCCCCAGATTACCCGTAACCACCGCACGTTGCCCATAACCACTGCACGTTGCCCGTAACCACCCCAGGTTGTCCGTACTCACGTCATATTGCACGTAACTTCCCAGATTACCCGTAACCACTGCACGTTGCCCGTAACCACCGCACGTTGACCGTAACCACCGCAAGTTGCCAATGCCCCCTCCAGATTGTCCGTAATCACCCCAGATTGCCTGTAACCACCCCAAATTACATGTACCCACCCCAGATTACCTATAAGCACTTCAGTCTATCCGTAACAATTTTAGATTGTCTGTAACCCTCCAGGTTGCCCGTAACCACCGCAGGTTGCGCATAACCACCCCAGGTTGCCCGTAATCATGCCAGATTATATGTAACCCCACAGATTGCATGCAACCACCGCAGGTTGGCTCTGACCACCGCACATCGCCTCTGACCACCGCACCTTGCCTCTGTCCACCGCACCTTGCATCTGACCCCCGCACCTTGCATCTGACCACTGCACTTTGCCTCTAACCACCCCAAATTGCCAGTGACCCCCTCCAGATTGCCTGTAACCACCCTAGATTGTCCGTAACCACCCCAGAGTGTCCGTAACCACCCCACGTTGCCCGTAACCACAGCAGGTCGCCTTTAACCACCCTAGATTGTCTGTAACCACAGCAGGTTGTCCGTATTCACCCCACGTTGCCCGTAACCACCCCCGGTTGCCTGTAACCACCCCAGGTTGCCTGTAACCACCCCAGGTTGCCTGTAACCACCCCAGATTGTCCGTAACCACCCCAGATTGTCCGTAACCACCCCAGGTTGCCTGTAACCACCCCAGATTGTCTGTAACCACCCTAGATTGTCCGTAACCACCCCAGATTGTCCGTAACCACCCCACGTTGCCTCTAACCACAGCAGGTTGCCTGTGACCACACCAGATTGTCTGTAACCACAGCAGGTTGTCCGTATCCACCCCACGTTGCCCGTAACCACCCCAGGTTGCCGTAACCACCCCAGATTGTCCGTAACCACCCCAGATTGTCCGTAACCACCCCAGGTTGCCTGTAACCACCCCAGATTGTCTGTAACCACCCTAGATTGTCCGTAACCACCCCAGATTGTCCGTAACCACCCCACGTTGCCTCTAACCACAGCAGGTTGCTTGTAACCACACCAGATTGTCTGTAACCACAGCAGGTTGTCTGTATCCACCCCACGTTGCCCGTAACCACCCCAGGTTGCCGTAACCACAGCAGGTTGCCTGTGACCACCCCATGTTGACCGTATCCACCCCAGATTACCCGTAACCACCCCAGATTACCCGTAACCACCTCAGACTGCCCGTAACTACCTCTAGATTACCCTGAACCACCCCAGACTGTCCGTAACCACCCCAGACTGTCCGTAACCACCCCACATTACCTGTAATCTAATTTTTTTATTTATTTTAGTAACTGCGCTATTCTAATAACTATTACTAGCTGCGGTTTTGCTCCAGCAAATTTGCGCTCCCTCCCTTCTGAGCCCTGCTGCGTGCCCATACAGTGGTTTATGCCCACATATGGGGTACCGTTGTACTCAGGAGAGCCTGCGTTACAGATTTTGGGGTACATTTTTTCTCCTGTTCCTTGTGAAATTTAGAAATTTCAAACTAAACCAACATATCATTGGAAAAATTCAAGTTTTTCATTTTTACTGGCCAATTTTGAATACTTTCCTCCAATACCTGTGGGGCCAAAATGCTCATTCTACCCCAAGATGAATTCTTTGAGGGGTGTACTTTCCGAAATAGGTTGACTTTTGGGGGGGTTTTATTCTGTAGACACTACAGGGGCTCTGCATACGCACCTGGCGCTCAGAAACTTCTTCAGAAAAATCTGCACGGTGTAACGCCTGGAGTAGTGGATCCACTGGACCGTAACTAGGGATAGCACTAACCTCACCAGGGAGCGGAGTCTAAGGGGCCGCTGGTTTTCACCAGAGCCCGCTGCAAGGCGGGATGGACTTGCTGCGGCAGGCGACCCCCAGGTCGCTACCCCTGGCTTGGTTGCCGGTGACGGCAGGCGAGGCGTGGCAGGAGCAGTAGGCAGGAGATGCAGGCAGAGGTCTGTAGACGTGATCGCAGGTGGCGGACAGGACTCAGGAACAATGGAAAGGCAGCGGGCAAGGACTAGAGACAAGGACTGCAGACAGGAACAAGGGACAAGGACTAAGGTCACGAACAACAGGGAGCTGGGCCAAACGCTATGGAAAGCATGCAGAGGCTCCAACACCTGTAGTGGGGCGGGGCTGGAATTTATAGGGAGTGATTAGTGCAACTACCCAATTAGAGGCGGACTGGCCCTTTAAATCTGAGGCAGCCGGCGTGCGCACGCCCTAGGAGGCGGGGAGAGGCACAGACGGAGACAGGAGCGGGGCGAGGTAAGGCGCCCCCCGGGGCCGAACAGGTAGCAGCGCCGGGTCCCTGCACAAGGACCCCTGCGGCTGCATGGGGCAGAGGGAGGTCGCGGCGTCGGCCCGGTGCACGAGACGCCGCCGCAGCCGTGACAGTACCCCCCCCCCCACCGTTTGGCCTCCCCCTCTTTCTAGCCTGCAGGAACCTCTTGATGAGATCTTGGTCCAGGATGTTAGCCTCGGGTTCCCAGGACCTCTCCTCAGGACCAACTCCTTTCCAGTCCACCAGGAAGAACCGTCTCCCTCTGACAGTTTTCATGGCCAGAATGTCTTTAACAACGTAGACGTCGTCAGAGATGGCTTGTGGAGCAGTGAACGAAGACTTATTGGAGAACCGGTTGAGGACCACTGGCTTTAAGAGGGAAACATGGAAGGCGTTCGGAATCTGCATAGTAGGGGGTAGGCGGAGTTAGGAGATGGTTGTAGGAGAACTCCGCCCATGGAAGCAGACTGGACCAGTTGTCCTGGCGAGCGGAGACGAAGTGTCGAATATAACTGCCAGGACCTAATTGACCCTTTCCACTTGCCCATTGGTCTGGGGATGATAGGCCGATGAGAAGTCCAGCTTCACTTGGAGTTGAGAGCAGAGAGCACGCCAGAATCTGGAGACGAATTGTGAGCCTCTGTGAGACACTATTTGAAGAGGAAGACCATGTAGGCGGAAGATATGCTAAAAGAACAGCTGGGCCAGGCGAGGAGCTGATGGTAGTCCAGGAAGAGCCACGAAGTGGGACATCTTGGAGAAGCGGTCAGTAACAACCCAAATGACCGTGTTACCCGCAGATGGAGGCAAGTCTGTGACAAAGTCCATGCCTATATGGCACCAGGGGCGGTCTGGAACTGGCAAGGGCTGAAGTAGGCCGGCAGGTTTTTGATGGGAGGACTTGTTTCTGGCACAGATGGTACAGGAAGCCACAAAGTCCTTGACATCTTGGAGTAGGCTAGGCCACCAGTAGTGGCAGGAGATCAGTTTTCCGGTCTTTAGAACTCCCGGCCACCATAGAGGAATGACCCCATTTCAAGATGCGTCTTCGAAGAGCAGGGCGCACATAGGTCTTACCGGGAGGCAATCTTCGAAGAGTGGATGTGGCGACTGGCACTAGGCGATTGGGAGGTATAATGTGGCGAGGAGAGTCCTCTTGTCCCATGACGTCAGATGCTCGGGAGAGAGCATCGGCTTTCACGTTCTTCTCAGCCGGACGGAAATGGATAACGAAGTTGAAACGTGAAAAGAAAAGCGACCACCTGGCCTGCCGGGGATTGAGACGTTGGGCTGATTGGAGGTAGAGAAGGTTCTTGTGGTCCGTGTAGATATTTACCGGATGCCTAGCCCCCTCTAGGAGATGACGCCACTCCTCCAGTGCCAACTTATTCGCCAAGAGTTTTTGGTCGCCAATAGTATAGTTCCTCTCGGCAGGGGAGAAAGTCTTAGAGAAGAACCCACAGGTTTGGGTTTTGCCTGATGCGTCCCTTTGCGAGAGGACGGCTCCAGCGCCTACTGAAGATGCGTTGACCTCAAGTGAAAACGGCTTGGTGGCATCCGGGTGAACTAGCGCAGGAGCAGAAGCAAAGGCTGACTTTAGGCTAGTGAAGGCTTGCTCGGCCTCAGGTGGCCAATGCCTGGGATCCGCCTTCTTCTTAGTGGGGGCCACGATGGGTGCGACCAGGGTAGAGAAGTGTGGGATGAACTGCCGATAGTAGTTGGCAAATCCTTGGAGGCGTTGGATAGCTCTGAGTCCCACAGGACATTGCCACTGGAGAACAGCTGAGAGCTTGGCCGGATCCATTTGTAGACCCTGGTCGGAGACGATATACCCAAGAAACGGAAGACTACGCTGATGGAAAACGCACTTCTCTAGCTTGGCGTACAGATGATTGGCCCGTAGTCTTCGTAGGACCTGACGTACTTGTGCCACGTGAGTCTGCTGGTCAGGGGAGAAGACCAAAATGTCGTCAAGATAGACAATGACGCAGACATAGAGGAGGTCTCGGAAGATGTCGTTAACGAATTCCTGGAAAACCGCTGGGGCATTGCATAGGCCGAATGGCATGACCAAGTATTCGTAGTGCCCATCTCTGGTGTTAAAAGCGGTCTTCCATTCGTCTCCTTCACGAATACGGATTAAAATGTACGCTCCCCTGAGGTCCAGCTTAGAGAAGATCCTGGCTCCACAGAGACGGTCAAACAGTTCAGGGATAAGAGGAAGAGGATACCGGTTCTTGACTGTCACCTTATTTAGGCCCCTGTAGTCTATGCATGGGCGAAGAGAACCCTCCCTCTTCTGTACAAAGAAGAATCCTGCGCCAGCAGGGTATGTGGATTTGCGAATTAAACCCTTTTGTAGGTTCTCCCGGATGTAGGAAGACATGGCCTCAGTCTCGGGCACGGAGAGAGGGTACACCCGACCTTGTGGAGGAAGGAGGTCTATGGGACAATCATATGTCCGATGAGGGGGTAGAGAGTCCGCCTCTTTGGCAGAAAAGACGTCAGCCAAGTCTTGGTATTCTGCCGGTAGGCCGGGTAGAGGCTTGACGGAGTCAGGTGACGTCACAGAGCCCTTGGGCTGAGGAAGCTTCAGACACAGGTTAGGGCAGTCCAGACCCCAACTGAGAGTCTCCCCGGTTCTCCAGTCTAGCTTAGGGGTATGTAATTGCAGCCAAGGTAGACCCAGCAGGATGTCGGAAGAGGAATGGCACAAGACGTAGAAGGAGATCTTCTCCTGATGCAAAGCGCCTACCTGGATGACTAGAGGTGCAGTCTGGTAGAGCACAGCTTCAGCAAGAGTCTCGCCTGTGACCGAGGAGATAGAAAGGGGTCGGGCTAGCTGGATCCCTTGTAGCCGCCATCTTTGGACCAAGGTAGCTGCAATGAAACTGCCCGCAGACCCGGAGTCGAGGAAGGCAGTAGTCTGGTGAATTTGTCCTGAGGGTGTCTGGATGGAAACTGGCATAGACAATCTTGGAGAGGTAGCATTCACACCTAGGGAGGCCTCTCCTACCGGACCTAGGTGCGAGCGTTTCCCGGACACTGAGGACGTTGGGGACATCTCTGCCGGAAGTGATCAGAGCCACCGCAATAGAGACAGAGATTCAGCTCTAGTCGGCGAGCCCTCTCATGAGGAGTCAGGCGAACTCGTTCTACTTGCATTGGAATCTCAGGAGTCGACTGGGGTACAGGAGCAACAGGATTCTTGAAAACCGGTGCTAGGCGGTGATGGCGACGGGGCAGGCTTAGTTGTCGTTCTTGCCGGACCTCCTCCTCTCTCTCGGAAAATCGGTTGTCGACTCTGGTAGCCAGTAGGATTAGATCGTTCAGAGATGTAGGGAGGTCGCGGGCAAAGAGCACGTCTTTCACCCGACTCGATAGGCCCTTCTTGAAGGTGGCTATTAGAGCGGCCTCATTCCAGTCCAATTCAGCTGCCAGGGTGCGGAACTGGATGGCGTAGTCACCAACAGAGGAGCTCCGTTGAGTGAGGTTGAGGAGAGCAGTCTCAGCTGAAGTAGCACGGGCAGGTTCCTCAAAGACGGAGCGAAACTCGGCCAGGAAGGTTTGGAGATTGGCAGCAACAGGATCATCTCGGTCCCACAGCCACATCCCAGGCCAGAGCTCTACCCTCCAATAGGCTGATGATGAAAGCCACTTTAGAGCGCTCGGTGGGAAACTGACTACTTAAAAGTAGTCCCCTGCACAACTTGGGATCGCCTCCATATTTACTCGGGAGGGCCAGTCGAAGTCTCGAGGTGGCTGCAGGTGGTGGTGAGCGCTGAGCTGTAGTATGCTGCTGTAAGGCGGCAGTCAGTTGCTGGATCTGCTGCGACTGTTGCTGGATTTGTTGAGCCTGTTGAGCGTCCACTCTGGCTACGTCACGGAGATCAGGCACCTCGCCGGGATCCATGGTTAGAGCCTACTGTAACGCCTGGAGTAGTGGATCCACTGGATGGTCACTAGCGATAGCACTAACCTCACCAGGGAGCGGAGTCTAAGGGGCCGCTGGTTTTCACCAGAGCCCGCCGCAAGGCGGGATGGACTTGCTGCGGCAGGCGACCCCCAGGTCGCTACCCCTGGCTTGGTTGCCAGTGATGGCAGGCGAGGTGTGGCAGGAGCAGTAGGCAGGAGATAGTGCAGGCAGAGGTCTGTAGAGGAGGCGGGGACGCGTGTGCCGGCCGGCACAGACGGAGACAGGAGCGGAGCGAGGTAAGGCGCCCCCCGGGGCCGAACAAGTAGCAGCGCCGGGTCCCTGCACAAGGACCCTGGCAGCTGCATGGGGTAGAGGGAGGTCGCGGCGGCGGCCCGGAGCACGGGACGCCGCCGCGGCCGTGACACACGGAAAATGCTAATTGGCGCTCCTTTTCTTCTGAGCCCTCCTGTGTGCCCATACAGTGGTTTATACCCACATATGGGGTATCATTCTACTCAGGAGAACCTGCGTTACAGATTTTGGGGTGAATTTTCTCTTCTGTTCCTTGTGAAATTGAGAAATTTCAAACTAAAGGAACATATTATTGGAAAAATTCGAGTTTTTCATTTTTACTGTCTACTTTTGAATACTTTCCTCTAATACCTGTGGGGTCAAAATGCTCACCACACACCAAGATGAATTCTTTGAGGGGTGCACTTTCCAAAATTGGGTGACTTATGGCGAGATTTTACTCCACTGGCACTACAGGGGCACTGCAAACGCACCTGATGCTCAGAAACTTCTTCAGCAAAATCTGCAATGGAAAAGCTAATTGGCGCTCCCTTCCTTCTGAGCCCTGCTGTGTGCCCATACAGTGGTTTATGCCCACATATGGGGTACCGTAGTACTCAAGAGAACCTGCGTTATAAATTTTGGGGTGCTTTTTCTCTCATGTTCCTTTTGAAAATGAGAAACTTTAATCTAAACGTATATATTATTGGAAAATTTAAATTTTTCATTTTTTTACGGCCTAATGGTGAATACTTTCCTCCAGCCTCTGTAGGGTTAAAATGCTCATTAAACCCCTAGATTAATTCTTTAAGGTGTCTAGTTTCCAAAATGGGGTACTTATGGGGGTTTCCAGTATACAAACCTCCTAAATCAACTGAAAAAAAGAACTGGTCCCTAAAAAAATCAGTTTTGGAAACTTTCACGAAAATGTGGTAATTTGCTGATAAATTTCTAAGCCCCATAACACCTTAAAAAAGTAAAATATGTTTATGAAATGAAGCCAGAATAAAGAGGACATATCAGTAATGTGACTTAGTAACTAATTTATGTGATACGGCTTTCTTTTTTTAGAAGCAGAGAATTTCAAAGTTCATAAAATGCAAATTTTTTCAATTTTTCATGATAATTTGATGTTTTTCACAAAAAACACACAAAGTAATGACCAAATTTTGCCACTAATATAAAGTGCCATATGTGACGAAAAAACAATCTCAGAATCGCTAGCATACATTAAAGCATCACTGAGCTATAAGAGTATAAAGTGAGACAGGTCAGATTTTGAAAAATGAGCCTGGTCTTTTAGGTGCAAATAGGCTTGGTTAATACCCTTCCTGTGTACCTATCGGTATGCTTGACAAAGACCCATGCTTGGGTCGAAACGTTGCACCCCAGTACCCTAATATGTGAATAAATTCCCGTTTGCTGCAATGCGGATGCTGTAGGAGCCTTTCTTCTCTATGTCAGAGAGACGTGTCAAAGGTTTTGATCGGTCCAGGTCTGAATATTTGCCCCCTGTTCTGTGTCATTGAAAATTGTCAGCCTCATAGACTTCCATTATTAGGCTATGTTCATACTACATAAAAGTATGGCCATTGTTGCCATCGGCAACAACGAACGTACTTTGTGCGGAGGGGAACATAGCCTATTGTCCTATGAGATCCCAGCCGGAGGGTATACACATCGTATACGCTCTGGCCGAGATCCCTTGCAGCGCCGCAGATAACTGACATGTCAGTTTTCTGCGGCCGCAATTCAATGAATTGCGGCCGTAGGAAACCCTATCAGTCCACACATGTGCTGTGGGAGGTTCTGATGCTGGCGCGCGCTGATGTGCCCGCATCAGAACCCTGCGGCCGGGAAGGATCACCCAGCCGGCACTTAAGTACCGGCCGGGATGATCCGGGTAGAGACCGGACAGATCTCTTACGTAGTGTGAACATAGCCTAAGTCTGACTCCTCACATAACACAGAACAGTGAGAGGGTCACGCTGAGTGCGGACTTCTCTTGGCTCCTTCTCCTGATAGTTACAGGTGTAAACACTCAGACCTGGACCGATCAGAACTTTTGACATGTCTCTCTGATGTGCCAAAAGTTCTTTTTATAATGATAGTTACACTTTAAGCAGTAATCACCACTAACCACAACACCATGAAGACCATGGAGATCTCTAAACAAGTCAGGGACAAAGTTGTTGGGAAGTACAAGCCAGGGTTGGGATATAATAAATTATCCATATCTTATGGTCCCCCGAAGCACCATCAAATCCATTATCATCATATGGGAACAGTTCTTGTCCAAGTTCAGGGTGCTTGTTGCTGTCCTGCCATCTAGTGGTAGTTGTTGATAATTTCCACTAAATATGCGTATAATACCTTGAATCCTTGTAAGCACAATAAGATAATGTCTGTACCTGCAGTGAATGGAACGCCTGCTGCACTATACAGGTGAGGTATTTTTTTGCGGTCTGACTCTACCTATAATTTTACCATGACCCCGTTCTGCCTGTGTGAGCATCTATTGGCAGACAGTCACATGAATATGCATTCAGCGGGCTTCTGCTTCCGGCGCTGACATGAGCGGACGGGAGTGAGAGAGCTCCCGCACCCGCCCGCTCCCCGACCGTCACATTGAGACCTGACCCGAGTGAGACCGGGTCCTTGAGTGCCCAGCAGACGGAGGACAGCAGCAGCGCAGCCCCCCCTGGTGAGGCACCCCCCCCCCCCCCGGACGGAGACCGAAGCCGTGCCGCACACCTTGCGGCCCGCCGCCATCTTCCTGCCTCCAGAGATACACAGCCGCACATCCAGGCAGCCGGCGCTGGCAACCCGACCGCAGGGCCAGAGAAAAAGCCACAGGTCCCGGGAACAGATGGTTGCCACTTCACTTCACCCCTCCTGGTGCAGAAGGCACTGAGCGGGGGGACCACGCCGCCAGCCTTGCGGCCTGCCGCCATCTTGCCGCTCACTGGACCTCCAGAGGGGAAGCGAGGCTACTCACCCAGACATCCGGCAGCTACACCAGGACACCCAGACGGAGCAACGAGGTCCCAGTGAGTACAGGGGAGGACCCCAACATCCCCTTGGCAGCTATCCCTGATGCATCCCCCCCCTCCTTCTCCTCAGGGGATTGGTGGTCGGCCACTTTTACCTGCCTCGGCCATTAATGGCCACTGCCTGCTATTTCACCCCAGCCCTGCACTGTGACAGTCAGACCGTCCCTACCATGCTCAAGGAGGCTCAAACCTACTAAGGCCTGGACTCTATCTAGCCCTGTATCCACATCCCAGCTCTCTGCTGCTGTTCTACCACTCAGGGTGCTTTCAATCTCTCTACCTCCTGAATCTTATGTACTAACTGAGTACCGTGAAAGTACCTGACCCCTATACGGGACTATCCCCCATGGACCGATACGTCCTGAGAAGCAGCCAACGCCTGCCTGACCGTGAGTCTGACCCTACCACAGATCATACTCCAGCGTTATCCCCGCACCCGCCCAGTGCTATGGCAGGAGATCTAAACTGAGTGGAGGAGACGCCTACACAGCAGGATATGTTTGCATGTGGCCAGTCCCAGGTCCTTCAAATTGATTACTCTGGGCTAGCAGCAGAAGTGTCCCTAAAGCTAGTGCCCGACATCCAGCAGGCAGTGGAAACGTCCATACAGGCCACCCTAGCTAAGTTGCTGGCAGACCTGAATGCCACGGCAGCAAGAGTCGAGTCTACGGATTGCCGCGTCGTACAGTTAGAGGCGGCACAAGATACAACAGCGGGGACCCTTAGGGCACTGCAGCAGGAAAATGGGATACTGTGGCAAAAAGTAGAGGATATCGAGAACCGCACAAGACGGAACAACTTGCGCACGGTAGGATTGGACGAGGCGGTGAAGATGACTGATCTACATCTAATATGTGAAAGAGAGCTTCCTGAGTCGCTGTGGCTGAGCCACTTTTGTATGGTGGAGAGGGCCCACAGAATAGGCCCCGACCCTCAACACTTACCAGTTGCGGCTCAACAATCTACAGCACTGTGGCTGAGGCAGGTCATCATGAAGCTTCTGGACTATAAAGACAAACAAGAACTGATCCGGCGTTTCAGAGACGTAATACCCCTTTGCGGATCAGGGGTTGCAAAGTACTCCTTTTCGAAGACTTCTCGGCTGATGTAGCCAGACGTCGAAGGGCTTTCAGCAAGGTGTGCTCTGAACTGTACAGATGTAAAGTGAGATTCCAACTAGCATACCCGGCTATTCTCCGGATCGGTGCTGAGGATGGCTCAACCCTGCTGTGTGGTACCCCGGAGGAGTCGTCCCTAGATACCATCTTCAGCAGCAGTCCCAATCGGCGCTCACCCCAGAGGGCAGATGGTGACCGCACGTGGGAGGGGCCCCCGCACCGCCCTGGTCTTGAAGGGACTGGAGGAACTTAACCGGGGGCATCCCATCCAGTTGGTTAAATTCAGTATGGTTGTCTGTTTCTGTTACCAGTTAGGGGGGCAGCCATCTCAGCAAAAGAGGCCTCCAACTAGCTCTGGGTGGGGATGAGAACAGGGAGGGGGACGATGGCTTCGAGTTTTGAGGGGAGGTTGGTGAGCGGAGGGCAGATGGGTGCGAACGACGATAATGGGTGGAGGGCATTGACTATAGCGTGTATAACATTTATGGACCCAACGGTGAAAATAGACAGTTTTATGCCGACCTTAGAGACAGTATATTGCTGGACTCAGTAACGAACAAACTTGTGGGAGGTGACCTGAACACCGTGCTGAAGGTGGGCGAGGATAGGAAGGGTCCTGCGGATGCTATACATGTGACTCGAACCTCAGACAAAGTGCTTCCCTCCTTCTTGGAGACCACTAATCTTCAGGATGTGTGGCGACTACAACACCCTGCAGACCGAGAATTTACGCATTACTCTCATTCGCACGCAGCATGGTCTCGTATAGACTATCTCTGTGTGAGTGACCAACTGGTCAACAAGGTGGAGGGGACCACTATACATGATCTAGTAATTTCAGATCACTCCCCCATTTCCATCACGGTGTCCAGTCACTATATGAAAATCAAGGAGTTTGTATGGTGGTTCCCTAGCTATATGATCCGAGACGAAAGCTTTGTGAACACCCTTAAAGGGTGGTGGGCGGAATATATTTCCGCCAACCGACAGCATACGAGGGAACCCTCCCTATATTGGGAAACAGCAAAGGCGGTACTTCGGGGACGAATCATGGGATATATGGCGACTCTTAAAAAATGCACCTTAACTTAGTATAAACTTGCCAGTGACAAACTGAGGACAGCATATTCTACATACCTGACTTCGCCCACTGCTGTGCATTGTGATGCGTGGAAACTGGCTAAGTCTGAATTCGACTTATGGTCAGAACGTAAAGTGAAGGCTTCAGCGGATAGGCTGAAATCCGAGTACCTGAGGTACGGCAATAAATCTGGACGCCTTTTGGCGAAATTAGCCAAAGGCCAGTTTTCCCCGCAATTCATATCCACACTGACTGACGATAAGGGACAGGTACATACAGACCCGACTAAGATAATGCAGCTCTTGGAAGCATACTACACTGACCTGTACAAGGCCCCTTTAGCGGTTGGGGATGACAGTAGCTCATTCCTCGACTCTGTCCCTATGCTTTCTCTCTCCCCGGAGCAAAGAGATGCCCTTAACGCGGACTTTACTGAAGAGGAGGTTAAACAGGCCATTAAGGGGATGACCAACAACAAGGCACCGGGACCCGATGGGTTCACGGGAGAATTTTTTAAGGCACTGTTAGAGGAAATTGCCCCACCTTTGACCGCCCATTTTAACTGCTTGCTCCACACAGGCACTGTCCCGCTTCATGCCAACACAGCCCACGTGAAACTCCTGCTCAAGCCCAACAAGGACCCCTTGCTGCCTTCTTCCTACAGGCCTATTTCCTTGATTAATGTAGATATTAAGATTCCATCCAAAATACTTGCAGATAGACTTAGTATCTTACTTCCTGATCTTATTAGTCGGGCGCAGGTAGGGTTCATCAAAGGCCGGTCCGCAGTGTACAATATCCGGAAGGCAGGGGCGTAACTAGAAATGGCTGGGCCCCATAGCAAACTTTCCAATGGGGCCCCCCCTCCTGGCTGCTGGGGAGGAAATGGACGCATGGTTTCAGCACATGCATTGTCTGACTTTTTTTCTATGTGGTTTTTAACTGCTTAAAATATAAACAAGGTTGCACATTAAATATCTGCATACCAGACCTGACTAATACCGCCATACTGTGACTGGATAACACCACCATACAAGACCTGACCAATACCACCATACTGTGACTGGATAACACCACCACACCAGACCTGACTAATACCGCTCCACTGTGACTGGATAACACTGCCACACCAGACCTGACCAATACCGCCATACTGTGACTGGATAACACTGCCATACCAGACCTGACCAATACCGCCATACTGTGACTGGATAACACCAACATAGCATACCTGACCAATACCGCCATACTGTGACTGTAGCCTGCTACTGCACATACTATATATATATATATATATATATATTACACACACACACACATCCAGCCTGCTACTGCACATACTATACATATATATATATAGATAAAAATCAGAAGAATACCGCAGCACTCATGGGATAGAATTCAACAAAACGTGTTTATTTCCCCAAACACGTTGTGTTGAATTCTATCCCATGAGTGCTGCGGTATTCTTTTGATTTATATTACCTATACCGGGTGGTCGCTGGTATATACCGCCTGGCACCACATTCATCCCTACACGAGTGCTGCATTCATTCTGAATTTCTTAGATATAGATATATATCTATCCAGCCTGCTACTGCACATACTATATATATACACACAACATATACACACAGTATGTGCAGTAGCAGACTGGATGGATATAAATATATATATACATACACACACACACACACCAAGACAGATATTACCAATAACACTAGCATATTAGAAGAGAAAGTATTATCACCGTACATATTACCGCCATACTGTTACCGACCAAATCCTGTATACTGAGACCAATATTACCAGTAATACTAGTATATAGGAAGGAAAAGTTACCGCCACACCACAGCCACTGCCATCACCACCATATTGTTACTGACCAAATCCAGTATACTAAATCACCTCATCCAGTCATATAGAGGTGGCCCCAGCTCTACACAGGCTCTATACACCATATACATTACAGTGCAGATATATCAGGTGACTCACAGGAGACGTCTTCTCTGATCGGAGATCTTTCCTTTTCATCTTCTCCATCCGTCCTGGGCCGTTATGAGAACTTCTCTGAGCCACGAATCCACAGAATCTGCCAGACAGACATATTAGTCTCTTCACACTGGCACCATCCTCATCTCTATACACACTGCACATCTGTATTGTCCCCTTTACACCCTCATTTAGTGGGTAGCCCTGACTCTATGTGACCCCCTAATAATATATGCCCCCCTCTGTGTATCCCCTCTCCCCCTATGTTGCCCCCCCAAATAGATGGCCCCTCCCCCCCATGTTGCCCTCCTTATAGATGGCCCCCTCTCCCCCCTCCATATAGATGGCCCCCTCTACCCCCTGCCTTATAGATGGCCTCCTCTCCCCCCACCCTGCCTTATAGATGGTCTCCTCTCCCCCCCTCCATATAGATGGCCCCCTCTACCCCTTCCCTTATAGATGGCCTCCTCTCTCCCCACCCTCCCTTATGGATGGTCCCCTCCCCCCTCCCTTATAGATGGTCCCCTTCCCCCCCTCCCTTATAGATGGTCCCCTCCCCCCCCTCCCTTATAGATGGCCCCCTCTTTTCCCCCCACCCTCATAGATGCCCCCTCTTCCCCCCCACCCTCATAGATGCCCCCCTTTCCCCCCCACCCTCATAGATGCTCCCCTCTTCCCCCCCCCCACCCTCATAGATGCTCCCCTCTTCCCCCCCACCCTCATAGATGCCCCCTCTTCCCCCCCACCCTCATAGATGCCCCCCTTTCCCCCCCACCCTCATAGATGCTCCCCTCTTCCCCCCCACCCTCATAGATGGCCCCCTCTTTCCCCCCACCCTCATAGATGCTCCCCTCTTTCCCCCACCCTCATAGATGCCCCCCTCTTCCCCCCACCCTCATAGATGCTCCCCTCTTCCCCCCCCACCCTCATAGATGCTCCCCTCTTTCCCCTCCACCCTCATAGATGGCCCCTCTTCCCCCCCACCCTCATAGATGGCCCCTCTTCCCCCCACCCTCATAGATGCCCCCCTCTTTCCCCCCACCCTCATAGATGGCCCCCTCTTTCCCCCCCACCCTCATAGATGGCCTCCTCTTTCCCCCCCACCCTCATAGATGGCCCCTCTTCCCCCCCACCCTCATAGATGGCCCCTCTTCCCCCCCACCCTCATAGATGGCCCCTCTTCCCCCCCACCCTCATAGATGGCCCCTCTTCCCCCCCACCCTCATAGATGGCCTCCTCTTTCCCCCCCACCCTCATAGATGCCCCCCTCTTCCCCCCACCCTCATAGATGGCCTCCTCTTTCCCCCCCACCCTCATAGATGCCCCCCTCTTTCCCCCCCACCCTCATATATGGCCCCTCTTCCCCCCCACCCTCATAGATGCCCCCCTCCTTCCCCCCACCCTCATAGATGGCCTCCTCTTCCCCCCCCACCCTCATAGATGGCCCCTCTTCCCCCCCACCCTCATAGATGCCCCCCTCTTTCCCCCCACCCTCATAGATGGCCCCCTCTTTCCCCCCCACCCCCCGTGCAGGCTGATAAAAAACAAAACTTAACTCACCTGACAACGCGCTCCCATGTTGATCCTCACTTGTTCGGTCTGTCCCCGGCTGCTGTGCGGCTGCCGGGGGTGTCGCGTCTTATCCCCGGCAGTGCGCGCATCCCAGAGATCCCTGCGTGCCGGAACCGGAAGTCAGGGCCCAAGGCGCGCAGGGAACTCTGGGATGCGCGGCTGCCGGGGATAAGACGCGACACCCCCGGCAGCCGCCGGGAGAAGACGGAGCCAGACTCTTGTGACCACAAGCAAAACAATGCTTGTGGTCACAAGAGTGATTGATAGGCAGTCCTCTCCTCACAGTGACAGGGAGGGAGAGAAGGGGAGGGGGAGCACACGGGCACGGAGTTCAGATGCAGAGTGCAGACAGTTTCTCCCTGGGTAGCCTAACCAGGGAGAAACTGTCTGCACGAGAGAGGACACAAACAACTAGCTGCCCGGGCCCCTTGATGCGGCGGGCCCCATAGCAACCGCTACGGTTGCTATGGCGGTAGTTCCGCCATTGCCGGAAGGTCCTGACCGCGTTGGACCAGGTGAAGCACCATCCCGGGCCAGAGGAGTCTCCGATACTTCTGGCCCTTGACGCAGAAAAAGCGTTTGATAATGTTCGAAAAGAGTCTTGCTGCGCGACTGGATCCGCCTCGAGGTACCAATGGTATCAGGGGTAATTGAGGATCTAAAATTGTTCTTGGCCGTAGACAGACTAGAGGCAGACCGGAACACAGAAAAGCATGCCAAGTGGTTCTTCAACAAATGGAAAACTTTCTTATTGACACACTACACGACCGAGCAGGTACATGCCTTTGTGAGACCATACAGGCATTCCGACTGGTATCTCAAGGGAGATATAGCAGGTCGTCTGGGAGGTCTGAGACTTCCTGCAGTGGAGCCACAGCAGAGAAATAATGCCCCAAGGCCTGATACATAGTCTTGCGGAACCTCCTCGGAATGGCAGCAAGGGTCTTACCCCCATCCCTTTCTCCCTGGTCCCTTCCCCCCCATTCCCACCCTCCCGCTTGGCTCTATCTTTCTGTCTCTCCTCTTCTTGTTGGCTCATCTTGCCGACTCATGCAGACCAGCACCATTCTTTTCTCTCTATTCCCTTTCCTACTCTATGGTCACCCCGCCTTGTGCGGTGCTTCCCAACCCGGAAGCGGGTTATGTTCAGGATTTAGGATCATACCATTATACTTTGCATGTATGCTTTCTGTACCTTGTGTTGAGCACTATGCAAATTATTCACGACGATAAAATGGAAAAAATGGGCGCTGCGACGCTACAATTGTTGTTAACTGTTTTGTCACAGCCTCAATAAATATTGATTTAAAAAAAAAATATGCATTCAGCTGGGTTGGGACAGTACATTTTTTTTCCCTAATTAGATATAACAAATTGCTCCATACAGAAAGAACGTGAGGGCGGGTGAGCGCCCATGCACAAGACGGGGTGGCAAGTTAGAAGATGCATGAGCGCTCACCCTGCCGGGACCGGGCGGTGGGTGAGCGCTCGTGCACAGGATCGGGCAGCCGGCTAAGATCAGGGCTGTCAAGTTGGGGGGCGGTGCAGGAGCACTCACCCCGCCGGGAGTGGGCTGAGGGTGAGCACTCCTGCATGGGACCGGCAGGGGGGAGACGGGCTGAGAGGACGGGCGGCTAGTTGGGGGTGAGCTGCAGCAGCTGTAATAGGACCGGGCAGGGGGATGGGAGGGACAGAGGGAGGGGGGACGTTACCAGCACAGGGATGGAGATTAGAGATCTATTCCATTTCTATACTTCTTTTTTTTTAATTTATATTTATTTATGAAAAATTTCCATAATTATACCAAATACAAAAATGACATTTCAGCAAACATAGCTGCCTGCCCGTATAACAAATATTTTAATACATAAACCCCCCCCCCACCCCCACCCTCCCTGGACAGAAAGAGAGAAAAAAAAAAAAAAAAAAAAAAAAAAAAAAAAGGAATTTAAATATACTATCCCTCCTGAACCCATTTTCCCCAAAAACACTGAAATTTATAAGCGCCATTATTTTTTCTTGCATACCAAACTCGTTCATAAGACATGATTTTATTAACCAGATTAATCCATTCTGAGACAGAAGGAGGAGTAGCTGTTATCCAATTTCTAAGGATAACCAACCTAGCGTAAAAAAGCGCCCTTATAATTAATTTCTCATGTTTCTTGAAACCACTAGAGTCCCCCAGGATTAGAGTAAGCGGATCCCTGGGAATCTTCAGTTGAAGTCTGCGATCAAGTGTATCGCAGACGTCTTTCCAATACTCCCCAACTCTATGACAAGACCAAAGCAAATGCACAATATCAGCATTTTCCAATTCACATTTGGGACATTGAGCTTTTTCTGAAATACCTATTCTACCCCATTGTCTAGGGGAATAATAAACACAATGTAACAATTTAAACTGAATAAATTTATGGGCTTCGCAAAGGGATACCCTATTTAGATTTCCAAGGATCCGCTCACGCCCCTCCTCACCTATATCTCCCAAGAAGCCGCTCCACCTGGACCAACATTTGTCTGTCGCTTTGCAGGGAACCTCCATAATCAGGGATTTATATATGAATGAAAGGGACTTCTTGCCTGCCGGATCAGCAACCAAATTATTAAACAAAACCGAACTACAAATTTTGAAACCGAGTGCCTCCCCAGAGTGAATTTTTGCAAATTCCAATTGTTTATAAAAAAACCAGTGAGAAGTGTCCAAACCATATATCTCCTTAAGTGTCTGAAACTTAATAAGTGAACCATTTTCAAATATCTGACCAACCCGAGTAATGCCTTTCCCTATCCAGAAAGAAGAACTGGGGATATTAAGAAAAGAGTGTAAAAAAGAGTTATTCCAAATAGGAGTGAGATAAGTGCTCCCCACTATCCCACATATATTTTTAATATATACCCAAACCTTATTAATAAGCAAGCAAAATTGAATCCTTTTAAAGGTTCCTTCCAACAGATTTCCCGACTCCAACAACTCAAACCAGTTATCGTGTTTACTCAAAAACAATAATTGTGCAAAGACCACATAATTAGTTCCCCTAAGAATACGTGAAAAATGTGCAGCAACAAAATAAAGTCGAAGATTCGGCATGCCAAAGCCACCCCTACAACTTGGAGCGGCGAAGGCAGAATACTTCAGCCTAACCCGCTTCCTGCCCCATATCAAACTCCCAAGCTTCACTTCGATCCGACGGATCCAGGCGTTGCTAATCCAGATTGGAGCGGCTCCAAAGAAGAACAGCAGCTGAGGTAAAACTACCAATTTTATGATTGCGGCTCTATCAACCATGGTAAGCGGGAGCTTGGTCCAGATTTTAATACGTTTATCTAGATTCCGCTCAAATGAGGACAAATTGGCAGGCCCAAATTTTCCTGGATCTCTAGTGATAAGCACCCCTAGGTACTCTAATGCATCCGATTTTTTAAGTATCCTAACTTTCCCTATAGGGTCTTCTATTTCTTCATCTAATGGGAACAGGCAAGACTTCCCCCAATTAATCTCCAAACCTGAAAAGCGACCATAATCCTCTAGGGCGGAGACAAACCCCGGAAGAGCTCTCACCGGCTCTCTCATGAACAGCAGAACATCGTCCGCATAAAGTAAGATTTTATTCGAGTCGCCACCAAGGCCGAAGCCCTGGAATTCCGCATGTCGTCTTACCCATTCCGCCAGAGGCTCCATATAGACTGCAAATAATAAAGGGGAGAGAGGACACCCTTGACGGGTTCCTCTAGACAAACTGAAAGAACGGGAAAGGGAACCGTTAATAATCAATCTAGCCATGGGGTCGGAATACAGCAACTTGACCCAGTCTAAAAAGGAACCACCAACCTCCATTTTTTCAAGAACTGACCAAAGAAAACCCCACTCCACCCTGTCAAACGCCTTAGTAGCATCGAGTGACAGGATGGAGCGGGGCCCAGGACCGTCCGACTGAATGGCAGCGAATACCTTTAAGATGTTATCATGAACTGTTTTGTGCGGCATAAAGCCTCCCTGTTCTTCCCCAATAATACTAGTAATAACGGAGTTTAACCTCCGAGCCAAAATCTTAGCTAGAAGTTTAACGTCAGTATTAAGGAGGGATATTGGGCGATAAGATGATATCTCAACAGGATCCTTTCCCCTCTTTTTAATTAATACTATGTGAGCTTCTCTCATGGACTGAGGTAACCTCCCTCCCTTCAAGGATTCATTAAAAACGTCTAGAAGAATGGGCAAGACGACACCAGATAATTCCCTATAGAACTGTAACGGCAGTCCATCCGAACCAGGGGAGGAATTGCCTACAAAAGAGCCGAGCGCCTCACCGAGCTCCGCCAGGGTAATATCTCCGCACAGAGCCTCCTTCTGCTCCGAGGATAAAGCTGGCAAGTCCAGCTTGCTCAAAAATAAAGATTGCTCCTCAGTATTAGGGGGAGCCTCCGACTGATAAAGTTTGGAAAAAAAGGAGACAATCTCATCCTCAATCTCCAAATCAGTGTTTACCATTACCCCTCCCTGCGTTTTCAATGCTCTAAGGGGGGACTTCTCTAAGTTGCCCTTCAGAATATTCGCCAGGATCTTATTGGGTTTTCCCCCTGCAGTAAAATTACTCTGGCCCTGGAAAAAAATTCTATGTTGGGCTTTTTCTCTCAGAAGGGTCTCATAGTTCTTTTGGGCAGTTTGTAACGCCAACCAGGACTCCTGTGAGTCATTTTGCTCATACCGTAATTTTTCCATCTCTACCTCCTCCAACGCAACCTGCTCCTTTTTTCTAAAAACTCTCTTCTTAACCAGGATATCTCTAAAGAAAACACCTCTCATGTATGCTTTCAGCGCGTCCCAGGCAATTATAACCGGAGTAGATGTCTTATTGACAGACCAGAACCATGATATTTCACTACAGAACTCTTTATTTTTATCAAGAACACTAAACCAGTGTGGGTTCATCCGAAATGGACTGCGGGTCCTTTCATTTGTATCGAATTCGACCTCCAGTAAAATCGGAGAGTGATCCGACACTGACCTAGGTTCCGATTTAATTTTCTTTATAAAAGGAACAGATTTCTCCTCACAGATAACCAAGTCTATCCTAGAGGCCGCTTGGTGAGAAGTACTAAAACAGGTAAAGCCCGTAGACGCGGGGTACAGCCTGCGCCATGCGTCGACCCAACCCGCCTCAGAGCAAAACCTCCTGAGAGGGGTGGGGCCAAGGCCACAGCCAGTCGACCGCCCTCTGCGGTCCCTCTGGGAGTCCCATACACAATTATAATCCCCCACTGAGTAGAGTGCAGTATATTCCTTGTTATTCGCAAACCTAATCAACGCTTCCAATACTGCCGTTCTAAAGGGAGGAGCAATATAAACAAAAGACAAAATCACCGCCACCCCATTTAACTTACCATAAAGAAAAATGTAACGGCCCTCCGAGTCAATTTTCTTACAAGTCAACTCAAAATCAATCGCTTTATGAACATAGACTGAGACGCCAGAGGAAAAGGAGGACAAGGCAGAGTGAAACTCATATTTAGCCCATCTTTTACAAATAACTTCCGCGTCCTTTGATATGTGAGTCTCTATCAGGGCTACTATTGCTGGTAAATGCCTAGTAATTACTCCCCAAATTGCATATTTCTTTACCCTGTCCGCCATTCCCCTGACGTTCCATGTCAAAATTCTAACCAGAGCCATTTAGAAACAAAAAAAAAAAAAAAAACAAAAAACAAAAAAAAAAAAAAAAAAAAAAAACCCCTTCTGTCCAGGTCCCTCCCCCCCCCCCAAACCCTCCCCCCTCCATTGTTGCCAACAGTAGCAGCAACTCATCCTACACCTATACCAACCCGTCCCTCCCCCCCCCCCCCCCACCATCCCCCTCCTATGCATCAATTCAAAACATATCAGCATTAAGTTAGATCCGGGCTGAAACTACCAAATAGCCTAACACTCGATGCCCTCTGCCTCTATCCACCTATCCACCTCCGCAGAGGAAGCGAAAAAGTGAACAGAGTTCTTATACACCACCCGGAGCCGGGCTGGAAATAACAGAGAAAAAGGAAGAGCAGCCTTAGATAGCCGTTTTTTAACCTCTCTATAAGAGGCTCTCCTAACCTGCGTTCCCCTAGAAAAATCAGGATAAAAAGAAATTTTAGCATCATTCCAAAAAATATCCCCCTTTAATCTAGCAAGCTTCAGGAGAGCGTCTCTGTCAGAGGAGCAAAGGACCTTAATAAGCATAGTTCGAGGGGGCGCCCCAGGAATGGGTTTTTTCCCAGGGATCCTATGAGCTCGTTCTACACCAAACAGGGGAGAGAAGGAATCTACCCCAAATAAGTCCAGCAACCATTTATGGCAAAAAAGCACCGGGGATTGCCCTTCCTCCCCCTCCGGAAGACCAACAATGCGGACATTAGATCTGCGAGAGCGGTCCTCCAAATCCGTTAACTTGTCCTTCAGCCCCAAATTATCTTTCTTTAGTAGGTTCATCTCCTTTTGAACCAGAGCCATAGAGCTTTCCAAGGGTGAAATTTGTTTTTCCATTGCTCCCATTTTATCACGGATATTAGAGAGGTCCTGCCGGACCAACATTATATCAGATGAAACAGTCCCCACTTGAGTAGTTAGGAGAGATATAGCTTGGCTGCATTTGGATATCTCTGACAGGATCTCTTTAAAAACTCCTGGATCTACCCCTCCTCCAAGCCCCGTCTCTCCCCCGGGAATTTCAGAGTGTACAACAGAAACTTCCCCGGCAGATATATTAAGAGATGAATCCAGCTTATTAAGCCCCGGGGATTTCAAATATTTCCCGATCTTGGGGGGTGAGATAGGCTCCTTGGCCGCCATCCCTTTGCCGGCTTTCTTACTCTGGGCTTTGGTAGCCATTGGGAGAGGACACCAGGGGTATTCAATTATCAACCCGCGTACAGTTATAATACTTCCCAGATGTTCCAGGGATATAGGGCAGAAACCCCTCGGCTATGATCCAGCCACGAGTTGACTTGCCGGTCCCCCAGGAGATGAGTATAGCAGTTAGAAACCAAGAAGCAGCCACCGAGCAACACTCCGTCCTTTCAACAAAGGGGAACCTTTAGAGGGCAAACCAAAGGGTAGCAAAGTTAGCACTCAGGGGGCATAAGCATAATAACATCGGGTCATTATCCATTGAAGCTGAAACCCCCTTATCACCCGGAATCCAGCCCCGGAGATGTCCACAACAACAGCAGAGATGGGGTAGGGGCACAGTACCTTAATTGCAGGGCATAGGGGTCAAGCAGGAGGCAAGGAGGCGAAAAGGGAGCTCCAGGGGCCGCACATACCACAGCACATCGATCCACAAACCGAGCGTGCAACTCATCCCTGGCTTTCATAGGCTCCCGGCAGTCAGCTGACAGGAATCCCCGGCCGCGTCACTTACTCATGACCGCCGGCCGGATCCGAAGCCACGAGCGCCCCCGAAAGGAGCCGAATCGGCACCGGAGACGTCCGGAGCAAGACCCCATCCAGAGAGGGCGACCCTGGAGCCGGACCGTCACACTTCGCCGGGGTCCGGGACACGGATCCCGCAGGACCGGACGCCCGGCCGCAGACCGCATGGAGGGGAGAGGTAGGAGGCGGGGAGGAGGAGGAGCGGCGCGGCACCTACGTCATGCCGCCGGCGTCTCTGAGCAGTCCCGACACAATCCCCATTTCTATACTTCTACATGTGCCCCCTGCTGGTGGATAAACTTGAGATGTGAAGTCACTTTTTTTTGAGGAAGTGAGCCTGCCTGATCTACTAAATTGAGGGAAATAGCACTATATGTGCATTTTCCATAATTAATTCCCCTTTAAAGACTGCAAATACTGATCAAAAACAATATGTACCACTATTCATACTTAAAGTGTCACTGTCGTGAAATTTTTTTTTGCAGAAATCAATAGTCCAGGCGATTTTAAGAAACTTTGTAATTGGGTTTATTATCAGAAAAATGCATTTTTATCATGAAAAAGCAGTTTGAAGCTCTCCCCCCTGTCTTCATTGTTCTCCTATGGAGAGAGCTAAAGAAAAGACCAAAACAGGACAACAAAGAGTTAATCTACAAATATGTCACACGTTATCTTCTTGGACAGTCACCAGTGACCTGTCTGAGCTCGGATTACAGCTGTCACCCAGCTCTGTGCCTGTAATCCTCTGTTATCTGCTTTCTGCTGCCGGCTTACTCCCTCCTTCCTCCTCCCCCCTCCCCTCTCCCTAGAACAGACAGGGTACGTCTCCTGCAACAAGTCACAATTTTCAGATTTTTCAGAGTGGATGAAAAAGAGGAAGGAGGGGGGGACCTGGGAAAAGGCTTTTTACATGCAGATAATGGCAGATTTGGCTAATAAACCCAATTACAAAGTTTCTTTAAATCGCCTGGACTATTGATTTCTGCAAAAAAAAAAAATACGACAGTGACTCTTTAAGTACCGGGATGATCACGGAACGGCCGGTCTCTATACGTTGTGTGAACATAGCCTAAAAGACCACAGTCTTTTAATATGTTGTAAGAGCATGATTTGTGCAGCGCACAGTCTGCTGCACTTTACCCCATATAACAGGAGCAGCAGCAGACCACCATTGACTCCAATGGGCAGCCCGAATAATCCAAGAATTATTCAAGCTGTAGCTCTTACTGTTAATGTCCCTGCAGCCTATGCCTTACGCTGCAGAGAGATTACAGTGCCACCCGTCCCCCATGCAATGCAGGAGAGAAAACAGAGGAGAGAAAACAGCTTCCCTGTGCTTGCATCCTCAGCTTACAGTCGCCCGCAGAGGAAGGGATTCATTGCTTTAACCCTTCCTGTCTGGGCAGGCCTGTGAGCTGAAAGAGAATTTAAAAGTGCAGCCAGGGCCGATTCTAGGTTTTCTGCTGCCTGAGGCAAGAATTAAAATGGCGCTCCCCCAAGAATTAAAATGGTGCTGTGGTGCTGGGCCTCCCTCTCTCTTCCTCTCTGCTAAGACACAGACAGACAGAAGCTAGGAGACCAAATCTTTATTTTCTATCCTGTCAGGCCAGACAGCTGCCCCCAGTGACTGTGTAGCAATAGTAATACAGTCAGACCTCTGCCACCATACTGTTCCTGCAGCTAAAGACCGCACAGGGACAGGGCTGTCTGTCACTGAGCTAGCGAGAGGGAGCCTGAGGAGGCATGTGTTTCTGGTGCTGTGCCTGCAGGAGATGGGATGCAAGTGGTAAGATAACAGGACATCTTGCCACTTGCAGACCCCGGGTCAGTCAGCTACAGAGACACAGTGACTGATTATCACTCATTTTTTCTCAATCAAAACTTAATGCAGCCCGCAGGGGAGAGAGTGTGTGTGTGTGAGGGGGGAGGTTGTGACCTGGGCTCCTGGTACATGCAGAGCTTTCTGGGGCTATAAGGGCAGAAAGGTGGCTGGTGTTCTTTTTAGCTTAGTCAGCCTTAGCTAAAATGACAGCAAGTGATTGTGCCTGAGGCAGAATGCTCATTCTGCCTCATGTCAGAAGCGGCCCTGAGTGCAGCGTACCTATGGATCGGCCGTGCAGCGCTGATTCTGGTTTTCCATCTTTCACCGATCCGTTCCTGAGTTAGGATCTTTTTACTGCATATAATAATAAGCAGGTCTCAGTGCTCTGATAGCTCCTTCCACTGCTGGGATCTGTGCCCAGTACAACAGACCTGCTTATTAGTAGATGCAGTAAAAAGATCCTAACTCGGGAGCTGAGCCCCGGATCTGTGAAAGAATAGCACCACTGGAATCAACGAGACGCAGCCGATCCACAGGTATGCACACTGATGAGGGGCAACCCCCCTGAAACAGCTGTCTGTAGATGGATACCTGGCCTTGGATTTTCCCTTGTCATTACATTGACTTATAGGGCCAGTGGTACAGTTAGTTTCTTGAGTATGCTATCCTGACCTGTCTTAGCCCCACCACGGCCAGTGCTGCCTCCCTGGTCCTCGCCGGGGTCTGGGTAATTTTTGGATGCAGTGGACTACGTTGATGACCAGCGTTGTTTTAATTTACAATTCTGTTTATTACACTTTAATTTTACACTTTACTTTATTTTACACTAGTGTACATTAACCAGTGATCTTCTGATGAATGGTACAATACACTGCACTACTACTGTATACTATTGTATATGTCAGCATTATGCAATCTACACAGCCATATCCATGGCAGGCCCAGGGGTCTTCAGAAGGCCCCCAGGACTGCCATGGTTACTGATTGAAAGTCAGACCATGCCGCTGGACCTCCAATGGGTAAGTATTACCGCATCACATGATTTGACAGTAGCATGTAATGGGTTAAACATGCCGAACCAGAGGGTTGTCCACTCCAGGGAATTACAGCAGGAGATCGAATGTCATACAGATAGCTGATCCCTCACAATGCCTGGGCAGGAACACAGCATACATTATGCATACATATTTATTTATAAAAAAAACTCATAGGGTTCCAACTATTTGGTTTAAAAACAAACAGCAGTCGCCCAGTAGTACCAGGGTGGGAAGGGTAGTTTTTCTTAGCCTAATAATTGTAAGCTGCTACTGCCCAGTGCAGGAGCACCAAATTTGATGCTCAAGACTACTGGTACCCGACTCTTCCCAGTATCCCTGGTGCGGTGGGTACTAGGGTAATAATGGGGGGAGGTTAGTGCTAGCCATTTTATAATGGGCCCAGACTTAGTAATAGATGCCATCTATCAGAAAGCTTCCACTACTAAGCCTGAAATAAAATAAAAATAAAACACAACACAATAGAGAAAAGTTTTTTTTTATTAAAAAATAACACCCCCACACCCCTCGTTGACCATTTTATTAAAGTGTCACAGTTGTTTAATTTTTAATTTTTTTTGCAGAAATCAATAGTACAGGCGATTTTAAGAAACTTTGTAGTTGGGTTTATTTGCCAAAAATGCATTTTTATCATGAAAAAGCAGTTTGAAGCTCTCCCCCCTGTCCTCATTGTTCTCTATGGAGAGGGGAGGGGTGGAGGGAGATGAGGCACCAAAACAGGACAACAAAGAGTTAATTTACAGCTACATCACTGGGCTATCTTCTCTCAAGTCAGCACTGACCTCTCTGACCTCTGAATAGAGGCTTTCACAAAGCTCCTGCTGTGTAATCCTTTGTTCTCTGCTCTCTGCTGGCGATTAATCTCCCTCCTTCCTCCTGCCCCCTCCCCTCTCCATAGAATAGACAGGGGCATGTCTGATGCAACAAGACACAATTTCCTGATAATGAGCAGTGGATGAGAGAGAGGAGGGACGGGGGGACCTGGGAAAGGCTTTTTGAATGCAGATAATGGCATATTTGCCTGATAAACCCAATTACAAAGTTTCTTAAAATCGCCTGGACTATTGATTTCTGCAAAAAAAAGAAAAGAAAAATACAACAGTGCACTTAAAATAAATAAAGGGGGGGGGGGGGGGTAAGTAAGGATGCATGCTATTTTCACTTAACCCTGATATAATAAGCTAGAGAGAGGTTACATCCAGACACCTGCTGCACATATACAGACGAGAACGGAGCTCCTATCTAGGATCATTAAGTCTGAGTGTGAGAAAGTAACAATAACAATTGCTACCTATGCAGAGAGAATGGAGTTGACACTGCCTGGTTCCTGCACTTGGCGCCATTCTCTTCTCGTGCACTATGCACTGGAGGGGGATCGTGCACCACCCAGTATGACACACATTTGAAAAGTTTTTTCCACATAGCCTTAGGGCTTTATCCAACTTCAGCAGCCACTGCTAATCAAATGCCGAACGATCGGGTTCGGATGGGCTCGAGCATGCTCAAGGTTCGCTCATCTCTACTCATCTCTGATTGCTATTAGTTGTAGTTGTTTTGTTTAGACTGAGATCACATCTGTATGTGGCAGGAGCTATTCGGCTAAGGATTGCACTAGAAGTTTTCATAAAGTTTTAGCGAATATCTTGGTATTTAACAGTGGCGGTGCTGTGCTGACATCTAGTGGCTGATGATGTAACAGCGGATAACATGCCTAAGACAATGATAAAAGTTCAATGTTAATACATTGTTGTTTTTTAATTGATGTCTACTTATAAACATAATAATTATCACAATACAATACAAACAATGCAAATTCAGATACAGTGGTGCCTTAAAATACGAGCATAATTCGTTCTGTGACTGTGATTGTAATCCAAATAACTCTTATTTCAAAGCAAATTTTCCTATAAGAAATTAGACAATTTGTTCCACACCCCCAAAATATATATTTTTTTCTGAATAACATGTAAAAACAAAAATGAAACAAACACAGTAGGGTTTCCCTAGGTTGAACCTGATGGACTCTTGTCTTCTTTCAACCTTATTTACTACTATGTTATATTATAAGTTACTATAGAGTATAGCAATCAGCATGTGGAGTATAATGTATAGTAACTGCATAAACCTGATAACACAGCAGCAGTTTGTAGATAGAGGTTGGAGCTGCAGATCCCCATAATGCAGTAGAGTAGTACAACAGATTAGAATAGAGAAGCAGGGCTGCTGTCAGAGGTCTGTGTGGTCACATGACAGCAGTGGGGAAGCTGGGTGTGTTCAGCATGGACCAATCAGGAAGTGAGAATCACAGAGCTGTGCAGGAGGACAGTGACAGAAACTTCTCTATACAGCAGTGTGAATGGCTGAGTGTAAGTGCAGGCAGATTATAGTAGCAGTGTGTATAGCTCAGTGTGAGTGCAGGCACATTATAGCTGAAGTGTGTATAGCTGAGTGTAAGTGCAGGCACATTATCGCAGGAATAGAGAGAATGGGAAACACAAGGACTGACAGAGACTGCAGGGAGCATGAAGGAATGAGCAGGACAGATGTGGGCACAGTATAGAAGCCCTCTTTGTCTGGGGATAGAGGGGTTACAGCTAGGAAGAGATTACCTCCAGAGTCCTGTCTCCTGATGCAAGCCCCAGCCTGAAGTGGATCTGCTGTGATTTGGAAGGTGAGGGAGACTTCCCGGGTCACAGTACAGTGCTGTAAACCACGCAATGCAGACCATGCCCTTCCCATCCCCCCCTCCCACCCAGTACAGGGAACTCTTAAACCAAAGCAATGCTCTTAAACTAAGTTACAATTTTGAAAAACTGTGAGCTCTTCTTGCAAAACGCTCTTAGGCTACAAACCCACTTGGCGGGTCTGCAGCGAGTCTCCTTGCTGCGTTTTTGCAGCGAGACTCGCTGCAGATCCCAGCCCTATACTTTCATTAGCAGAGAAACTCGCAGCAGGGATGTACATCCCTGCTGCGATTTTGTCTGCAGCCCGCCCCATTAAACCCCTAGCCGCCGGACATTATACATTACCGGGTCCCCATTGCTGCTTGCTTCGGGGCTCTCGGTGTCTTCACGGCCCGCCCGGCCAATCAGTGCGCTGCGGCAGGGCAGCGCACTGATTGGCCGGGCGGAACGTGCCGGGAGCCGCTGAAGCAAGCAGGAGTGGGGACCTGGTAATGTATATCTTACCCGCCCCCCCTGCAGCCCCGATCGCCCCCGGCCGCATGATCGCCCTCCGCAGCCCCCGGCCGCACGATCGCCTCCCGCACCCCCCGGCCGTACAATCACCCCCCGCAGCCCCCGGCCGCACGATCGCCCCCGCAACCCCCGGCCGCACGATCGCCCCCCGCACCCCCTGGCCGTACGATCGCCCCCCCCGCAGCCCCCGGCCGCACGATCGCCCCCCGCAGCCCCCGGCCGCACGATCGCCCCCCGCAGCCCCCGGCCGCACGATCGCGCCCCGCAGCCGGGGGGGTGTGGGGGGCGATCGTGCCGCCGGGGGCGATCGGGGCTGCAGGGGGGGCGGCCAGGATATACATTACCAGGTCCCCCCTCCTGCTTGCTTCGGCGGCTCCCGGCACGTTCTGCCCGGCCAATCAGTGCGCTGCCCTGCCACAGCGCACTGATTGGCCGGGCGGGCCGTGAAGACACCGGGAGCCCCGAAGCAAGCAGGAACGGGGACCCGGTAATGTATAATGTCCGGCGGCTAGGAGGTTAATGGGGCGGGCTGCAGACAAAATCGCAGCAGGGATGTACATCCCTGCCGCGAGTTTCTCTGCTAATGAAATTATAGGGCTGGGATCTGCAGCGAGTCTCGCTGCAAAAAACGCAGCAAGGAGACTCGCTGCAGACCCGCCAAGTGGGTTTGTACCCTTAATCCAAGTTACTCTTAAACCGAGGTACTAATGTATTTAAATTAAAATTCAGTTTAAATACAACACTGAATATATATATATATATATATATATATATATATATATATATATATATAAACACATTCTGTTTTGCTGTATACAGCCTTTATTCATCACAATGGGGGACATTTATTAAGTCCCACGTTTTCTACGCCGAGCTTACAAATGTCCCCGCAGGTCTGGAGCTCAGAGGATTTTATGTAGAGGCGCACTGCCTCTACATAAATCCCGTGCAAATAAATTGAACAGCTCAGAGCTGGCGTAGGTTTCACTACCATTTTCCCCCGGAAAAATAATACGGTAAATGCGGTGCACGCACAGGCGTGGCCCCCCTTTGCGTGCAGCCGCACCCCTCGTAGCGCCCCCTCTCCTCCCCACTGACGCAGAAGGCGCAAATTGGCCCGATTTGCCATTTGTGAATATTTGTACGCCGATTGGGCTCATCGGCACCTACAAAAGACATTTTAGCCTTTTAATAAATTTCCCCCAATGTGTGCAGGGAGGCAGGATGCATGACAGGCAAGTGCATGTCACAGCCATTTCATACTTATCAGCACTCAAAGCGACTCTGTACCCTCAATCTGACCCCCCCAAACCGCTTGTACCTTCGGACAGCTGTTTTTAATCCAAGATCTGTCCTGGGGTCCGTTCAGCAGATGATGCAATGATTGTCCTAAAAAACAACTTTTAAACTGGCAGCCCTGTGTCAAACTGGCGTGGCCTAGAGTGTCAATGCATTAGGCTGGCACACCCTCTCTGTCCCTCCTCCCTGCCCTCCTCATCATTAGGAATGCTCCAGACAGATTTTCTCCTATTCATCACCTGTGTCAGCACGGCACATGGTCTGGATCACATGGCCTGTGCAATGTTCAGGCAGGAGAAAATGTTCCAGTGGCATTCCTAATGATGAAGAGGGTGGGGAGGAGAGACGGAGGGGTGGTGCAAAGTTAAGGCACAGATTCTCCAAGCCCCGGCCGTTTGACTGAGGGCTGCAAGTTTTTTTAGGACAATAACTGCATCACCTGCCGAACAGACCCCAGGACAGATCTTGGATTAAAAACAGCTATCCGAAGGTACAAGTGGTTTGGGGGGGGGGAGGACAGATTGTGGGTACAGAGTAGTTTTAATATGGTCAAGAATCCTACACAAAACCATTGTTAATTTCCCCTAAATGTGCATATATTATCTTGAAACCTCACAAACAGTAAGATAATGTCTGCACCTAATATACACTGAATGGTACATCTGGTGCACTATACGGGTGAGACTATTTTTCTACAGATTGATGCTCAGTGTGTCTAACCATTCAGGACATTTGCTGCTTGTCATCTACCATAGTTCTACCATGACCCCGTTCTGCCTGTGTGAGCATCTATTAGAAGACAGTCACAGGAATGTGCATTCAGCTGGGTTGGGACAATACATATTTTTTCCTAAGCAGATAGGACAACTTACATCCTCCCACAAACACATAATCATTTAAATAGATAGTTATATAAGTGAATGCCATTAGGAACTTCGGCGCCCCATACAGAAATAACATCCCCCCCCCCCAACACTCACTCAGTGGCTCTTATCTTGCATCATATCACATATGTATGAGCTGCTTCCATAATCACCACCACAAAAAGGTAGACTCTTATTTTAGCACCAAAATATATGCTATTTTTATTTCTCAATAATTTTTAAAGTAAATGGGTTCACAGAGGGAGCCCACTTCTTCTTTTACACGGCTAGATTGGTGCTTGCTTAAAGAGCCCGATCGTGCAACAAAGGCTGAATGGGCATTGTTAGTGATGTCTGTGCAGGCTTTACTGTATAAAGAAAATAATAAAGTATTGTGGCATGTTGTGGCTTTAAGAGGCAGTACTGTGCCTCTGGAGTAGGAATTGTGGTTTAGGTGGAGCTCCTGGTCCATATACTCCACTCCAACCTAAAAACTGATGAGGCTCTGAAACCCACCTGGTGGATCTATTAGAGACTTCAGAGTTTTCCAGGTGATGGCTCCCAGGTGAAGACTCTCAGAGTGGGAGAACACAGGCAGTGCTAGAGGCCTGTGGGAGCCACAGACAAGAAGTCTTGGTGGGACCAGTGGTACTGGTAATGTTGAGCAGTAGGCTCAGAACTGACAGCTAGGGAAGCTGTGCTGAGTAGCCAGTGGAAAAGTGTTGCCTATGTCTTATGTTTTCCTTGAACGGACAAATAAAGCTGACTGTGGTCAGTTTAGAGCATACAGCACTGACTGGATGGAAGTTTGTGATGTGCCAACCGTCTCGGACCTGGGAGATGGCAATCCCAGTGAGTGAGAAACCCCCGGATTGTCACAGTATATACTTACCTCTCCAGGCTCCCCTGGTGTCCTCCTGTCTATTCCCATAACTTGCTGCGACGGGACAGCGCCATGGCCAGAGATTGGCTGAGCAGCCTGTCACTTCATAGATGGCTTCAGAAGCTTCAGTGGCAGCTGCAATGAGCTCTCGACACGGGGAAAAGCCAGGAGAACACCAGACAGCGTGGACAGGTAAGTATAATCTTTATTATTTTACTTTACACTGTCATCAGCCGTCGCCCACGTATCGCTACTATACATAGCGATGTGTAATCGCCGGACAATGATTTTCAAACATGTTGACAGAAAACGATCAGCCAATAATCAGCTTTATTACACAGAGTGATATCTGCCCAAATCAGTCTGATTCATCAGATAATCAGTCTGTGTAATAGGGCACAGAGAAATCAGATGCTGAGGGCTTAATCAGCCAGGATCAAAGTTATCTCTCAGCCAGGCCTTTTATTTAGTTGGATACTGGCAGCTGGTTAAGGCCCTATTAAACTGAACGATTGGCCATTCAGGCTGATAATCGTTTAGTGTAATAGCGCATGTTGAAAGGCAACGAACAGCAGACATGCACAATTGCGATGAGGCAGCGGGAATGATAGTTGCACTGCTGTGTAAGCTGGTACGATGGTGTGGTAGCTGAGGGGGTACAGAACCCACTCCAGACAGTTTGGTGCCCCGCCGGCATGAAAGGTTTAACCCAAGTGTAAAAGTGTATTGGTGCAGGTGTGCAAGAATAGGCCAGAGTCCAACACTCGGAAAATGAAAGAGTTTACTGGCAAAAACTTTACAGTTGTGCTTGGCAACAATACAGCTCAGTACAATACAGGACTTGAAGTTGCTCAGGTGCTTGCGGTTGAGGTAGAGATAAGGTGCTTGTAAAGAAGGGATTAGCAGAGTAGAGGAGAGAGGAGAGAGGATGTCTGAAGGGCCTTGTCCAATTAGAAATGTACTTTTCCTAGAACAGTTTGAGCCATAGAGGGTATAGAGAGAACACTTGTACTCAAGTTTAGACTGTGTCTGACCGCCTTCTCCCCTACAGTTGTGAGCTACTCATCTCGTCAGGGTAGTACGAGCCTCAGGCCTAGTTATCTGGGCTAAGCAGACTTCCAAGACTTCCCAGTTGTCCTGCACTGCGCAGTGGAATACATAGACTCGAAGTAACTTCCATTTTAACTTTTTTAATATGCTGCTGCCATATGAGAAAACATAATAAACATGTTATGCTTACCTCTCCGTGCTCCTCCGGGTGTCCTGTGCGATGTCTCTGGTGTCCCCCGCCGTTTCAGGAGTGACAGCCTGATCAACCAGCCTGATCAATCAACCGCTGAGTCAGGACAGCGCTGCGGCCGGTGATTGGCTGAGTGCACTGTCACTCTCGAGACAAGCTTGTCTCAGAAGTAACAGTGGCTACAGACAGCCTGGGACACCAGAGACACTGCACAGGACACCAGGGGAGCACGGAGAGGTAAGCATAACATGTTTGTTATGTTTTCTCATATGGCGGCAACGTATTAGAAATGAGCTATCGCTGGATAACCCTTTTAAATATACCTCAGACAAAATAAACTTAGATCGCAAAAATACCTACATCACACCAGACCCCTAGACAAATATAGACTCCAGACCAAACACCATAAATATAGACGCCAGAATAAATACAGACCTCAGACCAAACCATGGAATACAGTCACCTGAATAAACATGTACTCCAGACAAAATACAGACCAGATCCCCTAAACAAATACAGACCCAAACTAGACCCCTTAAATTTAGATCCCAGATCCCAGACCTGTATAAAAGTACAGTACCCAAAACCAGTCCCCTAAGTTCAGAACTCCAAAGTTATTCACACTGGCTTTCGGTTCTGCACAAATTACTAATATTTGGTTCCTAGGGATCACTACACATCACAGTGCCATCATAATTACAAAAAGGGGAGGAAAATGTGTTGTGTATTAATTTTTTTTAAGGCTGGGGATGCTGTTAAAAACTACATACTGACCTCACAGATCTCCTGCCACTCATGTTTCAGTGTGTCCTAGGTCATCCACCAATTTCATCTTCCTTACATGCAGGGCCGTATTTACCACTAGGCACCCGTGGTCCAGTGCCTAGGGCAGCACCTTGCAGGGGGGCAGCACCAGGGAGCAGGGGGACAGAAAAAACTAATTTTTTTGTTTTTATTTTTTTAGTTTCCCTCCTCCCGTTCACACTTGCCAGTAAATCTGGTGTCTGTTCCAGGGAGGTAGGGGGTATGGTGGTATTGGTCACGTCTGGTATCGTCAATAGGTGCGTGAAGATGGGGCATCTTAAGGTTTAGTGCCTAGGGCAGCAGCAGCTGTTAATACAGCCCTGCTTACATGGACAGGTGAGTGGTCATGGTACATCTTCAAATAATGGAAGACCAACATAGCAGCAGAAGGATATTGATGACGATGATGGCGGTGGGACACAAAGCAGAGGTGGTAGTAGAATAGAGGGTGGTGGGATGATGTCTTCCTGGAAACCTACAGGGGCAGTAGCAGGCAGTCACTTTGGTACAACCTCACTTCGGTGGAACCTTAGGCATTGGTTTTCAGCTCAGGATTTTGATGTCCTACTGTTAAGTATAAAACCAATTTTTTTGCAAAGTGTCCTGCGTCATTCAAGAGGGGTTAAATAACTTCAAGTCCCAATGCATTTAAAAAAGACAGCCAGTGTTTGCCAGCCAAAGAGTTTTTATAAGTATCAGGGTAAGTCCCCTAAGGTTTCACCCACTGTCTCCAAAAATATCAATATATAAGAGGTATAACAAGCCATCCTCTTTCTCATCCTCTTTCTCAGGATTGTTACTACATTTTGGACACATAAACACATTCTGGCATAGCTGTTCGTTAAACATTTTAGAACAATTTTATTGGAAAATAAGAAAAATTTTGTTTAAGTATAGTTGTACTGACTACATTGTGGCCACTTCTTTATATGCTGAGGGAGAGCTTATTACAGCTTGTCACCAGCAGATGGCGCTGCTTCACCCTCTAATCAACAGATGACCAGACAAGGTCACTCTCATCAAGTTCTACATGTATTTTTGGTAACTGACTTTAGTCTTCTTATTTGGTTAGAAAAGGATTACTTGTAAAGTATTACACATGGACTGTCATAACTTTCCACCAGTATTCTTGTTATTTTTTGTGTTACAACCATTAGGATCATATTCAGAAAGTTTTATAGTATTCATGGCAAAGTATTAAACAACTCATTACTGTGTATATGATGATAACTATACTAATCCAATCCCACTGTATAAGCAATGTATTAATGAAAAAACTACATTACACTAGGGATACAATATTAAATGGCAAGATACATCATTTGTACTTACAATTGTTTCCTAACTGCAGTGATGAAATGATTACTATGAGACCGCATAGGAACATGTTAGTTGGGAGATTCATCAATTGCACGCCTGGCAGACGTCGGTCTTTATAAATCCCCATATAGAATAATATTTTTTAGAGTGATGTATCCTGTTGTCTCAATAGCACATCAATAGACTAAAAGGGGAACCTGTCAGGAAAATGTTACTAAGTATGCCACATAACGTTATAGAACAGGAGGGGCAGATGGATATATAGGGGCAGATATACTAACCCCTGCTCTAAAACTGAAACTAGCATAGAAAAGGGGCAACACTGCATGCAAGCCTTAGCCGAAGGAGACTGCTCAGTGTGTGTTCTGGGTAAAATTCTGTATAATCTGCAACTTTTCTAAAATTTCTGTTTAATTCAAAAAGTTTTAATTTAATTTAAATTAATTAAATTTTAAACGTTACAGATAATAATCCTTTCCCACAAAACAACAATATTCTAGTATTAGTGTTTCTTTTATTTTGATTATTCCTTTTTTTTTTTATGATAATGTCAGTATTACTCTATAGGTAGATGGCAGGTCTTGAAGACGTTTCTTAGTTAAAGGGTATTTTTGTGTTTTTAATACTTTTATTCTATTTTTTTTTATTCTGCTTTCTGTGCATTATTCCAGGGGTAGCCATGTTGCTGTTTTTAATGGAGTGCGTATATGAGGTGAGCACAATTCATTTGGAGGACAGTTTTGCCCCTGTTCTTGGGATCACAGAGCTGCCTGTGGTTGGATTCCCTCTGATCAGTTTTAGGTAGGGGTAGAATTAATGAGCTGAGAAGACCCCCTTAGCAGCATTCAGAGATACAGTGGTACCTCGATTCTCAAACTGCTCGGAATTCAAACAGTATTTTCAAGGAAAGTTTGCTTTGGTTCTCAAACTCTTGCTCGGTTCTCAAACACTTTTTGGGCACCCAGTCTTGAAGTACAGTAATACCGTGGTATTCTAACTTAAATTTACCTGAAAGTAACGTTCAGAATTCAAACTTTGCTCGCTATCTAAACATTTTTGCAAGCGTGCATGATGGGTTGTACCTGGTGAGTTTAGCACGGATGAGGCTTCACATACAGTATAGTACTATATAAGACTGCTGGAGTGCATATACAGTACAGAAGTAGTACAGTCACCACCATCTCTCATCCTTTACTGTATACGGCCATGTTCACGTGTTGTATTAGATCGGCCGTTCCGTGATCCGGCCGCAGGGTTCTGATGTGGGCGCTTCAGTGCGCGCCCGCATCAGAACCTCCCACAGCACACGGAGCCGCTCGCTTCATTGTGTGAACTCACAGGATGTCAGTTATTTGCGGCGCTGCACGGGATCCCGGCCGGAGCGTATACGATGTGTATATGCCCCGGCCGGGATCCCATAGAGGAATCAGCAATGTCTAACACTGCATAAAGTACGGCCGTTGTTGTTGATGGCAACAACGCCCGTACTTTTACGTAGTGTGAACATAGCCTAAGACTGTTGGAGTGCACACACAGTACAGTAGTTGTACAGTCAGTGCACCACCATTTCCCATCCTGTACAGTAGTGTATAAGACTGTTGGAGCCCATATACAGTGCAGTAGTATTACAGTCAGTGCACCGCCATCTCCCATCCTGTACTGTATAAGACTGCTGCAGTGCATATACAGTACAGTAGTAGTACAGTCAGTGCACCACCATCTCCCATCCTGTACAGTACTGTATAAGATTGTTGGAGTGCATATACAGTACAGTAGTAGTACAGTCAGTGCACCGCCATCTCCCATCCTCTATAGTAGTGTATAAGACTGCTGGAGTGCATATACAGTACAGTAGTATTACAGTCAGTGCACCACCATCTCCCATACTCTACAGTAGTGTATAAGACTGCTGGAGTGCATATACAGTACAGTAGTAGCACAGTCAGTGCACCACCATCTCCCATCTGTTACAGTGAGGAGTTAGTGACTACTGTACTATAATTGCTGGTTTTGTTAAATGTTTCTTGTGTATAATGTATTGTACAGTATAGTGCTGTTCTGTAATGTACTTTACTGAATAGTGCTGTTCTGCAATGTACTTTAGAGATTAAACTGGGCACTTTGTAATGTAATAAATGAGTATTGTAGGTAATTATTGGTGGGTGCTGGAACCAATTTAACACATTTTCCTTATATCCTATGGGAAGACACTGCTCGGTTCTCAAACTGCCTTCCTGAATCAATTAAGTTCGAGAACTGAGGTACCACTGTACATTGTACAGCAGCCCCATAGGCCATAGGAACCTGTAGTCTGTGGATGTTTATTGAGTTCTTTGGGAGAGTGTACCAGACATGCTCAATGACAGAGGGGAGGGGGAGGAGAGGAGCTGTGCCTGTCACCTATTGTGAATGTTGAATCCTATATTATCTATATAGGTGTCACTGCTCATTGTTATGCTGCTTGTGATGGTAATAATGAGGAGTGTGGGTGTGGAGCCAAAAGTATTCTCATAGAAGTGTTAGCCTTCTGTGATGCATAGCACTCAAAGTACATTTAGTTTAGTTTCTTCACGTTTCACATTAAAATGTCTTAATTCTTTTTAACAAAAACCTTTACTTATTTTCTTGTGCTGTTTATGAGGCCTGATTCCCAATAATGTGGTATTAAGCCCAATTATTATTTGTCATAGAGAGCTCCTTTATTCTACGCTCGCTGATCCCCAATGATTGTGGCTTTTGCCAAGTTCAATAGAAACTTTAGGAAACTGTTCAGATTCATAGTAGTAGTGGTAGTCAGCACAAAATTGCATTTTTATCCTCCAGAAGTTGCCCATGTTCTGCTCCGATGTCTATGTGAAATAACATTTTTACATAACAGAATGCAATATCAGTCATTTAAGGATATTGAGTTGAGGCTAGGGATGAGACATCCTGTGCATAACTATAGCTGTAGCAGCCATACAGGATCAGCGTCAGCACAGAGCTTAACCTGGCAAGTGCCGGGGCCCAGAGAGGCAGAGGGTCCTGGTATTGTAATGTTTAGCCTGCTCACTGTAGTGCAGGGTGAGCGGGCTGAACATGAGAAGACACAAGAGAAAGGAGCAGTAGAGAAAAGGGTGAAGAACCCTTATTACATGACCTGAAGGTCCTCAACCTTACAGTTTGGCAGACCTCCCAACCGCCCCGGATCCTGCGAGACAGCCCCGATTTGGAGGTAATGTCCCGTTGTCCCAGGAAGGCCCCCATGTGTCCTGCTCCCCACCGCACTGCCTCCCGCCCTATAGGCGTACTGTCCTTAGATTTCAGTATGCCTACGGGGCTGGGGGCAGTGTCAGCCTGACCCCTGGCTTATACGCGCTCTCTGAGGATGTCCCGGGGATTCCCCAGCAGAGCGCTCACCAGTGACCTCTCAGTGTGCGCCGCCGGCCTGTACTTCCGGTAGAGGGAGCTCTCACAAGAGCTGAGAGCTCCCTGTACTGGAAGTACCAGCCCCGGTGCACACTGAGAGGTCACTGGTGCGTGCTCTGCTTGTGAAATCCCGGGACATCCCCAGAGAGGGATCAGACGGAGGCCAGGCCGACAGGGTGAGAGAAGAAGACAGCCGCAGCGGGGGAGAAAAGTGTTAGGTAAGTTGTGGTTTTTTTTTTCTGGGGGCCATCTATAAGGGGGCAATCTATAGGGGGACATATACAAGGGGCATCTATAAGATGGACATGTACAAGGGGCAATTTATAAGGGGGAAATGTACAAGGGGCAATTTATAAGGGGGACATGTATAATGGAGCAATCTATAAGGGGGATATGTATTGGGGGCAACCTATAAGGGGGATATGTATAAGGGAGCAATCTATAAGGGGGCCATCTGTAAGGAGGCTACATAGACGTGGGTACATACTATAAGGGGATCACATAGAGTCAGCCTACCCAATAAATGAGAGGGTAAAGGGGCCAATACAGATGTGCAGTTTGTAGAGAGATGAGGATGTTGCCAGAGCGAGGAGCCTAATGTGTCTGTCTGGCAGATTCTGTGGATTCGTGGCTCGGAGAAGTTCTCATGATTGACCAGAGCAGATGAAGAAGATGAAAAGGGGAGAACTCTGATGAGAGAAGATGTCCCCTGTGAGTCACTGGATATAACTGCACTGTAATATATGGTCTACAGAGCTGTGTAGAGCTGGCTCTACCTCTATATGACTGTATGAGGTAATATTGATCCTTGTACAGTGGATTTTATTCAGTAACAGTGGTGGCATAAGAAAATCAGTGTTGCGCTACCCTGTGATTGTGGGAGAAGTGTTTCTGCATGGTTAGGGGTGAGGCTTGTGGGATGGGTGTGGTTAGGGGCATGGCTTTTTGTTTGTTTGGGGCGTGTCTATGTCCCTCTTTGCACTCAAAGTCAAAGTTGGGAGATATGGTGTGGAAAGCAGCCCGAGAGAGAAGAAGAGGGAGAAGACTGAGCTGTAAGTGCTGTGTGTCAATGTCAGTTAGTGTCTGGGGTAGTCAGTTAGTGTCAGTCAGTGCTAGTGTCTGTGGTAGTCAGTCAGTCAGTCAGTGTCTGTCAGTCAGTCAGCCAGTCAGTGTGTTAGTGTCAGTCAGTTAGTCAGTGTCAATAATGTGTGTTTGTGTATGTTAGTGGTTTCTCAAGTGACTGTACATAGTGTGTGGATAATAAGTACATATTGGATGGATGAGGGGCCGCTGAGGCTATGTCGCTCAAGGGCCCTCAAAAACCTGGAGACGGCTCTGCAGCATTATGACCTCCTAAGAAGTCCAGAGGTTGAGGGGCAAACTCAGGACCAAGAACCTTGTACCTTCTTGGAGAAATTATCAAGTTAGTGGCTTTCTGCTAAGTTAGTCTCTGATACATGGCTTTGGTATATAGCCAATGTTTGAGTATCTTCTCTTAAGGTAGCAGGGACCAATCTTATTTTGCCACAGGGGCCTATGTAGTCTAGTTATGTCAGTCATGTCCCTGTATATTTGTGCCAGATAAATGCCAGCAGATTTCACTTTCCCTACTATGGCATCCACAACCTGTTGTAGATTTTCAGTATACTCATTTTGCACTTTTCCATATACTCATTTTGTGAACCGCTCCTACAACATTCAGCTCCCTCCTAGCCACAGTGTCCCTACAAATGCCAGCAGCGGCGAAACCCACAATGCCTCCATAATAGACGGTCAGTGTACCCATCGTGCCCATTACAGTTCCCTATTACAGTGCCCGTTGGAGCATCCCTATGTTTCAGACACTGTGCCAGCTGCACAAACCATTTTGATCATACAATTCCCACTATGGTGTCTGTACAGATAGCAGTCGCTGTATAAGTGCCAGGCCCACCGTCTGCATAACTCCCAGCGCCCCAAGCAGGTTCAGAATTTCATGCTCTGTGTACTTCATTGACAATGATGGGATTCATGCTGCAAAACACTCCAGTGCATCCTTCCCCGATTTAAAGGGGGTGATTGTAGTAATGAATATGTGTTAGGGAACGGCTTTATATCTAATTCCCTATTGAATAATTAAAGCAACACCCAAGGTGCAGCTATACTATTCCCTTAAACTAGCCTTTATAACATGTTTACCTATACGTGTTATTATTTGACCCCTGAAATATTTGTACTTATAAGTTTGAATGATTTTTGTGTTCCTGAGGAGCCTGCGCACTATAGCTCTATAGATGCTGTACAGCAGAATCCCCTCTTACCTTCCCTGGGCTGAAGGCTCCTTGTGATTGGCCAGAAGTTTCTTTTCCCCCCGGGAAGGGTGTGTGGGATCTGACTTATGCAGCAGGTTCTGATAGGCTGTGTTTTGTTCTTATAGACCCCATCCCTCCTACTGCAGTGGGGTGGAAATTAGGCAGTCTGTGCTTTGTGAAGAAAGTTTTCATTCATGCTGGTCTCTGAGCTCTCTTTGAGAAAAGGACCAATGTTGCTTTGTTAATGTGGAACTAAGGGAGGTGATTCTTGGAGCATGGAGCTGTGCGCTGTTCTACTCTGGGCTCTTCTTGCTGGAGTTTATGGCAGTAAGTAATATATTAAGAACGTATGTTTTCTGTAGACATGACATGAGCAGCCATAGAAGGGACTCCTTCAGTGCTGTTCTCATCTGTCAACCTGATGGCAACTTATCAAATGTGTGAGCTCAGCTAAAAGTCTTTGGAGCGGACAGATACAGAATGTTGTAATTGTTTTGAATCATTTTTGTATGTTGTATGGATTAGATGTAGCTTAACGCTAATACCTAATGTTTACCTCCTGTAGGAATATGTCAGTCAGAGAGGTAATGAAGAGACAAGACTGCAATATGCTATATTTATATAGAATCACACCCTCTCAGTATGGGCAGATGTTATGGGTCAGGACTATTTGCCATACCGTGTCCTCCTTTATAGTCTCAGTACCAGTTATGGCACCAGTTCACTTGCCTGTTGCAGTTGTGCCCTTTTAATGTCCAAGAAAGATATTGGAGGATAATGGAAGCAATGCAAAAAATATACTATCAATGTCTGATACCCACGGGTCCAGGGGGCTATATTGGTGTCTGCTGGAATGGCCTTATCCTGAGGACACATACACATACTCTAAGAGGTTGTGACCTCGGGACAATAGCAGGCAGAGGTGATAGGAGATGATGTGGTGCAGCAAGGTCCTAGTGCTTCTGCCACTTCATTCTAGTAAGTGGGATTGACAGCAACTAATCCGATCAGAGATGATGTTATATCCTGGTGATAGGTCATCAATTCCTGTTAAATTAGGACATCTATAAGACACCTAAAAAGGGTGAATCAACAGGTGCTGTCAGCTAAGCGGCCTGCAGGAGAGATGCTGGTTGATGAGATTATCCTTGTAATGCTTCATCCTCATCTCCCAAGTGTGGACTCCAGTACAGTCCCTGCTCTGTATCCGCTGCTTTGTTCTTTATGAGCATCTTTATCTAATATACCCCTGTCACCATCTCTCAAAGTATTTTTAAGGCTGGGTTCACACTATGTATATTTCAGGCAGTATTTGGTCCTCATGTCAGGTCCTCATAGCAACCAAAACCAGGAGTGGATTGAAAACACAGAAAGGATCTGTTCACACAATGTTGAAATTGAGTGGATGGCCGCCATATAACAGTAAATAACGGCCATTATTTCAATACCACAGCCGTTGTTTTAAAATAACAGCAAATATTTGCCATTAAATGATGGCCATCCACTCAATTACAACATTATGTGAACAGAGCCTTTCTGTGTTTTCAATCCACTCCTGGTTTTGGTTGCTATACAGCCTCACAAATACAGCCTCAAATATACATAGTGTGAAACCAGCCTTAAGGTGTAAATGTATTTTTATAAATATAGCTGCTAAAGGAGACCTGTCAGCTGTTTCATGCTGCCTTAGTGCATTGTATTGAGGGTGTCTATGCCCATTTCATGCTGCCTGTGGTTTGGGCAACATGAAACAGCTGACAGGTTCCCTTTAAGTCCTGAAGTAATAGTGTATCTAATATTACATTTTCTTTAAGCCCAATATAAATTAGCATTCCAAGATATGTAAGCAGCTATTCACTTCAGCAGTAATGGACCAGGGTGAGTTTGACAGTTTCCATTACCATAGCTAGTAGGACAGGGGTCAGGGACCCTTGTTAGATAGATGGATCTTATAAATAGATAGATGGGAATAATCTAAACATGCACATCCATAATCTCAATTAAGTACTAACATTCAACAGTCAGCGATAACACCCACTTATAATAAAGGACTATGGCAGCAAGTATGTAGTATGGGTACATTGTGACAGCAAGTATATTAGCATATACCCACCAGTAATTTCTATCTTCACAATTCCAAGTGAACCCTACCCTGAAACAGCTTCGCCAAGCTGGCTGAAAATTTACTCCTTGGTAAGAACAATTTCCAGCTAGAAACAGAGGAGGAGCTCAAGGAGGCAGAATCCTGGATGTTTGTGCCCCATAATTCTCTGATAAAACAAGAATTTTTATTAGTGCGGAAATGCTTTAAAAAGAAGTTTGGATGGTGAGGGCAGATTTCTATCTAATAGGTCAGTTATGCCTCCAACCAGGACACCCTATAGTGGACCACAGTCATTGTGGAGCACAAGCATTGCTGCAGACCCCCTGGTATGTAGTATGGCTCAGGCAGTCATAAAGGTTAGTCAGGACAACTGGCGTTTCCATTGGGAATGGTAGGAAGCCAAGATGGGTGGGCTTGGGATTCAGGACATCTGGGTTACCCGAGCTCATGGAGTGCAAGTCAAACAGTGGATTAGGGTCCTCTTTGCTTCAAGCCAAAAAATCTTATTAAATATAAACACTACTGGCACATTTTTGCCAAAAATAATAGTTGTGATTATTATGTGTTACGTACAGTGTGAACGCAGGTGTTTTATGTGTGTTTTACAGCTGCTTTATAGAAGAGGTCAGTCAGGTCTGAAAGTCTTAATACATTACCTATGCTGCTGCCAATTTCAGTGGAACATTGTAATTAGAGGGGGACAGGCAACAGATGTTGGAGTGGAAGAGTCCGATCTACTCTGCTAATATGTTGTGATTACATCTCTTTGCATGCAGTTTTCACCTTGTAGGTAGAGATGAGCGACCCTCAGTACACTCAGGTTCGGACAGCATTTGATTACCGGTGGCTAAAGAAGTTGGATGCAGCCTGGAAAACATGGTTACAGCCATAGGCCATGTTCAGACCATTACAAGAGACCAGCCGTTCTGTGACCGTATACACAATGTGTATACACTCCGGACGGGATTCCATAGATGGCAATGTGACGTATATTTTCGTATTAATCAATGCCGCTGTTGCAATCAGCAACAACAGCTGTAGTTTTATGAAAATATACGTAGTGTTAACATAGCCATAGGCTGTATCCATGTTTTCCAGGACTTCCTAGGGCGGCATCCAACTTCTTGAGCCATCGGTAATTAAATGCTGTCCAAACTCGAGTATGTTCTAAGGATCTCTACTTATATAATAACTCTAATGGACGCTTCTTATATAATAACTCTAATGGCTGCTGACCTCTTGTGACTACACTATACCCAGGACTGAGACCCCCACGATCTCTAGATATAGTTAAGAGAAGAATTTTAATTCTTGTCTTGCTGCTTAATATGTCTCCTCCTGAGTCGGGAGTGAATGGGGAGCTGGGAAGTGAAGTGTACAGCCGTGCGCTTCTCCTGGCTATATCTAGAGATCAATGGGGATCTTAGCACTGAGACCCTGACCAATCAAAACTTTTGATATGTCTGTACATCATGTAATAACATGTTGAATGTGGATGTTACAATATGTAACAATATGATGTTTTAGCCATGTGAAACTGTACCAAGGGTTCTTGCAGAGTAGAATATAGTAGTCTGTACTAATTCTAGTGGGTATGTCATTTAAATCGTTCCTAAATTCAGCCATTCAGCTGGCTTCTGATGTCAGAACATCAACCATCATTAAAATGCCGATCCTACATCAATGTATGGGGCTCTGGCACTTATGAGAACTTTTCTCTGTGGTTTGCACAATAGAATTAATTGCTGCGTCTCTCGGCTGTCACTTGTGGCTCTATGGCTGGTTTCTACACAGTATTTTTTTTTATTTTTTATAATGCAGTTCTTTGAGCCAAATCTAGAAGCTGATCCACAGGATGGAGAAGTTCTTCCTTTCTATTTCTGATTCCTTCTGCATTGTAGTTGTGGTGGTTGGATTCAATATTCATATGATATTCAAACGTATGTACATAGGGTATGGAAAGTAACTACTTATTCACCAGATGTAAGAATTTTATACTATGCAGGTTTCTGGGAAAGTTTAGAGACAGCCAATATTCAATTTATACAGGTGTCTTCCATCTTTCTAAGGCTGCTGAGTAGCAAATCCATCTAGTTATGCAGGGATAAAAATGCATACAGAAGAGCAAATAGCAAACCAAAAAACATGTGGATTTAAAATTCAATAATATTTGTTTTTTATTGTGGTTTTTCCTAATTGAGGTAAATGGACATAAAAATTACAGTGAAAAGAAACTGCAGCATATGGAAGTTCATAAATTCTCTTTTACTACATTGCACATATGGCTATAGCAGTAAAACACTGAATTGCAATGTAAATGCCCTTTGTGACCTCAAACTTATAACCATGTCCTAGTACAAATCTATGATTTGGGATTCAAACAAAATCTGCGGCTAGGATAGTGTTGCTGTGCATATATACAGAATACAACAAAGTGGTGAGTGTCTGTATAGTTCATGGAAGTTCATCAGTGTTTATAACAAAGTGGTTAAACTATCTGTGATTTTACTGTGTTCTGCCTGTTTGCGGCAGAATAAAATGCAATAAAATGCAACACATAACACATAACAATGCCTGCGACAAAGAGAAGACTCCAACAATGGAAGATATATCCTCTCCTCATTCAGAGCTGTGGACAGATGTGACTGTAGAGTGTCGGTGGGGAGGAAAGACGCCTTTGTTCCTGGTTAGTTTTATTCTGTCTGATTGACTTTAAATAGTGGGAAGTAAATGGGTCACAGAGAAAGTTGTAGAAAATGGCCACCTCCAATGGGTTAGTAACATTAAATCATCATTATCTCTGGTCTGGCAACTCAAAGTGGACTGACTAAATTTTCTGCATCTTGATGTTGAAATATTGCGACAAATTTGAGTAATCTATGGTGGATAGCATCAGGTTTTGTGATATACCTGCAAGGCCAGTCCTAGGTGCCCAGAATGGGATCATATGCAAGTAATGGAAACAACCAATGATCTCTGGCCAGATCATCTCGTCCGGTACTTAAGTACCGACCGGATGAACCTTTCGGCCGCAGAGCTCTGATGCGGGCGCATCAGCGCGCGCCCGCATCAGAGCTTCCCATAGCGCACAGTGAAGTGAACTGACAGTGTGAACTGACAGGCCTTTCTGTGGCCGGAATTCACTGAATACAGATGGGTAGACCCCTTTAACCATTCTCTGACTTTCACTTTTGGGAACTATATCATGTTAATATCATCAGCCTTGAGGTTGGCACCATCAGCAGTTCAGTATAATCTGTAGTCATTCAGTACTGTAAGACTCTCATGTATACTGCTTACAGGAAATAAAGTACATTGGATTTTGATCTGCAAACCCTTTAATCCTGATATTAGAAGTGTTTGCACATGTACAAAGTTTGGTCGTGGTAATGACACTGTTACACAATTGCTTATAAAACTGTTCACTCTTGTAATAGTTAGAGTGGCTCCAAACTGTCTTCACTTTACTATGATTTACTACTTGGCTACTGTACTTTTTTTTGGCTTCTGCACTATATACAGTGACATGTATATTGGACTAAACAGGACTTTTCTTGACTTATAGGTGCAACAGAAAATGGAGCAGATCTGGGACCTTGTATGTCAGAATGTCCAAGTACGTTTACAATATTTAGTAGTTATATCGATCAGAAATATAGTATACACAAGCCAGTGGAAGACAAAGCCCTACCTGGCATTCATCATTCATTAAACAAAACATACAGAGCGATACAGAGTTATAAAATGAAGTTATGAAAAGAATACTGAATGGGGACTAGTGTACCAACCTTAATCATCAGGAGCTGCCATGTCCCGACAAGAAAAGCTTACTGTATGTCTCATTGACAATCCAGCCCGGCATAGAAAGCAATCTGTTCAGGATTATCATCCCTACTAAAGACATTTGGAGAACCAATATTTGTATACTAGTGGTGTATATGCTCATGTTCTGTCTGTGAACAGGAGCTTTATGATTTGTAGGTGGGTGCAGGAGTTCTGAGTAATGTGCTGTTTTTATGTGTTTTACATGGATTCACCCCCTCTGGATACAGAAAAACAGCTAATTGGAGTCCTCTTTGAGACATGGATCATGTGTCCTCCCTCTCTTCAGTGGGCTAGGTTAGCAATTATAACCTTGTCCAGTGAAGAGATGGAGGGCACGTGACCCACTGACATCACCTTCAGCCATGCCTATGCCTCCCCCTCCTCTCACCCCCTTCTGGAGGGAATAGGAACGAGCAACAAGCTGCAGTGTACAATGCGTTGGACACTTTGGCACCTCACCCAACACCAGCCCTCCCCGTACATGGCTGGCAGTGCATCCCCAGTCATTCTCATCCCCGAAACCTTACCCATCAACCCCCCTCCCCCTGGCTGATGGCAGCGCATCTTCAGTCATCCTTGTCACCTCACCCACCAAACCCCCCGCCACTGGCAGTGCATACCCAGTCATCCCCACATCACCATTTCTGGCACCTCACCCACCAGCCAACCAACCAGCCAACACTCCCGCTGAAGGTTATTAGCCTGTACGCAGTGCCTGATCCCAAAGCCAAGCCTGGCCTGAAGGTTCTGCTGTCACTGCAGGGGTCCAGACTGGGGGGCAGCTCCTGGTGACATCCCCATATAGACTCCACATTACACAGCAACCATGTTGATCTGATCTGTGGGTATCAGCTCTGCTACATGATGTGGGGATACTCTCTGCTACCTCATCAGCTCTGCTACATAATGTGGGTATCAGCTCTGCTACATCATGTGGGTTTCAGCTCTGCTACATCACGGACCAATTAGGGAGGAGCACAGCATAATGGGAAATGTTGTTCCCTGGCCGGCGCCATCTTGGATGTAGACCAGTTGTAGAAAACTCAGGAATGGCAGCTAGAAAGACAGGGATTGCTTAAAATACTTAAGGAGACTTTGTGAGTAAGAACAGCTAGGTTTGAGAGCATTTCATTTTTTGCCTCTAGGGTGGAATACCCCTTTAAGTAAATCCCAACAATTCTGGGGCTCCCTGTGTGGCAGCCACAGACATATATTCCAGCTCGGGGCTGGCGTAGATTTCCACTACAACTTATGCATGTTAGAAGGCGATCAAAGGCATACTAATTCCCTAAGACTAAGAATCTGCCTTCAGGAGACTGGACCTGGATACAAGTAAGTATAGCTCTGTTTAAAAGCAGGATAACTATAATGAATGAAAATAATGTAAATTGCAAACATGCTTTATATCACATCCCCAGCTGATTTAAATTTCAAAAGTTTTAACGACACGTACACTTTAAGAAGAGGATTACACAGATGTGTAGAAACTCAAAGGCCATTCCTGCTCTTCTGGGAATTCTGGGAAGAAAATATATGCAAAACAGCTCTCCCACTACTTTAATAAGGCGGCTGTCAGTGTTGCACTAGCATGTATTGTATGCCAAGCCAAAAAGCTCTTGAAAAGGAAAGACTGCCCATCTGCAGACAGCTGTTTTGTGGTTATTGCCCCTTGCCCGTATCCCTGCGATCATATGACCGATCATATGACAATAGGGCACTCACTAACTAACCAACACCCTGCTCTGTATTGAAAAGGGGCAATAAACCTGACACAGCTACTGTATCGACAGATGGGTAGTCTTTCTTTTTGGAGAGATTTTTGGCTTGGCATGTGTCAATGTTTTAAGACTCCTCAGTAAATCTGCACAATTGTCAATTGCGGTATATTGTATACATATAGTTCACTGCTCGAAGACTCCATCTAGTAAGACAATCCCAGATCCCAAGTGACAACTTTCTAATGCTCTGACTGATGAATAATTACTGTGTTTTCCTCTACATGAACCTTTTGTTTTTGTGAGTACTGAATGATATAGTACAACCAAACTATAAATCACATGACATCAGCTGTTTTCCTTACATGAAACATCTGAAGACGATTCTGAGTTGTCTGCCTATGAGTCACACATGCAAAGTTTCACGCTCCTTTGTGTTGCCTCATAGACGTAGAGCTAATTACTGTATAAACTGAAGAGCTGGCCATAACATCTGCATTTAGTGGAACTTTTTTTCCCACAATGAAATTTTTTCCTTACTCTGGCTTTTTATAACAATAATAAAGGTCTAATTAAAAAAATATTGAATCTGGAAGTTTCATTAATACTCAATGTGCAATCATATTTCTATATGAGTGCTACAAGAATGTATGAAAGTTCTCTGTTACAAAAACAGCAGTATTCTAGTCCAAGGACTGTTTTTGGTTCTGCAGCTCAGCCCTATTAACTTCAATGGGACTGAAATGCACAGCCCATAGAAAAAAGTGGTGGTCCTTTTTGGAAAAAAAACTAAACTTTCTAAGGTCACACATTCCTATAAAAGTAACTATAAAACTTTCCAGAAAAAGAAGCTAAATCAAGTTTAATTGGCATTATGGACTGTGGTCGACAACTCATGCTCCATAGAAACTCATAGAACCTAAGGCAGTGCATCTGCAATTGTCATTTCTAGGTATGAGGATTGGTTTGTTCCTTTTATTTTACACATCTTGTCTTCTTAGGTACCGGTCAGCTGGCATTCCAGAAGGGATACAGATACACCTACAGTTATTCTACAGTCACTGCGACATTTTTACAAGGAACTTCCTCGGACAAGAGTCTTCTAACATTAGAATGTTTGGTTCAGATAGAAGTCATAGGAAAATGTCATATGCTTTTAAAGGTGGGTATAGTTTTTTTTTTTATTATAAGTAAAATAAGTATAAATATATGTATAAGGCTATGTTCACACAACGTAAGTTCAGTGGGAATCACAGCTGTGATTCCCATGGAACTTACATAGTCCTGCCTTCTGAGGGAATCCCGGCCGGAGTGTATACACATAGTATACACTCTGACCGGGATTCCTAGCAACGCCGTTGAAAAACCTTGTCAGTGCACACTATGTGGTCGAGCAGCTCCGACCGCAGGCTCCATAGTGAGCTGTGGGGAGTTGTGATGCGGGCACACATAGATGCGCTTGCATCAGAACTCTGCGGACCTAAAGATCATCCATCCGGTACCGGCCGGGATGATCTTTTCAGAGACCGGACGTTCTGGAACGGCCGTCTCTTACAGTGTGTGAACATAGCCTAAGTATGTATATATGTATAAGTATAAATACAGTGTAGCAATCCAATACTGGACATGAAGCTCCCTCTGCAAATTCCTGTAGTTAGATAGAAGTGGTGTTATATGTCTGCTGAAATTCTCCCTTGTTGAGCATATAGCCCATAAATATAGAAACTCAGACCACTGTATTTAACACTGTCAAAATAGGAGAACTAAACCATATACAGGTTGTATGGTATATTTGGTTTACATGTTTAGTGCACTATGCTATGTTGCTATAATGCGCTATGTTTGGTGCATAATAAGTGATTCTCAGTTGCTGTGTACCACAGTTTTGGTGCGCTTGCACAAAACCTTTTTGTGCAAAACTCATAATAAATGTGTTCCATTGTGTATAGGACATGCCTATACCTTTTATTAAAGCAGTTGTAATAGGAAACCATACAATGTATACAGTATATATGGGCACTGCCCAAGAGATATCAGCATTTACACATTTCCCACTGCTTATGTATCAACTGTGAATTCCAGAATAAATTTTATGTTGTGTTAACATTCCTTTTTTTTTTGTATTCTCTTATAGATTCAGAATTCACACTTAAAGGCAAATGTAACATCAAAGCAAGGTTCACAGAAGGAATTCAATGAGTTAAGGTGAAAACAGAACAACATGGATTCCTTTATATCCTTATCACATATGCTACTTTAGGGGTTTATCATGGTAAAATATAAATGTAGGAAGGTTAAATGGCCGGCATTGCAGAAACAGACCAGTGGGCAGTTTTATGAATTTTTAGTAAGTTCTATAGATGGTAATTGGACATGTGTAAAAAGTGTAACACAGCTATAACCCCTGATTTAGCTTGCACTGCTCGTCCCTTCTCTTTGTAATGGCCAGACCTTTAGTTCAGTGACCTGTATAATTATGGACCAATTAGCAGTGCTGTATTTGATAAGTGCTGATTGGTGGAGCAGCTTTCAGTCGGCACCTTGAATAGTACAGTAGATGAGTGGCTGATTACCAATCGGCACTTTACCTTCACTAACAAGCTCTGATTTGAAATCAAATACATAAGCTATTGGGAAAATCTATTAATGGCTTTGCACTCTTTATTTTTACTACATTTCTCACTTTTTACTCATTTTACTACTTGAAAAGCAGTTAGAAAAGTAGTTATGGGTTACTACGAGGCCATCTGATTCATATGTCATTAGATAGATAGATAGATGATAGATACATAGAAGATAGATAGATAGATAGATAGATAGATGATAGATACATAGAAGATAGATAGATAGATAGATAGATAGATAGATATGAGATAGATACAGTAGATAGATAGATAGATAGATAGATAGATAGTAACATAGTAACATAGTTAATAGGGTTGAAAGAAGACAAGAGTCCATCTCTTGTCAACCTAGAGAAACCCTACTGAGTTGATCCAGGGGAAGGTAAAAACCCCTATGAGGCAGATACCAATTGCCCCATCACAGGGAGAAAATTCCTTCCCGACTCCAATGGCAATCAGAATAATCCTGGATCAACATATCCCCAGAAATCTAATGTCCATAACTTGTAATATTTTATCATTGAAGAAAAGCATCCAGGCCTCCCTTGAGCTTATCTAATGAATCGGCCATGACAACATCATGTGGCAGAGAGTTGCACAGTCTTACCGCTTGTACAGTAAAGAATCCGCATTGATGCTGATGGTGAAATCTTCTTTCCTCTAGATGTAAAGGATGCCCCCTTGTCATGGTTACAGACCTAGGAGTAAAAAGACCACTACAAAGACCTCTGTACTGTCCATTCATATATTTGTACATTGTGATCAGATCGCCCCTAAGACGTCTTTTTTCTAGTGTAAATAACCCCAAGTTTGATAACCTGTCTTGGTACTGTAACCCACCCATTCCCTTAAAGCGACTCTGTACCCACAATCTGACCCCCCCCCCCAAACCACTTAGGTTAGGAAGCAATCTGCCTGGAGCATTCCTAATGATGAGGAGGGCGGGGAGGAGGGACAGAGGGGGTGGTGCAAAGTTAGGGCACAGATACTCCCATAGGGCACGGAGCTGCAATTTTAAAAGTAATTTTTTATGACAATAACTGCATCACCTGCCAAACGGACCGGAGGACAGATCTTTGATTAAAAGCAGCTATCTGAAGGTACAAGCGGTTTGAGGGGTCAGATTGTAGCTACAAAGTCGCTTTAATGACCTTTGCTGCCCTCCTCTGCACCCGCTCCAGTTCAGCTGTGTCCTTCTTATATACCAGTGCCCAAAACTGTACACAGTATTCCATGTGTGGTCTGACCAGTGATTTATGAAGATAGATAAAGATAGATAGGAGATAGATAGATAGATAGATAGATAGATAGATAGATAGATAGATAGATAGATAGGAGAAAGATTGCATGTGGATACTGTAAGAAGGTATGACATGTTCTGTGATCATATTATTCTTAATAATTCTTGTGTATATAATTTATTTTTTCCCTTTGTGATGGCGACAGGGACATTCTAGAAATGCATCCCCTGCAGTTTTCATATCATGATGGGAAAATACAAAGGATTTGTCCTGTGCGAGAGGAGAAGACATGGGCTCTTAATGTCAAGAGAGGGATTCTAAGTGTCCTGCAGGGTAACCTTAAGACGCCTTCTGCTGGACGGAGCATTGATGAGGTAAAACACAAGTGTCAAACTCGCGGCCCTTTAGCTGCTGCAAGACTACTTTTCCCATCATGCCTGGACAGCCAAATCCAGAGATGGGAATTGTAGTTCTGCAACAGTTGGAGGTCTGTAAGTTGGACACCAATGTGGTTAGGTATCCATGTCTGTTGTCTCCTATTCCCACCATTTTTCCTTACTTACCACTGACTTTCCTGTTTTCCTGTAGTTGTGTTCAGCACTATAATTATTCTCACCATCTGTCTGTGAGTGTTACATAGTGGGATGAACATTCCCACACTATGCTCCTGAGGGATCAGGTTTGGCTTCAGCTGAATGACTCTGCTGTGTCCATGGTTTATGGCTGGGTAGCAGATGTTAATATGCACATACTGTAACTGGAGGACCCCATACATTATATTTGCATTGTAGATGTAATACTTTATGATATCAGCATCAGTATAGTATCTTTTCTTTGCAGGTGGATGTCTTAGGAAGATGCCTTACGACATATGGGTTTAGAGGACGATCTGTCTGGAAGAAAAAAGATTTGACTCAGTGTTCAAACAGGATATTAGGATCCACGTCTCTGAGATCAGTCCCTCTTCCTGGTAAAACTGTAAGTATCTGGACCAATTGTTTAGGGACAATGGCTACACGTATTCTCCAGCAACCGTTACGCAGCTTTGCAGAATATTCACATTACCCTTTTTATTGGACTCAATGTTCCAGACTGTAAACTACAGAAGATTCCATTACAATCTATGGCAGCCACAGAAACCTCACTTAGTTCCTATTCACAGATGTTCTCTACCATCTACTGGATGCTCTTTCTAAAATACAATCTTCAGGGACCAATTGAGGGTAGTCTTGTGTATCGATGGGATGCCTGTCCTCATACAAAGGGCACAGCACTTAAAGGAGAAGTCTGGCAAAAATGTAAAAAGTTATACAAATCCCCAATAGACACTAGTTATGGGAAATGCTTATAAAGTGCTTTTTCCCCTGCACTTACTACTGCATCAAGGCTTCACTTCCTGGATAACATGGTGATGTCACGACCCGACTTCCAGAGCTGTGCGGTCTGTGGCTGTGATCCCCCCCCCCACTAATGAAAACATATTACAAAGTTAAATAACTTTGGAATGTGCTTTAATTACCGTTCTGTCCCCCTTCCCTATCACCCCCCCACCCTCTGCGGAAGTATTAAAACACATACCTACCTGATCCTAGTGCCATCTTGTGTCAATGACGTCTTCACAGTGGGCCAGCCCCACTGTGAGACGTCAGCAGATGACTGACAGCTTGCTCAGCTTCGATTGGCTGAGCAAGCTGTCAGTCATCTGACATTGCTGGCTGAAGAAGAAGAAGGAAGTGATGCAGAGAAGAAGATGCCGACAAGAGTTCCAGGGACCCGCAATCGGTGGGAAATTTGAATAGAGACAGTTCAAGGAGTAGAGGTGAGTACAGAAACGGTGTTTGCTGTTGTTGTTTTTTTTGTGTCCTTTGAGCTGTAATGCCATTATACATTTATTCTCTTTAAAATACTGCAGTATAGCATCTCTTTACCCACAATAGAGGTTAAAGAGAATCTAACAGCAGGCAATAAGACTCTAACATGCTGCTATGTTTCCATAAGGAAGGGGATGCTGAAAATAAAAGTGATTTCTTACCATTATACTCAGTGCCAGGATTACCACCGATCTAGCACACCGATCTACCCGCCCGGTCCACCTCCCTTTTAAATATACATTTGGTGCTCCACAGAGATGAGCCCTGGAATGACACCACTGCAGCGCTGCCTCAATATTCATTAGAAGGGGTGGGTCATGGGAGGGATCAGTCCTCAGATCATTCTCAACATCCCCAGAACTAAGGGAATATAACTGCAGGGTAAGTTATCTAACCTGCTGTTAGCCTTTAAACCTACAGACCTATAGTTTCCAGGATTGCTTTTTGACCCCTTTTTAATTATTGGTACCACATTTGCTATGCATCAATCCTGTAGAACAGATCCTGTCCATATTAAATGTTAGAAATAATCTGTCTATGATATTACTTAACTCCCTTAGAATACTAGGCTGAATGCCATCTGGACCTTGTGATTTGTCTGGTAATTGTCACACACAGTATAATTGAGGTAAAATACAGCCTAAGGGCAGCTTCACACGTAGCGGATTTCTTGCTGCGAGTCCTGCAGCGAAATCCACTGCAATTGTTGCTACTGTGAGTTTGAATGGGGTTACATAGTCACAGCGGAATTTTCATTGCCACCCAGCATACTTTACCTGGTCCATGATCCGGCTGCATCTGAGGCTCCCAATTCCAGTAGGTCCTGCCTAGCCAATAAGTGACTGCGGTGGGGCAATTAAAAGCAAGTCTAGCAATTAGTTTCCCCCACAGATTACAGCTAGACTCTGTGGTTTTGACACCCTTTGATCAGCAAGGCATTATTGCTTAAAAAGGTTTTCTTTTTCCAAATTGGACAATTTCTTCAGCAATTCTTGAATTTAGTTTTTGAATTTTGAGCTAGCTTTACTGTAATTTCCCACAAGTCGAATCATAAGTGCAACAAAATATTTATAGAGGGCTTAGCTTCTTAAATGCTACTGTTCATAGCTTAACATTTTAAACCCTTTTAATAAATGATCTAACTTTGTTTTGACAAGTTATTTGTAGACCTAGTGCCAGATATGATATTTTGCTAGAATAAGTTAGCTATTCTTGGACCACCATAACAGCCTTCTGTTTATCTAGTCTAACCTAACCTTCATTGGGATGAGCTGGTTTCCTTCCAGAAAAGTAGACTTTACAAGGCCAGTTAAAATCAGTATTGTATTTAATAACTCTTTTTATAACATGCACCATGCCAATTGAAAGTTATATAGATTTTATTGCTTGATGTTATACCAGTATAACTGTATAGGAGTGTTGTTTTCACATGTGGGTGGTAAAAAACTATTGTTTTGTGGTGAGTTCTCAGAAATGGAAATATAGTGAATCCCATGGATGTCACAGGCACAGAAGCTGTGCCAGTGCCTTCCGTGGTTGTTAGTGATAGCCAGGCACTCGCTGCAACCACTGGGACCAGAGTTGTCCTCAGATTCCCAGCAGTCAACCCTGTAGATGCTGAGGTCAGTGTCATCGCAGCATCTATAGGGAGAAAAGAGATAGAAATCTTCCTCTGTTCACGTCTCATTGGTAGCTATGACAACTAGAGGCCTCTAGTGTCATTGCTATGTAAGTCGATCAAACTCTGCCATGTAAGAGGCATAATACACAGCGGTCAAATAATGCAAATTGTTTAAAAATAATAATGTAGAAAAAAGTACACATATTTGGTATCCCCGCATGCATAATAACACTGGTAATAACACTATTGAAAGATTTAACACACGTGGTGACTGCAGAAAATTCAAACTAACCACTAACTTAGTACAATACGTCAAAAAACAACAGACTCAGAATTGCTAGGATAAGTTAAAGCAACCCAGAGCTATAACCACATAAAGTGAGACAGGTCAGATTTGAAAAATTGGCCCTGGTTCTTAAGGCCATTTCTGGTCCAGTCCTGAAAGTATAAAGTGTAAAAGAAAAACATATTTTACAATGTCCGCTGTTTTTTTTTTTAACTTTAGTATAACACATTGCATTGTTGTATTTTTTTCCAACATTTTTTTACACCTGTATTATGCTTTTACTGTGAGGGGAAAAAAAAGCCAAAAAGGCTGCATCAGTTGTTATATTTTTTTTTTTTACCTGCATTAAATTGGTTTAATACATAAGGCCATGTTCACACAACGTATGAGATCGGCGGTTCCGTGACCCGGCCGGGTCTGAAAAGATTATACCGGCCGGTACTGCAGTACCGGCTGGATGACCTTTAGGGTCGCAGAGTTTTGATGCGGTCGCATCCGTGCGCGCCCGCATCAGAACTCCCCACTGCACACTATGGAGCGTGCGGCCGGAGCCGCTAGCTCCATAGTGTGCACTGGCAGGGTTTTCTGCGGCCGCTATTCAATGAATAGCGGCCGCAGAAAACTGACGTCAGTTGTTTACGGCAGTGCTAGGGATCCCGGCCAGAGCGTATGCTATGTGTATACGCTCCGGCCGGGATCCTATAGACGCCAAGGTAAAGTATACTTTCGTAATAATGGTTTTACGAAAATAGCCTAAACAAGCATCTTATTAGAATATAATTTCTGTTCAAAATGAGATCAAATCACATTTTACTTGTCAGTGTTATCTCTCATACACAGTGAGTTTTAATGTCTAACATCTCATTTCGCTATTTCATAGGTAAATAACTGAGGCTAATAATGCTCCCTGAACCTCATGAATAATATTTATGAATAATATTCTTTAATAATTATCCATATATTTTTTTTCCACAGCAAATTCTTGATTCCAATCTGGAATGCATGCAATATTTTAAAGATGGTGTCTTAGCAGAAGCTACCTGTAGGGAATCTCATCTCGTCACACTATTTTCCAGAGAAGGAAATGGCGCTAAAACAAACACTGAAACTGTTCTTAAACTGCAGAAAACAGAAGTAGATACTATGCCAAATAAAGGTTAGAAATCAGAATCATTCTTTAATACTTGTTATTATCTATTTAGTCTCCTTCTCCCAGTTGTGAGCTTCTGCTTTCTGCTGAAGGCACAAAAACGGTATGTGAGCTTGTCTCCCCCCTCCCTTCTGAGACAGCTCATGTAAAAATGTTTCTGATTGGCTTTATCTGCAACATTGTAGCTTCTTTGTAATGCTGCGAGGGTTATTCTGAGGTCAAGTTGCTAATGTGATTAATCCTCCCAGTATTACAAAGAAGCTACAATGTTGCAGATAAAGCTAGTCAGAAACTTGTTTACATCAACTGTCTCAAGGCCCTATTCCACTAACAGAGCTGACGACGGATTATCTGCCAAAGATTTGAAGCCAAACCCAGGAACAGACTATAAACAGAGAACAGGTCATAAAGGAAAGACTGGATTTCTCCTCTATTCAAATCCACTCCTGGGTTTGGCTTCAAATCTTTGGCAGAAAATCTGTCGTCTGATCTGTTGGTGGAATAGGGCCTTCAGAAAGGAGGTGGGAGAGAAAAGCTCACACACAGATTGTTGTGTCTTTAGCAGAAAGCATCTGAGAAATGGGGGAAGAAGACTGTATAGATAATAATAAGTATGGAATTAATTTTTTGTCTCACCTTGGGCAACAACATATGAAAAGTTATGTTTGAGTGGAATACCCCTTTAAACCTAAACCTAAAAGAAAGTTGGTCTTTACATTCATTTTGTATGTGTATGCTTTTTGCTTTAAGAGCTGCCTGGTAGGGTTTATGTGACCAATCTGATGTATGAAAAGGAAACCGGTCCCGCCAAGCCAGGAGGAGAAGATGCAGCTGAAACTGTCAGAAACCTCTGCCAGTCTTCCCATTTGAACTATGAGGTACTGTAGAAAGGCAATGTATGTGGATGCTATACAACAAGTTCTTATTGGTTCTTATTATATGCAAGGATGTGATGGTTAAGTTAAAGGGGCACAACCTTATACAAAAGCTCTTCAGCTTTTGTAGCTGATATATGTGGTGTTAGCTTGACCGGTTACTTGCTGGATGGTACCGTGTGACGCCACTTCTATGGTGGTTGGTTGGAGTATAGCTCAGCCGGTGGTTGTACTGTCGTGACGCCAGTGCCATTTGGGCACACAGGTATGGAGGAACACCTGCTTTTAGTTTAAGGTGGTGAGCTATACCCTTGTGGGATAGAGTAGTTACTGTGTAGGTGCCGGAACTAACTCCTAACTAAGTCTTGTTATCATAAATAAAATCTTCTTTACTGTGAAAACACTTTGTACAACAGTTGATCATAGACAGTATATGTGACAGAACAGAATCTGTGAGACTTTGGTGTAGAAAAGCTGAGCTGACTTGGTTGTGTTCTGAAAAGCAAAGAGAAGTTTGTGCTGAGAGTTCAGAATAGTGGAGAGGAGTTTGTGCCTAGAGTCCAAACCCAGGGTATAAATGTGCTCTGCCGGAACTTTAGAAGAAGAAGAATTAGAATACTGAAGGATACTTAAAAGTAGAAAAGATACTTGTGCCTGTGTTTCGACCTTTTTTGTTGTGATACCACCTGACTCCCCTACAGTGTCGGGTGACTCGTCCTATTAGGGTGGTACAAGCCTCAGACCTTGTTACCTGAGTTGAGCAAGGTAGCCAAATTACCTTGTTACACCTGTGCTGCAAGATAGAGTATGTAGGCTTCTAGCAACTTTTCTCTATCCGGGTCAGTTCTTCTTGTTGAAGGATACTGTCCTGCTCTTTTAGAAGTGTTCACAGCATAGGTTAGGGGGTTTTCTTACTTTGTCCTCTCCCGAGTAGCTTAGCACTGCATACTAGGAATAGGTGTAGCTTTTGAAGAAAAGGTCTCTGTGTCTCCCATGTGCATCTATCCACTACCACACACTAGACTAGACTACACTGGACTGACTGGAGGGGGGACCTGGCATAACTTTCTCCAGGATGTGTAATGTCCCCTGTGAGTGGTGAAGACAGTGTAAAGAGAAAGAAGGATAGAGATAGGTGAAAGGAAAGAACAGCTCTCATTGGTGCGCAGATTACAACAAACAATCACCCCTTGTTCACTACAGCTGTGCAATATAGTGCACAAACAGATAACAGTGACATCTTGTGGTAAAATTTAGATACTACTTCATTACTAGGCTTAATTGAAGTACAGACTTCACCAAATATGTCATCATAAAATTCCAACTGAGTATGCTTTCATATAATTGTCTATGTAAGGGTTGCATATTACAGCTACACGTCCATACTCCTAGTAGCTAAAAGGACACTGTGCCAGTCTGGAGAGAATACACCACTTCCTGCAGGACATAAAGCAGCTGATACATACTGGAAGACTTGAGATTTTTTTATAGAAGTAAATTAGAAATCTGTGGCACTTGCTGGGACCAGTTAATTTGAAAGTAATAAAAATTTGGTGAATTTGGTAGACTTACAACATTCAGTTCTAATCTAATATATAATAAATATAGATACTAGACTGTAATAATCTAGACGTACATGGAATATTCAGTCTCGTGGGTTAGGAATATTCTTTAAATTCACCAGATTCCTTGGACACAGTCTTAGGCTGATACTGAAGTAGCAGCGAGATTACTGGAAGGCACTGTGAGAAAGTGGGCAGTGGCTGAGAGTTTCTAGAGCCTCCAGTTATTGATGTTCTTCTGAATGAGAATGTTCTAACCGCAGGAGTGCACCCGCTATAGTGCTTTCATTCATAGAATCTTATTAGTGTTTTACATGCTTGAGATTTTCCACAATGATGACTAGCAATATATGTGCGTTTGGTAGCGGTCACAGTAAGTGGTTTGATGACAAGATGAAAAATATGTAGAAAAGTATGTAAACGCACTGATTGAGCGTCCTACAGTATACAGCAGGCAATTCATGTACAGTGAAAGGTACCAGTGTCATAAGCTTTAATGCTTCCCCGATGCATAATTTGTATTATTTCATTAAAGGGGTATTCCCCTTTGCTAGGATATGCCATCCTTTTATGACCGGTCGGGGTCTGACCTCTGGGATCCCATCAATCCTGAGAATAATCAGAGCTAAAACGTCTTCACTGTTCCAATTTGCACAGTGATGCAGTGGCCACCTGGATTTGCAGGGACCAGCAAGTGAAACTATTCACTTGAATGGGACTGTAGGTGAGCTGCGGTACATGAAAAATAACAGTGATGGAGCTGTAGCACTAATCCATGCTTGGCGCCAGGTTTTTGCAGGCCCTCAGGTGACAGAGCCATACAGAGCCATCATCCATACACTATGCACAATCACTTGAGACACCACTAACATACACAAACTGACAATATTGACACAGACACTGACTGACTGACTGACACACACTGGCTTACTGACACTGACAGACTGACACAGACACTGACTGACTGATACACACTAACTTACTGCCTTATGGACACTGACAGACACAGGTACTGACTGACCGGCACTGACACACTCAGACACTAACACACAACACTTACAGCTCAGTCTTCTCCCTCTTCCTCTCTGTTGGGCTGCTCTCCACACTGTAAGGTTGAGGACCTTCAGGTCATGTGATCAGGTCCTTCATCCTTTTTTCTCTCTTTGCAGGTCCTGCTCCCTCTCCTGTGTTTTCTGATGTTCAGCCTGCTCACCCTGCAGTACAGTAAGGAGGCTGGACATTAGAACACTGGGCCCCTCTCCCTCTCTGGGCTCCTAGAGGCACTGTGGGCCTGGCACTTGCCGTGTAAGCCTGATGCTGATGCCGGCCCTGCACTAATCAGTACCATAGCCCCTATCTTTCTTAAGATTGGTGGGGTCCCAAAGGTCACACCCCTACTGATAATAAAAGCGAATGAACCATCAGGTACATCACTCTTTATTTTTATATTACCTGCGGGGATCCCAGTGGAAAGGTCCTTTTTTAAAAAAACGCCGCCTGTTCTCCTTAGTCAGTCAGTTTGTAATCCTTTGGTCAGTAGGCAAAGTAGTTAAAGCGAAGTAAAGGATAGCTGAAAGAGTACTTGTCATAAGAAAAAACTTCAGGCATGTCAAAGAGAAATTACAAATATAAAGAAAGTCCAATAGCACCAATGATCCCAGAAACTGCACAGAAGTGGATGCACGCTGGAAGCCATCAATCTTCGAGGCTGGCCAGTGTATCAAAATCCAAGAAGTCCAACAGCATTGCAGTTTCAAAATCTCAAAAGTTTATTGTGCACCCTGTACAACACAACATTTTGGCCTTTATCAAGCAAACTGGATGCACAGAAAACATTTGAGATTTTGAAATCACCAAGCGATACACTTGGACTTCTTAGATTAGGTCACAGAGACATGCCACAAGTTTTCAATGGTTTGGGTCTGAGTGTTCAGACCGTGACTGATCAGGAGAAAGAGCTGGGAGTCTCGTTCTGCTCAGACCTTCACACTCACTCTCGTTCTCACTCAGACCCTGACAGATCAAAACTTTTTTTTTACAAGTCAGTTTTTCTAATGGCATGTACTCTCTAAGGCAAGGGCTATATTCCAGCTGTCAACTGTTTCTACAGCTTATGTACTGTAAAAAAGGGAAAATTGGCAGCACGTCTATGACTGAATGCAGATTGCACGCTACTTGTGGCTTAAGTACAGACAAAAAAAACCCAGAAGGTGCAACAGCAACCCACAGGTGCAAGGGCTTACCTTATATACTCCTCCCAGTGTACACATGATAAACACCTGCTCTGTAGATATTAAAAAGTAAGGATCTTAGCAAACTATTTGATCAAACAGAATGTACCATGTCACCAAGGTTAAGGTGTCCTCAGAGCATTTTCACGCTAGCAATGGCCTCTCCTGGGCTTTAATAAGCTTATGTACTGTACTTGTGACATCTTCACACTACTGAGGTCTAATGTAGGTTTGACGGATTGGGATTCAGAGTTTCCCAGTATTTTATTTTATTTTCAAAGTCTCCAGCATATCCTCATATCGTCAATACAATTGTGTTAGTGTAAATGGTTGTAACCCCTGTTTTTACTGAGCGTCTCTCCATTTTTAGTAGTCAGGTGTTTCCTAAAGTCTGCCAGTCCCCTTGGTATGTAATCCATTATTTTGAGGTCACTGATAGTTTTGGCTCAGCCGTTATAAATTACTTCCAGTGAAATAGAACTGAAGGTCTTCCTGGTGCCATACAGTATGGAAATAGAGTATTTATGGGGCTCTACTAATTGATTTTAAAGGGGTTGGTCATTTTATAGTAAAATAGTTCAGTGTACTGTATTAGTAAGCGTACTCACAGCACTTACCACATAGAGCTAATATCAGTCTCCCCTCCCCCAGGCTGTGCTGCCCTGCTCTGTGGTGATTCTGTTCATAAGATGGCTGACATGGGGGAGTGTGTGACCATGCTTTGCCCCAGTGTCCTCCATAGGCAAATACAGGCTCAGTGGAGGACACTGGGGATGGAGCATGGGGACATGCTCCTCCATGTCAGCAATCTTATGGACAGACTCACCACAGAGCAGGGCAGTACAGCCTGGAGGAGGGGAGTCTGATATTAGCTCTATGAGGTACACAGTGAGCTGCTGTCAGTAAGTGCAGTAAATACACTTACTAATACTGTTCAGTAATGATGTGGATTTATTGGATCTTGGAAAAGTGCCTTTACTTCTTCAATCTAACAATTGGTGTCGGCCTCTACCATTGATATCTTCTGCTTTGTCTCAGTGACAACTTTTTAAAACTCAATGATTCAAATTGATAGCTGATTTTAGTTTTATTTTAGAGGGAAATGCAACTCAAAGAGTTTAGTGTTTGAACCCCTATGCAGTTTATAGACTTACTACGGATAGTAATACGCCATGAATTACTGAAATACACACAACAAACAAACACACTACAGTTTGGACGTTTACGTTGGCATTGTAATATTAGGCAAAATCCCTAGAAAGTGACACTGGAAAGTAAGCTAGCATATGAACTACTCTGCGGCTACATATAATCCTATAATAGCCAAATGCCAGAAAGTTCTAAGTGACAATTTCATAATACATTTAAATCTTTACTTTATCCTAAATTCCGGTTTGAGCTTTCTAAATAATTGAAAACATTCCTGGGTGGGGATATTATTCTTTGTAGACTGGAAAAGTTCCAGAAATAAAATGGCCTCAGATCAGATAAGAAAGTTGCCAGATAACAAAAGAATATTTTTCTTGTAGTTTGTAATGCATAATGAACCTCTAAAGACCTCCATACCACCAGCTACTGCCAAGTTTTCCATGCTTTAGTTGGAATCCTATCTATGAAACAAAAGCTAATCACACTAGACGTCCGACATCTCCCCACCCAGCGGGGACCTGAGACAACTCTCATTATAACGCAGGATTTTTTCCAACCTCCTCTTGTTGTCTTGGAGATATCATGTCTATGACTTTTACTAATTTCCTTGACTTGTTTCATTCATAGACGGTGGTTCTGTACCTTGCGGGATTAATCTGGGGCATAAAAGACGATGAATAGGAATTTGGAAAGCATAGAAAAAAAAAACACACACACACACAAAAAAAGTAGGGTTATGGAACCACCACCATCATAAACTTTTTCTTCTATACAGTATTATGAAAATTATTTGTAAGTATTTTGTACAACTCTTTACACTATTTATAAGCAATATTCAGCAGAGTATATAGTATAGATAATAATAATTTTAAGATAATAATCTTAAAAGAATTTAAAAAATCAATGGGAAATCAATGGATTACTTGACTGGGCCAATTTTTAATAGATATTTAAAGCTACCCAATGCAATTAATGTGTGCATGGACGGCTGTTTTTGGAAGGATCTCTATCCGCGCTGGACTTTTTGGAGTCCGAGCACCTGAGAGAGATTGTATGCACTAGGTGAGAGTTGGCATGGTGTTGCATTTTATAATTTATGTGTAGTCTCTCACAATAGAAACACATATAGCAGTTTTGTATAGGGGCTGTATACTCAAAATATCACATTGATTCACCTCAAAAGGTGTGGTGCCAAAGGTTGCAGGTGGCATTCACAGGACCAGTCAAGCCTAAGGGCCCTATTCCACCGGATGATTATCGTTTGTATAATCGTTAACGATTAACGATCTCAAACGACCACTATTGCGAAAGACCTGAAAACTTTCACTCATTTCCATGGAACGATAATCGTTACTTATGATCGTAATTGCGATAGTTTCTTCTTCGCTATTTATTCGCTATTGCGTTCGTATCTATTGCGAACGACTGAACGATGTCTTATTCAATGCGAACGATTTGCGAACGAGCAACGATAAAAATAGGTCCAGGTCTTATAAAGCGATCAACGATTTCTCGTTCGGTCGTTAATCGTTAACTGCATTTCAACCGAACGATTATCGTTTAGATTCGAACGATTTAACGATAATCTGAACGATAATCGTCCGGTGGAATAGGGCCCTAAGTGGGTGAAAGGAGAGCATGGGACTAGATGCTCCCCTGTACTCTTCTGCTCACCACATGCCAGGGCTGCCTAGAATAGTGGTTCTACAATGAAAGTGAAGCATCAGAGAAAATTTACAGACAGAATGTTGTGCACTACAGCAAACGTTATAGGGGCAACTTTAAGGGCATTACCGAGCTGGCAGGCTTTCCTTAACATTGCTTGAAAATGGAAAACTGGAGCTACAGTTGTGTCAGTTTTATTTCAGCTTCTAAATATTTTTCATGTGTTGCCAGTTAAATAAAAGTCACAGGCCAGAGATGCTATCTTCTCTTCACATGCGCCATGTTCAACATAGCATCATTTACCCTGGCAGCCAGGACTCGCTCAACTTTTCTATAAGCTTAAAGTGTTCTTAGTTGTGGTCTCTGCATATAGTTTGAAGGACCTTTTGGCTGTTTACATGTAATGATCAGATATACTGTATCTAGGCTCTGAAGCACACTCAGTGAAAGTTACTAGTGTTACTTTTACTACAACTGGAATAATATTTACTCTGTATAAATGTTAGGCAACAATCTACTAGGTTATACTTCTGTAATTTTACTATTTGTGGATTCAGTGTGTATTAGTTCCACAGGAAGTTACCACGGCCGCGATAACATTTAGCTGTTGCTGCAGTACTAAGGAATATCTATCTATCTATCTATCTATCTATCTATCTATCCATCTATCTGAATATCATGCTGCTATTATAAGGCTAGGTTCACACACAGTAGAATAAAAGCTAAATATGATCATAATTTTAAGTGAAAATAAAACTCTTTGTGAATGCACGAAAATAAATAGCTGGTATTTTGTAAAAGCAGGTGGTAAATAATGTGCGTGTACATAAATTATGGCCATTATTATATATAGCACAGGATACAAAAAATGTGTGATTGCTGCTTAGGCTAGGTTCACACTGCGTTTTCAGCATCCGTTTAACGGATCCGCTTTTTGCAAAAAACGGATGCATTTGTGTGCATCCGTTTTTCCATTGACTTCCATTCCAAAACGGATGCGTTTTTTTTTACGCACAATAAAGTACTGTTGACCCTACTTTTTTGACCGTTAAAAAAAACGGATCCGTTAAACGGATGCTTAAAACGCAGTGTGAACCCAGCCTAACATTGGTATCTTAGAATATAGTCCTTCTTTTTAACTATCTACTGTCGGATCTTTTGGCCTCTGTCCACACAATGCAGTTTGGAGCAGTTTTTATAGGGCTTTTACAAATGTAGAAATGTGTTGTCTATTCTTAATGCCGTCAGTTATCTCTCCCGTCCTCCCCATACACAGGGCCCTATTCCACCGAACGATTATCGTTCAGATTATCGTTAAATCGTTCCAATCTTCACAATAATCGTTCGTTTGAATAGCAGTTAACGATTAACGACCAAACGAGAAATCATTGATCGCTTTATAAGACCTGGACCTATTTCGCATTGAATAAGACGTCGTTCGGTTGTTCGCAGTAGATAAGAATGCAAAAGCGAAGAAATGGCGAAGAAAAAACGATCACAAATACGATCATAAGTAACGATTATTGTTTCATGGAAATGAGTGAACCTTTTCAGGTATTTTGCAATAGCGGTCGTTTGAGATTGTTAATCATTAACGATTATGCGAACGATAATCGTCCCGTGGAATAGGGCCCATAGGCATGTTTGGCACGGCGGAGCATGAAGTGGAGATTTCTAATTGCCTGTTGATTGATTCAAGGGCAAAAGAAACAAACAACCTTTAAAGAATGGTCCTTCCTGACTCCAAGTCACTGGATCAACATTTATAGAAAGACTTATACATTTAGATAAACATTTACTATATTTGATTTTATCTAGTCATTTGCAAAGCATGATGAATCACGCAGCTGGACCACACGAACGATCGATGTATCATTTGTGCGGCCACTAAGATTCATTGTTATCGGTTTACAGAGAGATGTGTGGCCAATAATAATAAACTTCAGTTATTATTGCTAGTTTTTGCCCGATAATCACTTTGTGTAAAAGGACCATAACAGTGTCCTCTGCCAGTGCTGGTTCTGTCCAACCTATTTTGTGTACTTAGTAGCAAGCACAATATTGCAAACCTCATTCAGACACAAATATAATTCAGGATTTACAATGGAAAATTCTGTATTAACTAAATTTTTGCTTTAACTATATTGGGAATTTTTGCATAGTAATCCTATGAATAATTCATCTTGATCTAGTGGTTGATTAAATTAACTTGTATATGGCTGTATATGAGAACAACCTTCTTAGTATTGCTGTCACCTACTTTGATGTTCAGCTATGAATAGAGGTTATCCAAGCATACAGGGGATAACTGTGCCGGGTGAATAGTTCATGTCAAAGAGAAGGCCCCAGCTAGATATGTCAACTGCTTCTTATTTGTGGTCAACCTGTGAGCGTCTATAGAAGAAGGGGGACTCTGTGATTTCTTGCTGAGTGCGGCGGGTTCATTTAATTAGCTCTTGCTGGCAGCCGCTGGGACCTGGCTTTGTCGTATGCGAAGTGCTGGCAGGACATGACACCGAACCTTGGCTGGTTTTGAAAGCATCTCAGTAGGCCGCTATTTCACATCATAAAAATGTTACAAGGTTAATTTCTATTTACTGAGAAGCCATTTATGTGTTACCAAACATTACCACAGGCAGCGGGGAATATCCTATGGTAACTGAATCTAATGGGGTTTGCCTGCTGAAGCTTACGCTACCTAACAGTATAAGTATTTTTTTCACAGATATGAAACTACAGTTAATCCTTCCCTACAAATACAATATATATATGTATATATATATATATATATATATATATATATATATATATCCACCCACACAAATGTCTATTTTATCTACTGCATAATAAATATTCAGGGAATTCAGATAACACACATCTACGTGTAATAGGGTATGTGCGGCCAATGGTGCTCAGTTGCAGACAGGCTCTGGCCAGGCTCTGGCCCTAATCTCATTAAAGGGGTTGTCCAGCAAAAATCTTTTACTTTCAAATCAACTGGTTTCAGAAAGTTATATAGATTTGTAATTTACTTTTATTTAAAAATCTCAAGTCTTCCCATACTTATTAGCTGCTGTATGCCCTGCAGGAAATGTTTCTTTTCAGTCTGACACAGTGCTCTCTGCTGACATCTCTGGCCGAGACAGGAACTTTTCAGAGCAGGAGAGGTTTTCTATGGGGATTTGCTGCTGCTCTGGACAGTTCCTGTCTCGGAAACAGATGTCAGCAGAGAGCACTATGTCAGACTAAAAAGAAAACAACATTTTCTGCAGGACATACAGAAGCTGATAAGTATGGGAAGACTTGAGATTTTTAAATAGAAGTAAATTACAAATCTATATAACTTTCTGAAACCAGTTGATTTGAAAGAAAAAGACTTTCCCTGGACAACCCCTTTAACTACATTGATGTCTGACATATAAATGACCTGTCAGGGGGTAAATATTGTGCAGAGGTGTATTTATGTACAACAACCAGTCAGATACTAATATAGAGATTCTCAAAAGAAAGGAAACCTTGCAAAAGGCATAAACAACTAATTTGTATATAAAACCCCAACAACCACCAGCAAAGCTGCTGATATTTAGTTGAATATTTAGTTGGCAGCATGGCTACAAGTATCAGTGTATTATTTCCTGGGACAAGCTGTTATCTATGTATAAATCTAATTCTTGTAACACTCTATGATCTTTTTCTTGCAAATACATATTATAATAATAACATTAATTACAGAATTGCATTTTTCACCCTTCCCTCCTGTCTAGACCACAGATCTGTTCATGAGTTTGGTATTTGAGCTGAGACTCCTGTCCTCCGATGCACTGTCTGATCTTTGGCAAAGGTCATCATTTAAATGCAGAGATAACTGGTAAGTACGACATATGATGTGTGCCCTGAAATCATTGCTATATTAGAAAATAAACTGGCCACTAACATAAGACATGACTACGTGTACTGCTTTCCTTACCCTCCCCTCTCCCCACTAAAAAGCACATGCATTCTCAGCCGAGCTGACCGTGCATGTGTATGGACTGATTGAAAGAGATAGCTGTTACTTGAAAAACTGATATGGATATGGCCAGCTTTACAGTAAATGTTACTTTATGCTTTATTTTCTTACTATTTTCTTCGTCATAAGAAAACGTCTCCAGTAGAGGTGTCTGGCAGCAACCAGCAAGCATGCATGTGTATGGGAATTTGCCTGGTTCACACACAGTATATTTCAGGCAGTATTTGGTCCTCATGTCAGGTCCTCGTAGCAACCAAAACCAGGAGTGGATTGAAAGCACAGAAAGGATCTGTTCACACAATGTTGTAATTGAGCGGATGGCCACCATTTAATGGTAAATATTTGCTGTTATCTTAAAACAACGGCTGTTATATTGAAATAATGCCAGTTATTTACCGTTATATGGCGGCCATCCACTCAATTACAACATTGTGTGAACTTCGCCTTTCTGTGTTTTTAATCCACTCCTGGTTTTGGTTGCTATGAAGACCTGGCATGAGGACCAAATACTGCCTGAAATATACTGTGTGTGAACCCAGCCTTAAAGTATATCGTAAACTGTTTTCTGAAACCTCTGGTTCACATAAATGGATTGTGCTAAGATTATAAGTTATCGTCTATTCATAGGATAGGTAACAACTAGCTGATCAGCAGGGATCCAACTGCCAGGACCCCTACTGATCATGTGACTAAAGGTCCTTTGTCTCCTGGGTTAATGAAGCAAGCTTGTTCTCCACTCCTTTTGCTTTTTATTTGACTTCTAAAGATAGGGGGGTGCTGTACTCGGCTATTTACAGAAATCACATAAAGAGTGAATGGAGAAGAGGTTGAGGAAGTGCTGCCACTCCATGCTACAAGGGAACAAGGGATGTTCTTTCTTGTGGTTGTGGGGTCCCAGCAGCTAGATCCCCATTGTTTGGATAGTTACAACTGACCCTATGAATAGGTGATCTTTAAAGGAGAAGTCCTGTGAAAATTTTTATTAAAGTATTGTATTGCCCCCCAAAAGTAATACAAATTACCAGTATACACTTATTACTGGAAATGCTTTTTTCCCTGCACTTACTACTGCATCAAGGCTTCACTTCCTGGATAAAATGGTGATGTCACGACCCGACTCCCAGAGCTGTGCGGGCTGTGGCCGCTGGAGAGGATGATGGCAGAGGGATGCTCAGTGTCCCTCCAGTGCCCTGTGTCAGTGTCCCCCTGCCATCATCCTCTCCAGAAGCCACAGCCCCCACAGCTCTGGGAGTCGGGTCGTGACTAGAGATGAGCAAACCAGCCGAGGTTCGGGGTTCATATGAACCTGAACTCTCGGCTCTGATTCCCCCTGTCTGCCCGCTCCGTGGAGAGGGTGGATACAGCCTGAAGACCGCCTGGAAAACTGGGATACAGCCAAAGCCATAGGCTGTATCCCAGTTTTCCAGACGGTCCTCCGGCTGTATCCACCCTCTTCACGGAGGCTGCAGACAGTGGGAATCAGAAGTCGATCCCATCTCTAGTCGTGACATCACAATTTTATCCAGGAAGTGAAGCCTTGATGCAGTAGGAAATGCAGGGAAAAAAGCACTTCCCGTAATAAGTGTATATTGGTGATTTGTATAACTTTTCGGGGGCAATACAATACTTTAATAAAAAATTTTTCCGGACTTGTCCTTTAAGGCTATCTTTTAATGGCTGTATTTTGCCTGTCTTTTTGGACACACATCATGTTGGAGCCTTATTATGCAAATTATTGATGTAATTTGCATAATATGTCTGTATTTTGACGGCGTGTGAACATAGCCTTATGCTATGTTCTCAACATTATATATTTTTTTACAGCCATTTGACAGCAGTTTTTTTTTTGAAGGCCTTCACGTTGATGGCAAATAACAATTGTTAATTTTACGTTTGTAGCCGTTATTGTGCAACAACAGCCATTCTTTTCCCTGAAAGTGACAGCCACCCAAAGAAACGGCTGTCATTTCAACAGTATGTGAACATAGCCTTATAATGTACACTGTTTACATAGAAATAACTTTATTTAATTTATCTTTGTTTACTTCCGTTTGCACATTTACTCGCACAACTAGAGCAAAGTAACAATATTCAAACACCCAAATATATAGTCGGCCAGATATGATTTGTAATTAAAACACGTTCCATTATTAACAAAACTATTGTGTAAAAAACACAATGTAGACAATGCAGACTTCACTGAGAAGGGTCAAATCATTCTACAATAGTGGAAAAAAATTTCACAGCAAGGTTGGTCGCCGTGTCTATTTGAAGGGCTCTTATTTGTAGGTGAGGAGGTGAGGCTACCACATGGCATTGATCCCAAACTAATGACCCAGTGCATTCTAAACTGTGCTGTAACCAAGTGTGATCCCTAGGGAACTGAGAATATAAATGGCAGCACACAGTGAGAATGGTTTAAAAAGTCACTAGAGAAAGCCTTCATTCTGATGCAAATCTAATCCTGGGGGCAGCACTGTCTGGGTCCCCCTTGGGACATGATGAAGTGCACCTGTCCTTCCTTGTCTTTCACAGACTCATGAGTGACATCTATCATGGGCGATCTGTTTTATTTTAATGCAGGGCTTATTGTCTTCCTTTAGCTGGCAGGAAATAATTCTGGGAAGAATTCCGTCTCACAGAGGAAGGATATTTTCTATTTAATTCCTCTTAAATCTTGCATTTCTCTCGCTACTTTTGACCTAATCGTCCATCTTAATCCGTGCAGTCATTCCTGAAATATGCCTAATTACAATTGTCCCCGTCGGAATTTCAATTGTTTGATTAGTTTGCCGGAGAAGATGAAAGTTTGCAATGATACTTGGCTCCTATATAATTAATTTCAAGCATTAAAAACTAAAATATTGCATCAAGGTATCATTTTTTATATAACCTATTTACCCCTTTCATGCAAAATTCTTAATATTCATACTTTGTTCACGATTTGGCTTTAAAGTAAAATTTGAGGACAAGATTAGATTAAAGGGACATGTTATTGGATTAAAAGCAAACTAGAACAAAGTAAAGTGCTGAGAACCTGCACTGCGGCACATGCAGTACCTATAGCTTCTGTATATGGCATTTGTTCCTGACAAATTTTCCTACTGACGAGAATATTAAACATAGAATATAAAAAAATGGTTGTCAGAAAAATACCACCTAGTCTATCTTGTCTGCCCTTATATTATTTCCTCTAGTATTATTTTACAATAACTATATGTTTATCCCAGAATTCTTCAAAGAATACTGATCTGTTATTGTTGCTCCCCTGGCTCATTTGTATAACCAATCAATTCTAATAGGAGATGTTCCTGATGATTGGAGAATCATCATGTGGTATCTGTGGTATCTATCACCAAGAAGGGTAGTAGAGAATCGGCCAGTAACTACAGTCCAGTTAGCTTGACATCTGTAGTAGTAAAACAATAGAACAAAGGCCAGGTATCCCTCAGGGAATCTGCAATAACTTAAATAATAATTCCTCTATTTGTGTTAACATATTCTGCATCACTGTACAGAACTTGTAATTGCTCACATTGGTCCTTGTCCCCAGAATACCCAGAGGAAACCCATGCAAACAAAAGGGAACATAAATAAACTCAATGCAGATGTCCTTGGTGGAATTTAAACCCAGGACCCTATCTCTACATGGCAACAGTCATACTCAGTCATTTGTCTGTCTGTGGATGTATACAGTGGCAGACCTATTCTATTAGTGACTACATTTGGTTTATTTCCCAAGAGTATTTTTTTTTGTTTAATATATATGTATATATATATATTTTAGACCAAACTTAGGGCCGTACTACATGGTCCGATATTCTAAGAAAGCCAGTGCCAGGTAGGGATGTCCGTGCAGCCCTTGTTGCATATATAGGAAATAATAGAGCAGAACTTTACCTGTCCACACTCCCCGGCTTCCTTCAGTCCTTTTGGCTTCTCCTCGCATTCCCTGCTGCCGCCGTTTCTGGAGTGACAAGCTGCTCCGCCAACAATTGGCTAAGATGGGGCAGAGTTGTGGTCAGTTCTGCCTAGTCAAGAAAAGTCTTTCCTCTCCCATCTGGATAAGTCAGACATTACCATCTGGAGCAGAGGAGGGAAATACTTTTGAAGGATCAGCAGGGACCTGGACACCCAAGTATTTAACTGCTCTAATGTGTCAAGTAAAAGAATAGTTCTGTTTTAATCAGTGATGTTCATCGCTATACTTTTGGTCATGTTTTTTTTTTTAAATTGCAGTAGCAAGAATATACCCCAAGGAATCTAAGTAGGGATTCCTTGGCAGAAGCGGCCCTGGTTGCCGATGGCAACAACGGCTATACTTTTACGCTGTGTGAACATAGCCCTATACTGTGTGTGCTATATTTCAATTGTTTTGCATATGTGTTAAAATTATGAGCTTAACCCACTTTTATGCTTCTTCTTTTTTTTTGGGGGGGGGGGGGGGGGGGGGGGGCATTATTATAGTAAATATTGGATGTCTTGGCTCATGGTTCCTCAATTACTGCCAATTTTTGCCATGTTGAAATGACACAATGGAAGATTTGTAATGGTGTACATACCCCATAAAGCTCTGAAATGTTTATACTGACCACAATAAAGCCATGTGCAGCATTATAGACAATTACCTATAGGTTCCCATTATAGTCATGCTCTGTCCATGGTGCTGACATATATACTGTGGTATGCAGCTCTATAGCTCAACACTTCATCTTCAGGGGTAAGAGACTTCAACCGAAACAAAACGGCTCTCAAAGCAAAAACTGGATCTTCCTGGCATTTGTGTTGACCCTATTGTGAAGCTCTGTGCCAGATACATTGCTTTTGTTTGCCTCTCCCTGGAAGGTTGCCAATGTCGGTGGTTCTCTATTTTATGGAAGTAAAAAATTGCTAATACTTATAATACTGCACACAATAGACTGATTGATATAGTACAGATTAAAGATAATGTTATTAAGAAAATTAGATTACAAATTGAAAGTAAGATTGGTGTAGATATAGCTTGGATAAATATTGAATATACAGCGGCCTATCACTCACACTGTAAGCGCTGTAAAGCATTGTGTAGTAAAGTAAACACACCCCGCTAATAATGTGGGATATGCAAACAAGTAACGTGAAACAAAAGCCCCTGTAGAACAAGTTATTTACTGGAACCCCCCCTCCCCGAATCACCTCATCACCCCATCCGTCATTGTAATGGTTCAGCTAACCCTCTGTGTGGAAAATTAAAAAATGCACAAATATGTTTAGCTAAATTTTAAGTCTTGATATCCTTGATTATTTACTGTTATTAGATCAATATTTCTGTGTCTATTGCTTTTTTATTTAAGTACTTTCCTAGTCTCTGGGATTCTGTTTTTTTTTTTTTTAATATAGAAATGATGTGTTCATATAGGGTGTTGTCACACAAGCTGACTTTGCAATGGATTTTTTATGGGAAGGTGGCAGTGATCCTGTATGTAAATCTGTAGCGGAAAATCTGCATAGAAACATACAGATATGTTGCTTCAGATATAATTGTGGATATGTAGTTTTAGAATTTTTTTTTTTTTTTACAAATGTTGCCAAATATTTCCAGTGGCCCCCTCCTATGTGGCCCCCTCCTAAGCACCCTTATACAATAACTCTAATAATAAGGCAGCATGCACTAAGCTTCTAAAGTGCCCCTATTGCTGGCTCCAAGTCACCAAAATTAAGGGCTATGGAAACCTTTGCACTGATTTTTTTTTTCATAATTATTGTTGATTTGTACTCTGAATTTAAAACGCAAGCAACTTTCTAAATAGCCCTCATTGTCCTATCCTTTAACTGCTACTTTAAGAATAATGAGAAACGTCCTTCAAAAGGACTTTCAGCTCTTGCAGTGTTAGAGATAATGTTTTTTTTTTTTAAATAGTTCATAGGCTCTGATGGCTGTCATTTGTATAATATTGACCGTTATTTCAACTCAAAAAACAAAAAAAAGATGTTGTGGGAACACTGCTAAAGAGTGGATGGGAAAGAGAACTCTTGGTGGACAGCTCACATAGGCTGGAGAGAGAGAGGAAAGCAAATACAAGGCAGTTTCTTAATGTCACTTGATTTCAATACTCAAATAACTTCAATAAGTGTTAATAGATGTTACATATACAAATTTTAATTTCAGGCAACCCCTCCTGGATGCTCTTCCATCCTGTGGAACTGAAGCCTGTGTTGGTTTGATGAAAGAAATTCTTCTTTCAAAGGAATTAGAGGATGAGAAAACGGAATCATATCTCTGGTCACTGGCCTTCATACCAGAACCAACGCCTGGGATGATAAGCTCTCTCACTGTGAGTTTCTGATCTCTCTTTCTTCCGATAACTACTACCACTACTACTACTACTATTATTAAAGAGTTTCCCCGCTGCCAACATGATATTGAGAAATCATGGCAGGCGGGGAAAGAATCCATTACATTCTTTCCCTGTCCATAAGGTCCACAAATGTGAATGTAGTCTAAGGGCCCTATTACACCAGCAGATTATCTGACAGATTTTTTTGAGCCAAAGCCAGGAATGGACTATAAACAGAGAACAGGTAATAAAGGAAAGACTGAGATTTCTCCTCTTTTTAAACCCATTCCTGACTTTGGCTTAAAAACATTTGTCAGATAATCTGTCTGTGTAATAGGCCCTAAGAGTCTGAGCTGTGTCAATGGTAAGACATAGGCAGATTCTGGAATGGTTTTTGAGGTGTAGGAGACAGGAGTGTGCAAGAGCTCAAATATAGGGAGTAAATGATAGATCAGTCTATATATGTATTGGTCGCATTGACAGAATAATTATATTAATAGTAATTGATTAGAGTTTAATTTTACTGTAGCTTAATAATACTTTTAGAAAACAGCAAATAGAGACTATAAATCTTTATTTTCTTTGTATCGATATAATGTGTATAATGACTTCCATGGTCAGATAGGAGTTTTCATTTCTACCTTGACTAAATTTATGCTGTACCCCATGCTGGAAGTTGCATTTTACGACGTATTTTATATTGACATCTTAGCGTGCAATGACTCACTGCATTTGACATCTTGTGTTTGTTACAATACAAATTCTCTTAAGGTCAGCGGCATGGCTTGGGACAGCTGAAAATAATTCTATACAGTTGTTCAGAAGAATTTTCCATTTGATTCTATTCAGAATAAATACAGCCTGCTTCATATTACCTGCTGCATCGCTGACATTGTAAATACTTTATGTGTATTATTTAAAGGGAACATGTGCCATCACTTCCTATTAGTTATACAAGAAGAGGACACTAATACCACCGTACATATACATTATATGGCTAGGTAAAACTATATAAAAATGACGTCCATCTTTCATAATAACGGCCATCATTGCACAAATAACGGCCATTATTTTTTAAATAACGGAAGTTATTTGCTCAAGGACGGCTGTTTTTACATAGTGTGAACCTAGCCTATGGCTGATATGGCCACCTGACCATCATACTGTAAGGACTGGCAGGCGTAGACAAGACAAGAGACAGTGGGCCCTACATCTGAACAGACCCACTGTCACCTGCCTACTTGCCTCAGTCGACCCTAAACGGTCGCGGACAACCACAGAGTCGGTCCCTACACTGTGTAGGTGAATACACAAAACGTAGACAGACAAACAAAACCCAATGGAGGATAGTCAACTAGCAGGGTCAAAACCAAACAGACAACGCACTACAAAATCAGAAGGAGAGCGGATAGTCAAACGTCAAGCAAGAGGTCAGAACACGGGTAGAGCAATAGCAAGGGGATTAGGACAGGGAACGCTGGGAAAGGAGCAGGGGAGCTGGGACTAGTAACAACCAATAGCCAGCAGGGAACTGAGGATCTGACTGCTTTTTATCCAGGATCAGAGACTGGGTGCAGCAGCTGATTGGACCAGCCCTGATCCCAGCACCAAGCTCAGCTGAACAGATCTAGCAGTGCAGTAACCCTCGCACTGCCAGAAGTCTGACAGGCAAGGCAGGTGTGGCTGAGAAGTGAAACACAATTCAGACACAATATTCAGTACAACAGCAGACATAAAATCAGCGCTTCCTTGGCCGCCCGACACGGACTGAGGAGCGCAAAGTCACATTCCTAACACATACCTACTGTATATGAGCTAGATGGACATCTTATTTTACAATCCTGATCCTTTGTACCACTATAACACTTCACTGGGAAGGCTTTCCGCAAGACTTGGTACTGTGTCTGCGGGAATTTGTGTTCATTCGGTAAATAAAATTGTCCCAGATCAAAAAGTTTTCCAAAAAAGTTGTCTTTGCATGTGTAACACTAAAATTATCCTCTTCTGGACAAAATAGACGTAACTAAAACAATGAAGTTTGATGCCATTGTACCTTCTCCACCATATTTTACAGTAGGCATTAGGCATACTCAACCATCTGCTAAACTTACATTCATCCATCAGACTCCAGATGAAACATGATCTTTCCAGTGGTGAAGTTTTGATGGGCCAGGTTCTGGGTTCTCAGACCTCACAAGTTGCTAGAGGGGAGAAGTGCCTTGCTAGGCTCCCCATCTAAGTCCTCGCTGCAAGAGATGGGCTCTATATCTCCTTTATCTCCTGCAGTGAACACTGAGAATGGGACAGAAGCCCTTGGTTGAGTGCTTCTTCCAACTTCTTCTGTGTACCTATAAAGGTTCAAAAGATTTTTTAAAGTCATGTAACACTTTAAATAATACCATATATACCTCAAAATTGTGCACTTAAAATACCATGCTACCCTCATCAAAAGCCTTTGTATGGTTATGTTGATGGAAAATCTTTAAAAAGTTAAGGCCAATTCCATAAGTACTCACCACTTATTGAAGGATTGATACAGAGGGAACTCAATAGGTACTTCAGCCCTGGCCTATTCATTGAAGTAGAGGAGGTATTAACAATGGGTAAAATGAGGTCTAGGGCATATATTTTAGGCAGATAAATGGGAACATAAATTAAGCTCTTTCCTTTAATAGATACACAGAGAGTATGGACATTTTGGTTTGCAATATAATAAATCAGACATTGTGTATTCCAGCCTTTGCTGCAAGACCCAAGAGCTGGGCTGAGTATGTACCTAGCCATCACCTCCATGGTACACCACTACTGCTTGGCCCATAGAGGCTGCCATGAAGCTCCCGAAGTCCAAAGTGTAATCAATATTTTGCAAGAACACCTGGGAAACAACTGTACTGCTCAAGAGCCGGAGGAAACACAACAGGTACGTGGTCATATGAATGTGGATTTACATTACAAAAAGTTATCTGAAAATCCTGACTATGTTTCATATTAATTGGAATAATGAAATCGGATATGCTCTCATCTGCTATATGAGAATGTTCAATGATATTTATACAGTAGCTTGGTCGCTAAATTATTTTGTTGTGTTCTCTTTTTCTCTAGGTGGAGGGGATTTTAAAAGCAATTGGAAATGCCGGTGTGGCTGCCAGTTCACTAATCCCTACACTTAGTTGGTGTGCACTTCTAAAGAACAACCCTGACAGCACTAGACTGGCCGCTGTGGATGCCTTCAGGAGGATTCCCTGCTCTGCTAATGTAAGCTTTGGTGACAGGCTGTAAGGCATCATGTTTTACAGCAGAAACTGTAGAGCAGATTTATACCCATTGATGTTTAATGATGTAAACATCTTGTCACTCTACACTTAGAAGCCCAATGGGTGGTCCCAGTTAGTGATTGAAAGTGTCAGTCAATAAGAAGGGCCACCCACTGGACTCCTAAGTTCAGAATAAGCAAACGTTTAGATGTATAGTATACTGAATTTTTTTTCACAGATATATATATGAATTTGCTCAGCTTCTCCTGCTCTGTAACATGTTCTCTGAAGTTTTGACTGCATTTTCAACATGATCGATTCTCTTCATACCATGTATATACTGTACCTTGGGATGATTCCATTGGGAGAATGTTCCTTCACCTATACTTCCAACATAGATCTCTGCCACTGTATGGCCATATATAAAGGCAATCATCACCCAATGGGAACAATGCAAAAATATATACCATATGCCATTTGTTATTTTTTGATGGCCTTATAGGAAAGTACAGTTTGCTGCTGTTTCTTATACAGTAAAAAAAAATATGTAGGGGCAAACCACCCTGGTAAATACTAAAAGAGCATTCTTTTTGCCTCCATTGGGACAATGGGGGGCCAATGGTTATGCTTGATGTCCCCAGTGCATTTACCAAATATGCATAATCTAACAATTTACTGTCAGCTACTTTTAGGCTATGTTCACACACCATAAAATAAAAGTAAAATACATAATTTTGAGGTAAAAAAGGCCGTATTTTTAATGTAATAATGGGCTCCATTGAAGTCAATAGAAAATTGGCCAGCCATGCACACACCCTATAGAATAGCGCTGTGTGCATGGCTGGCCAATTTCCTATTGACTTTAATGGACCGCATTATTGGGCCAGATTCACACAATGTATTTTTTTATTAAACAATGGCCATTGTTTAATCAAAGCGACTGATTACATTAACCTCTATGGAATCCTGGTCGGAGTGTATGCTGCACAGAAAACTCTCGGGGGGGGGGGGGGGGGGATTTATGAAGACCGGCATACAAGTACGCTGGTCTTATATAAAGCCCTGTCCCCTTTTCCCCGGCAGGAGTCACTAAGAGGCGCACGCCTCTTAGTGAATGCGGCTTGCCGGGCACCCGAACCTGTATCAGGCGTACTATTGGATCATGATTTACACCTGTGAGGAGGAGTAAATCATGATAAATGTAGTGCGGGGTGAGGCCATGCCTCCTCGCCGCCTTGTCACACCCCCCAAGCTCCCCCAGCCTGCCCATTGGATGAGCGGGGCGTACGGGAGGTGTGTGCCAGGGAGAAGAGGCAATCTGCACCTTCTCCCTGGCATACGCCTCGGGCAGACACTTCGTAAATCATGATCCAATAGTATGCCTGACACAGGTTCAGACACCCGGCAAGCCGCATTCACTAATAGGCGTGCGCCTCTTAGTGACTCCTGCCAGAGAAAAGGGGACAGGGCTTTATTCATTGAACAGCGACCGCACGAAGTAGACTGTGCAAAAAATGTAAAGTGCGGCTCCAGCCGTACTTTACATTGTGTGCTATGGCTAATTGAAGTGCGGGCACACCTGAATTAAAAAGATGTGATGTTCACTGCAGTACCGGCTGGGTTGAAAATCTCAGACAGCAGCTTTGTAACAGAACGACCACTGTTTTACCATGTCTGAACATGGCCTTACACAAAAACACAAAAAATGCAACAGCTCACCGCAATGGCAAGATACAGACCCACTATGGACATGAAAATAGTTAGAAGCAGCCCCCCCCGGTCCATGTTAGTATGTTTAGTAGGAATGTACACTACTCTCCTTTAAGTCTTTCCAAACACAAACTCAAATGATGTTAGTAGTACAGATAATTTTATAGGATGTTACTTTTCTTGTCTTATCATAATATTATGCACTTTTACTAAAGGGGAATCTGTCTGTTGTTTCATGCTGCCCAAACCACAAGCAGCATGAACCAGACACGGACTCCATCATTACAATGTATTTTGATTACTCTCACATGCTGTAACCTTATAGAAAAATAATAGATTTAATGATGACTGGGGAATAAAGTTAAGAACGCAGCTCTTTGCTGGGTTCTTCCTGGCCTGCTAGGCTTAATTAACACCCTCTTCTGCTGAGTGTATAGAAAGAGATCTGTCTGTCAAGCCAAGCAAGGCCGGAAAAAGCTATCTCTTCATTTTACACCTATCCTTACCTCTCCTTCAGCTCTACTTTAAAGGGGTACTTCAGGAGATTTTATTGAGGGAGTAGGTGCATGTTTCATGCTGCCCATAATTTGGGATGACACAGATGCACTGCATTTTACTAAAATGAACAAAAAGGTCAGTAGATAGTAGAAGTATTAGTATAAGGTCAGTAGATAGTAGCAGTATTAGTATAGGAGTAAAGTATTAGTATAAGGTCAGCAGATAGTAGCAGTATTAGTATAGGAGTAAAGTATTAGTATAAGGTCAGTAGATAGTAGCAGTATTAGTATAGGAGTAAAGTATTAGTATAAGGTCAGTAGATAGTAGCAGTATTAGTATAGGAGTAAAGTATTAGTATAAGGTCAGTAGATAGTAGCAGTATTAGTATAAGAGTAAAGTATTAGTATAAGGTCAGTAGATAGTAGCAGTATTAGTATAGGAGTAAAGTATTAGTATAAGGTCAGTAGATAGTAGCAGTATTAGTATAGGAGTAAAGTATTAGTATAAGGTCAGTAGATAGTAGCAGTATTAGTATAAGAGTAAAGTATTAGTATAAGGTCAGCAGATAGTAGCAGTATTAGTATAGGAGTAAAGTATTAGTATAAGGTCAGTAGATAGTAGCAGTATTAGTATAGGAGTAAAGTATTAGTATAAGGTCAGTAGATAGTAGCAGTATTAGTATAGGAGTAAAGTATTAGTATAAGGTCAGTAGATAGTAGCAGTATTAGTATAGGAGTAAAGTATTAGTATAAGGTCAGTAGATAGTAGCAGTATTAGTATAAGAGTAAAGAATTAGTATAAGGTCAGTAGATAGTAGCAGTATTAGTATAGGAGTAAAGTATTAGTATAAGGTCAGCAGATAGTAGCAGTATTAGTATGGGAGTAAAGTATTAGTATAAGGTCAGTAGATAGTAGCAGTATTAGTATAGGAGTAAAGTTTTAGTATAAGGTCAGTAGATAGTAGCATTATTAGTATAGGAGTAAAGTATTAGTATAAGGTCAGTAGATAGTAGCAGTATTAGTATAGGAGTAAAGTATTAGTATAAGGTCAGTACATAGTATCAGTATTAGTATAGGAGTGAAGTATTAGTATAAGGTCAGTAGATAGTAGCAGTATTAGTATAGGAATAAATTATTAGTATAAGGTCAGTAGGTAGTAGCAGTATTAGTATAAGAGTAAAGTATTAGTATAAGGTCAGTAGATAGTAGCAGTATAAGTATAGGAGTAAATTATTAGTATAAGGTCAGCATATAGTAGCAGTATTAGTATTGGAGTAAAGGATTAGTATAAGGTTAGTAGATAGTAGCAGTAAATAGTAAATCCTTAGTATAAAAGTAGAAATGTACATCTCCCCTGGAATGAGATAGGACACCCTGCCATCTTTTTTCTCTGTTTTGAATGAAAGATTTTCCAAACATTTCCAGCTGTGAAGCATTCAGTGATATCTTTGTATAAGGTCATAAGGTGATATGTAAGGACAGCGGCATGTCGAGATTTCCTGCTGGCACATCTCTAGCACATTACGGTTCCTCAGCACTCCTTATGGCCTCTTACTTGGTTCCAGTGAAATTCTTTGATCTGCTTTGTTATTATACTCAGTTGGACACTGAGTCTAACACAAGGTTTGGATCAATTGGTTAATAGGCTCTTTCCCATATAGACTCTTTCCTTACCACGTACCTTTTGTTTCAAAAGATTTTTACATTTCTTTCTCCTTATGTGAATTAAATATCAGGATTTAATCAGGGGACAGCTCTCTATACAGGGCTGCAGTCGTCTTCATTCTAGTGATTTTTGCTCACGGACGCTCACTCATGCTTTCACGTGTTTTATTAGAATGTTAAAAGGAAGTTAAAGGGTCCGGAAAGCTGAATGTATGGCCATATTTATACAATGGCATACTATACAGTTGCATACATTGCCCATTTTAAACAACATATGGCATACTGGCATACTGGCAACATACTGGCAACATATGTTCGGTATATATTGAAAAATTGCTATTCTAAACATGTAGGACTGTGGGATACTGATGTTTTCCAGCTATATCCAAAGAGTTTGCATATTGACATTGCAGCCCATATACAGTGTAAATCAAGCATGATTCTTTTCATATGTGAATATAAACTTGTTTTAACCATAGTAATTTTCATGCAAAAATAGATAAACTTGCACATATACATTACAATTAAAATTGTCACACATTACAAAAACTTTTGTCTTGTTTGTATGACAGAGAGACATATTGAATCAGCTGTACCAGGACCTAGAAGAGACAGAAGAAATACGAATTGCCGCATACTATACTGCTATGAAGTGCCCAAGCCAGGAACTATTACATTTAGTGCGGCAAACACTGCGACATGAGACCTCAACACAAGGTAAGTCCATTAGATCCTAATTCCCTCCATGTGTCTAGGATGTGATTTCAGTATAGACTTTGAAATCCAGCCCCGAGGCCTAGGGGTCTGTGTAGGGTCCAGATGTGCTGATGGTGGATACATCATTGATACTTGAAACTCAATTTTTTAAGGTTTTACCTATGGAGCTGTATAAGGTTTATGTTTTCCTTATGATAATCTCTTGTTTTTAATTGAATTGTACATTTTAGGGTATAGATGTGTCTTTTTGATTCTTTTTTACTCCATTTTTCAGGGGTACGATGGAACCAAAAAACAGTAATTCTGGCATTGTATTTTTATTTTTATTTTTTTTTGCTTATGAGGTTCACCATGTGGAATTAATAACATCAATGTAATATTTATTATAGGTGGGATTTTTTTTATATTTACAAAATGTGACTTTTATGAATAGCAATCATTCTAGTGTAGAAGTCCATATCTTCAACTGGCCGTACTTAAGTAATTCAGCCTACAGCAAATTCTCCTGATTCCACCATAAATCTGCTGCATGTTTATTTCAATGGAAGGAGTTACAGGAATAAGTTGCGGCCACATTTAATCTTGGAAAAAAAATCACTGTGAACAGTCACAGGAGAAACTCATCTCAGTTTATGGGTAATAAAGTAATTGGTCATTTGTCTCAGTATGATTGACAGCTTTGAATCTTAAGTTTCCTACTAGCAGTGCCTTTCTAAACAAACACTGGCTGATGTAAGGCATTGGTCATGGCAACCTGGCATGCCAACCTGGTCATTAAAATTCTCCAATTTTAAAATTGCAAATGTGCCAGCTAATAACCATAGGAGCACAGTATATGACTGTGACTGTGCTAGAGTTTTACATGATCCCCTCCTCCAACTGATCTTGTGCAAGGGGTCTAGATGGAAAGAATGACCTTTATAGTGAGGCAAAGCTAAAACACAGTCTCATTATACCTGCAGGTGAAGCTATTAGGAAAAGTAAGTAAGTGACAGCCGCTGAGGCCACACATGTAGACTGCTCTCCGGAGAATTCCATCTAGAAGTATTATATGGTAGTAGTAGCTCATCAGACATGGTCGGTATTTAGGCCATTGTTGTTGGCACAAGTGGTAAATGACATCACATGGCAAAGAGAAAGGGTAAAAAATGTTATTACAGAAAGAGGACTATGTTATTGTAAGTTACTTTGCTGTTAATCTTTGTATTGTTATTTTGGTGTTACATAAGTGCAGATAGGTAGCGATAATGTGAGCATTAGATACGGTTATTACAGAAATATTATAGTAATCCCTTTAATATTAAAGGACAACTCCCACGAAATATTTTTTTAGCTTATTTAACACACATTACAAAGTTATATAACTTTGTAATGTGGTTAAATACCCGGTCTGGCCCCTTTCCCCCACTTTCGGACCCCCGACCCCCCGGAAGTTAAAGAATGTATGCATTACCTATTACGGTCGTCACGGTCCTCTTCTCCTGGGCGGCATCTGGTGACGACGACGTCAGAGTCAGGGGGCGGTCCGGGTCTTCTTCCTCCTCGGCGTCTTTATAGAAAGTGAATGGGATGGAAAAGGCTGCTGGTGCACATGCACACCAGCAGCCTTTTCATTGGCTGGAGCGCATCACATGGCTTCCAGCTTACTCAGCCCTGATTGGCTGAGCTTGCTGGAAGCCATGTGATGCGCTCCAGCCAATGAAAAGGCTGCCGGTGCGCAAGCACACTGGCAGCCTTTTCCATCCCCTGGACCCGGAAGTCAGAGACATTGCTGGACGGCGAGCGGTGGCGATGGAGAGGCGGAAGGCGGGCGAATCGAGTGGGGATCGTCACCAGAGGGATGGTGAGTATGGTGTCTGTGTGTGTCTGTGTTTGTTTTTTTTGGGGGGGTCCCGCGGGAGTTGTCCTTTAAATCAGAGTGTTTATTCTTCCCATATTGCTACTCAAAGGGGTATTCCAGGAAAAGTTAACTTTTCCCCTATCAACAGGATAGGGGAAAAGTAGGAGATCGTGGGGGGGGCCCAACCTCCGTACCCCCCACGATCTCCGTATCGGGCCCCGTGTGCTCTGTTCTGAACAGGGGCTCTATTCATTCCTATGAAGCGATGGAAAGAGCCGAGTAGGAAGAGGCTCCATAGGAATGTTCCTGGCTCCATAGGAATGAATAGAGTCCCGGGTCACACACTGTACCGGTGGGGACCGATATGGAGATAAGTGTGTGTGTGTGTGTGTGTGGGGGGGGGGGGGGTCGTCAGGGGTCGGACCCCCCGTCATCTCCTACTTTTCCCCTATCCACAGTGATTTTTTCCTGGAATACCTCTCTTTAAAGGGAACCTGTTACCCTGAAAAAGCTATATAACCTATATATATATTATATATAGTTATATGGCTTATATAAAGTTTTGTTGGAAAAATATTTAGTATAATGTTTAAGTTACCAAGTGCAATCCATATTCATTCTGGGTTTAGAAGTCCAGTGGGCAGTCCTAATAAGTGACTGACAGCTATCACTATATGCACACTTGTAAAAGAGAAGGCTAACAATCATTGAGACCGCCCACTGGACCCCTGAAACCAGAAAGAACAGAGACTTCTCTTGCACTATAACACAATATTGAAGGATTAAACAGCACTTTATGATACCAGGTTCCTGTTAACCATGTTATATACATTATACAGGTTCTGAGCACTGAACTTGCACCTGTAAATCAGCAGGACCTCTGTGACTTAAGAGAAAATAACCCCCTCAGGCATTATGACTTTTATGTACACGACTGCAAGGAATGTTAGACATGACAAATTTGGTGTTATTTGCCCAATGTTAACCAATAGAGATGAGCGAACCTCGAGCATGCTCGAGTCGATCTGAACCCGAACTTTCAGCATTTGATTAGCGGTGGATGCTGAAGTTGGATAAAGCCCTAAGGCTATGTGGAAATCATGGATATAGTCATTGGCTGTATCCATGTTTCCCAGACAACCTTAGAGCTTTATTTAAGTTCAGCAGCCCCAGCTAATCAAATGCCGAAAGTTCGGGTTCGGATCGACTCGAACCCGAACCCGGTTCGCTCATCTCTATTTACCAACCCATAATTTCATGTGTCCAGTGATACTATTGATGAATCTTTCCATCTATCTTTAGTCATTTTTCTTATCAAATAGCTAATTTACAAAATGTTGTGAGAGAGAGTAAAGAGCAGCGAATGTGGCGTCATCATGGTGATTCACCGCTTTTAAATCTCCCAATTATGAGCGTAGAGAGAAGCAATTTCTGGCCTGAGAGTACGGGCTAAAAATATTCATCCCTCACATTTACTGTGACACTGATAATAAAGAACGGCAAAGTTATTGCTCACTTCATGCCAACTCTTGAAAGCCCTAATATTAAAATATAGTTTTAATCTAGGTGTTCAGAGATGGGTCTGTTTTATGAATTTGAAGGATATAAGTAAAAAATCAGATCATATTATAGTGTGTGTCCTTACTTAATTTTTTATATCTGCTGAATTATGTACACGTAAAAAAATAAGTAGTGAAAGGCAATGTGTCAACAGAGAATGACCGGTTGTTACCTCAAGTTTTTTTTTTTCATGGTTAAAGTAGCAGTAAAAAATTTTTTCATTACACCCCCCCCCCCTTTCTCGCTGCACGCTGGCGCGTATACTCGCCAGCAGTGATCGGTCTCCTGTGGCGCAGCTTCGTTCAGGTCCTGCGGCGCCGTTCAAATCCAGCGTGCGTTCACGTCACCTGCTCCTGTGACCCCTCTTTTGTTTTCTGTAGATTGAAGGCCGGAATTCACACTTTCCAATGCATTCTCTATGGGAGAGCGTGACTTCCGGGCTTCAATCAACAGGAGACAGAAGAGGGGTCACAGGAGCGGGAGCTGTGAATGCGCACTGGATTCAAACGGCGCCACACGACCGGAACAAAGCTAGGCCGCAGAGCACCCGTCACTGCTGGTTAATATATGCGGCAGCGGGCAGCAGGGGGGGAATAAAAAATTTTTGTGAACTGCTTCTTTTACATGATTCTTTTTTTATTTTTTATTTTTCTAATTTTTCCATGTCACTAACCATAAAAAAAAAAAAAAAACTTCTGAAATTATACAGTTTTACTGTGGCCACTGAGACTGTCTGCCACATGTCTCCGGAGTCTCTGTTATCACCACAGGTAGGATTTGGATAAAATGTACACACCCCTAAAATAATAAGTAATATGTATATTTTTCTCATGTTCTTTTTCATGGTTACCTTCCACTTTTGTGGGTTTTTTCTCAGTTTTACTTGTACAGGTTTACTATTTAATTGTGTAATATGGTACCAACTGGTGTTTAGAGTGTATAGCAATAAGCATGTCTACCTAGTAAGCTAAGTGCTGGCGGACACACATGCTCAGTCGCTCTCCTCACAGCCAGCTCTCCGCAGAGTGACTCTTTGTTCACTGCAGCACATCTAAGTAATATAGTTTTTTGTTTGTCTAAGAAGCAGACTGCAGGTCGTCTGCAGTAACATGGTGGTATAGCTTATTAGAATTATAAGACTGAACTGGAAAATAGGCCATCGGCAATCAATTTCTTCTGTGATATGCCACATGGCATTCTTCGCATTGGAAAAAGAAAAATTGCCACTTGCCCTTGATCCAATATGGCGCCTTTCAAGATGGCAGCCATGTAACCTACATAGCCTAAAAGATAGGCCCACTCACCATTACTTGCTTGGGTATTCAGATATGTCATTTTCCTTTTAGTTTCTGAAATAAAAGGGGGTCATGAGACATCCTGTACTTTGCATAAATAAATAGTACAAGCAAATTTGACAAGTTTTGAGATAAGATACTGTATCTTACTAGAGAACAATGCCCATTTTCTCCACTAACCAGCCAGTCTTAATTAAAGGAGTTATCTGGCACTTATTGCTTCCCCTATGTAAAACCTAACACACATCTTATTCTTACCTTTCCATTTTCGCATCTTCAGGACCTCTGCTTACCATCACCACTTCCAAGATAAACTCGTCTCAGCAGTAACAGCCCGCTCAGCCAATCACTGACTGAGATGGGACAGCACTGCAGCCAGTGATTGGCTGACCAGGCTGTCTATGCCGATAGGTAAGGATAAGATGTTTATTATGTTTTATAAAAGGTCAGCAACATATAAAAACTGGATTTGGCAGTTAAAGGGTAACTCCGCATAAGAAAAACTTGTTTTCTATTAAAAGTACATTAATAGTTAAATATATGTGTCTATATAATGTATTACCATATCTGTACGGTTCTGCCACACTGGTAGCTGATAAAAAATCCAGGAAGTGAAAAAATGGCCCCTGTGCAAATCCACATTGTCTCCTGCTCCTTCTGCTATCCCCCCTTAGGAGACAAATCTTCCGTGCCTCTGTCTCACATTGTGTGTTTGCTGAAATCAGGCTGATGATGCAGACAGGGGGCAGGGTGTGATGTCACAGGAGGTTCGGCTGGATCCCCCAATTCACCATCTCTGGCCAGCTAGAAGCAGCTGTTGCACTGATTTCACTGATTGTGCAGAGGTGTGCATTGAAATTAGGGCTGTGTTCACAAATGTTGGAGTGTCATTGCAGTACTGCAGCGTATTCACAAGAATGATGCAGTAACACAAGTAAATGATGCTAAACGGCAGAGAGAATCAGAGCCTTATTGTGGGGCTCAACTTTAAAGATAACAGATACAGTGTACAATCAAAGCAAAGTTTTGTATCATCATAGTTATGTATGGGAGAAGCTGGCGTGCTGCCTGTAACAGCCAATCACAGCTCAGTTTACTTTTCTTGTAAAGATGAAGACTACTTAGTGGATGTCATCCATCTCCTGATGTACACTGAACTAATCTTGTTATCAATTCCTAAAATAAATCGTCTTTCCGAGGAATAAAAGGACACAAATTCCTGCATCCTAAAGAGAAGCCTTGGCAGCCTGTCACGTCCCTTTTGGCCTCCAGAAACAGGAGAGGACGTTAAACGACTTCATTAGTGAATTGATTTATTCACACAAGACAGACTTTCAAGATGGAAATGAAATGGCTGGGAAATTTATGTCTGCAAGAGAGCGTCCTATTAGGATTTGCATTTTCTGATCATTCTGAAAACAGCCTCTATTATTACATCTTAATTGAGTTTTATTAAAGCAGTTAATGTGAGGACAGGGCGGAGAATTTAAAGCTCCAAACCTGGGACTTCACATTTGACTGTAGATAACCCCAGATTGTGCAGGTTTTACGACCATTTATAATCTGTGTCTGTCATTTCAGTGGGGTCTTTCGTATGGAGTCACCTGTCACAACTTCTAGAATCTGATGATCCACTAAAACAAGTCATTTCTGAGATTCTCCCCGACGATATTCTCGCCAAGGATTTTGAGGGTGAATCATGGAAATACTCCACGTATTCAGATGCTACAGTGCATTCAGGTACAAGACTAATACCCACCATATCCTTCTGGCAAAGTGGCCCATAAAGGCATTGGCTCCAGGAGTCTTGTTTCATTACATTACTGCCATAAATTTGGATATATAGTTATGAGATATAAAGAGTTCCAAGTGGTATAGATATTTTTTGATATTTAATATGCTATTAAACTGCATGTCTTCATTTGGCTGAATTCACACATACAGTTTTTCAAGGGGACCTGTTCCTGAGATACGTGGGTGTATAGTTTTTCTGATAATTTCGGTAATGGTTAATGGATGGTCGTAGCCTTAATTCTTATAATGGAAGTGAATATAAGTTGATGGGTGTGATTATACATTCAGGGGGTGTTTTACAGTGAGGGTCATGTATACCGAATAACCCCCTCCCCCCCCCCGGATGTATAAACACACCCATCACCTGATGTCCTATCCTAAAACTAAGTTCACGCCCATCTGACTAAGGGTCCTATTAGACGAAGCGATTTTTAACGATTAATGATAAACGTTCTAAAACGAGATCGTTTATCGTAACCTGAAATCGTACATCATATTACACAGAACGATAGTCGTTAGTAACGATCGTTACTGCGATCGTTTACTCCTTTTGATCCCGGCAAAAGAAGGAACGATGTGCAATTACACTAAACGATTAATGAAAAAATGCAGAACTACAGTGAACAAAAGTGGAATTACAGCAAACGATTTGCGAACGATTAACAATGATTTTAGGGCCAGATCTAACAATCAACGACATATAAACAATTTTTTGATTGTTGCCTGCAATTACACAGGACGATTATAGTTTAAATTCAAATGATATATAACGATTTTATGCACGATAATTGTCCTGTGTAATAGGGCCCTAACTGAATTGTTAGTAAAACTCTCAGGTCTCTAACCCCAAACTGTAAATCTTAGAAAAGAAAGGGCACATGAAGAAAATGTAAAAAGGCATGTAATCAGGACACCCAACAAGTAACATCTCATTTTTTGGGGATTGGCTACAGGTATTCTTAAACCCCTTAAGGTCAAAGCCAATTTTCGTCTTTGCGCTTTTGCTTTTTCCATTTTATGTTCATAGCGCTTGCATTTTTTCACCTAGAGACTTATATGAGCGCTTATTTTTTGTGAAACCAATTGTACTTTCCAATGACAGGCATTATTTTTCCATAACATATGCTGCGAAACCGGAAAAAAATCATTTGTGCTGTCAATTTAAAAAAAAAAAAAAGGAATTTGTTTTGATTTCAGGAAGTTTTGCATTTACGCCGTCACCCTATGGTAAAACTGACTTGTTATGCATGTTCCTCAATTCGTTACGATTACAACGATATGTAACATGTATAACTTTTATATTATCTGATGGCTTTTAAAAAATTCAAACTATTGTTAACAAATATATGTTCCTCAAAATTGCTCCATTCCCAGACTTGGCGATACCAAATATGTTTATTTATTTGTTTATTTATTAACTTATATTTGTAAAATGGGAAAAGGGGGGTGATTTGGACTTTTAATAGGGGAGGGGATTTTTTTTATTAATAAAAACACTTTTTTACTTTTTTTTTTTCACATGAACTAGAAGTCCCTCTGGGGGACTTATATATACACAGCAATGATCTCTCATAGAGATCAATGCTGTGTATATACACGGCAAAGATCGATTAGATCGGTCATAGATTGCTTTGGCCTGCTGCAGGACACAGCAATCTATTGCCGAGCCGGGATCAGCGTCAATGCGACACCACGATCGCATCGCGTGGGGGGGGGGGAGATCTGTTCCACTAGACACCAGGGACGTGAGGTCTGAAGCACTTCAATGCAGCTGTCAGGTTTGACAGCTGCATTGAAGTGCTTAATTAACCGGCGCGGCAACGGGACCCGTGTCGGCTAATAGAGGTGCTCCCCGGCTGCAGATATCATCCGGGAGCGGCACCAGATACGTCATGGGTCGTTAAGGGGGTTATCCAGTGCTATCCAGTCCACTTTTCCCCTCTCTTGTCTCCAGGTTGGATGGGGTTTCAAACTCAGTTCCATTGAAGTAAATGGAGCTTAATTGCAAACAACACCTGAACTGTAAACAAGAGAGGGGGAAAAGTGGCCATGTTTTTGTAGCGCTGGATAACCCCTTTAACTCAAATATTTGTGCCAAACACAGAAGAGAGAAGGAGTAAAAGGGGTTTATTTATGCCCTGATATACAAAACCACCCTAGGTGGAATGTCAGATACAACAAGCTGGATACATTGCTCTCCTGTTCTCTATAATTGAAATAGAACACATTACTTGACCTAGGAACATCTGCCATCTTACCAAATCCAAAAACACTGCATGCAACTTTTTGGTCTAATTCCACAACACCGAAGAGAAATTATGCAAAATTGAAGTTTAGTCTTGGTTTTAGACTTTCTAATTCACACTAGGCTTTGGGCAAAAATTGTATTAAAACTTCAGATTTATCAAACAGGTGTAAAGTAGAATTGTCTTAGTTGCCCCTAGCAACCAATCAGATTCCCCCTTTCATTTTTCAAAGAATCTGTGAGGAATGACAAGTGGAATCTGATTGGTTGCTAGGGGCAACTAAGACAATTCTACTTTACTCCTGTTTGATAAATCTCCCCCTTAACCTGCAAATCTGGTCCTAAAGAAAAGTCATAATATTAGGGGAGGGGAGACTACATATTTAGCATGATAGCTATGACTACTCTTCCCAGTATGGCTGGCTTTAGGAAGATCCATCTCTTCAGATTAATCAATATGGTGTTGATTAGTAATAATATTAATCCATATATCACAATTGCATTGTTAGTTATTTGCATGTTTCTGGTCATTTTGACTTGCGTTTCTTTATGAAAACCTTTTGTTCCTGATATTTAAAAAAAAAAATCTTTCCAGAATCTGTTGCTGCTAATATGGAGGCTGCATTGATTTTTACACCATCCTCCTTCATTCCACGTTCTGCAATGGCCAACCTTACGATACATACATTGGGGCGGGCAGTCAATATAATGGAGGTGAGTTACAGCTTTGAATAACAAGAGCCAAACTCCAGATAGGGCTGTACCTGGACGATCAGGACCTCCACCATGGGCGCAGCGGTATACAAACTCCTCCATATCTGACAATGACGCGCCAGTCCCACTTCACATGAAAACAGAACGAAATTTCCAAATTCCTATTACTAAGAGCAACACATTTTGATCCATCTTAGAGACCTTCATCATGCCTGATGGCTGCCCTGTAGATGGCCTGAAAGGCACTGCATTACATAGAAGGATGCCTGGTGAAGGTCCCTGTAAAGATGGCATTACATTTAATACAAGGCCTATGGGAATTTCACTGTATTGTCATGTGACTTGTGACTGACATGTCATTGTCAGATATAAGGGAGTTTGCACACCACTGGGCCCATGGTGAAGAGTCCTTGCTCGTCCAGCTTATCTATATATATTACAACTCTAAAAGGTTAGTGACCTTCTTTTCTGTGAATTAGGATGAGTGTGTTTGGACTGATACGGTGTAGTATAGCTCTAGGAAGCCTCCTTGTTTTTCTGTTTTCTTTTAGGATTATACTGGAAAAAAGTGTCTATGGCTTCTGCCCACTGGCTCAATGAAAAGTCGTCCAGTACTTGTCAACTGCTGTATGTCCTGCAGGAAGTGGTGTATTATTTCTATTCTGACACAGTGCTCTCTGCTTCCACCTCTGTCCATGACAGGAAGTGTCCAGAGCAAAAGTTTTATATAGGGATTTGTCCTGCTCTGGACAGTTCCTGTCATGGACAGAGGTGGCAGCACAGAGTAGTACACCACTTCCTGCAGGACATACAGCAGCTGACAAGTACTGGAAGACGTAAAGTAATTTACAGATCTGTATAACTTTTTGACACCACTTGATTTAAAAACCTTTTTTTCCCTTGAGTACCCCTTTAAATATGCTCATGCCTTTACAAGTTTGTCTTATGTAATTTTGAGAGAAAAGCAACATTTGCATAGACAAATTTTAGAAAAAAAATCTAATTTATAAAAAATTTTACAGGCAATCTTTTTTTGGAAGAGATGATAGAACTAAGTAATTACCACTAATACTAGCCATTTCATGGGTGATTGTCCCCAGCTTGCCACAGACACAAAATTACATACAGATGTAGCAATGTTAACATTTAGACTAACGCATTTAGTTAACATGTCACAACTCTTAGCTTAGTTTGACTGTTAGCTCTGCTCCATCTGTATATACTCAAATTATCATTGTATAAAAGTTCTAAAAATCAGGGTCTCTAAAAATCTTATTAAAGGGGTTATCCAGAGAAAATCTTTTTCTTACCAATCATCTGGTGTCAGAAAGTTTTATAGATTTTTAATTTACTTCTATTAAAAAAATCTCCAGTCTTCCCATATTTATCAGCTGCTGTATGTCCTGCAGGAAGTGGTGTTTTCTTTTCAGTATGACACAGTGCTCTCTGCTGATATCTCTGGCAGAGACAGGAACTGTCCAGAGCAGGAGAGGATTTGCTACTGCTCTGGACAGTTCCTGTCTCAGACCGAGGTGGCAGCAGAGAGCACTGTGTCAGGCTGAAAAGAAAATAACATTTTCTTCAGGACATAAAGCAGCTGATAAGTACTGGAAAACTTAAGATTTTTAAATAGAAGTAAATTACAAATTTATATAATTTTCTGAAACCAGTTTATTTAAAAGAAAAATATTTTCAGTGGCTAACCCCTTTAACAAATAAGTACCCTTTACACCAAATGATTACTGGCCAATGATCTTTTTTACTTGGTCGATTACCGGCTGTTCTAGCCAATAATCGTTTTGTGTAATAGCTTGTGTTAAAAGGCAATGATCAGCCAATGTTGGCTGATCGTTGTCTTTCAGCATGTTCTATGAAAATAATAACCATAGCGATGGTCTGCTGCACATCCCTCCATGTCATAGGAGCGGCAGCCAATGCACCAAGGTCTGCTGTACATTGCTCCATGTAATAGGAGCGGCGGCCAGTGCACCAAGGTCTGCAGTAAAAAATCCCCACTAAATCCACATCACAAGTAATACAGTTTGATGCAGGTTTTCTGATGCAAATTTTGATGTGGAAGTGTTGGCTTCTCCGGTGGCTGGAGAAGATGTTATTACAGCTATTAACAGTTTGGTCTCCTGTTATTGTCATAAATGAGCCGTCATACATTAGTGGCGGCCATGATTACTTTAATATTCTATTCTAGTTTGGAATCCGCTTAGAAAATGCAGAAGACCTTCTCAAGTCAATGTTGGGTCACCATTCTTCAACATTAAATGAAATTCTTGTGGGGAAAGATGAGGAAGACAAGCAGCACATCTCTGAGCCCCCCATGGAGACAGTAACATCACCCACTGGTAAGAAGCCTACATCTAAGAGGTACAACCCCGGAGAACTGCCGGAGAAAAAGGCTGATCAGCAGAAAGTCAAGAAATCCAAGCACAGCTGTCCAAGTGGAAAGTACAACAAACTCAATGAACTACAGCAGAAGGTAATGAAGTATTACATCCTAATCCAAGCCAAACAGACCTTTCACCCGTGTCTGTATAGAGGGGCAGATGCCACAAGCCCACCATTGTGCATCACATGGCTTAGTCCCAGGGGTTGTCACTTCAACTTGATGCAGCTGCAAATGAACTCTGAACGTGTTAAATATAACTATTGTGACCATCTATAAATGAGATCTTTAGCTGGAGATGAAGATGTGGAAGTTGGCACTCCTGGACGTAAACAATTAAAATTTAACTTTTATTCGTGCATTTTAAAAACTGGTAGTGTGCATGGAGGACCTACGCGTATCTGAGACCATGATTAAGCGCAGTTGCGCGAAAAGCGTAGGTCCTGCCATGCACCCTACCAGTTTTTAATATGCATGAATAAAAATAAAATTTTGATCGTTTACGTCCAGGAGTGCAGACTTCCACATCTTTATCTCCAGCTAAAGCTTTGCATCCAGCGTATGGCCAGCGCTTTGAAGTTCGAGCACCCGTTTATTTTTTGCTGCTGAAATTCATTTATATATATGCTATAAATGAGATCCCAGGTGCCATATAAAGAACATACAGAGGCCATGATATTTATTCTAGTTTTAACAAAACTACACAAAGTCCATACGCAACAACTAACACCATGTGCCAAAAATGGGTTCAATGTAATGTGCCGGTCGTCTGATTTTCTTCTCATTTGAAGTAGCAGAATGCCCTCCAGAACCTTGTTTGTATGCGTATTGCATTTATGTACAGATTCTTTATGTGGACTCTATCCATGAAATAATTATATGTTGTGCTCTATATAGGTAATGGAGTGAATGGGTCGGCAGGGAGGTTGTAAATACGTGTTTCAAAAATTTCCAATTTCATCAGAATTTACACAACCTTTTTTAGACAACTATACTGCCTATAGTCAGGGGTATAACCATATGGGGTTGAAAGGCTGCTTTTGCATCAGGGAGCTGGAAACTGGTAGCGTCCAACAGGTAATCTGTTATATAGATAATATACAATGAAGGAACAAAGCAGGAAGCGGCGACTCACCAACCAGTGCGATTTATTCAGGGTATACGCTGTACATCAGCTCACAGGCAAGGCAATAACATTCTGAGTGTGTTCCACTGAGGCTACGGCCGTTTCACGCTTTACGTGCTTCAACTGGCCTCGTTATATAGATAATGTGTAAGAGATGTGGGGTCGTGAGTGGGGTGTGCATACTTACCTAGCCCCAGTCCCCCACTGCTGCCTCACCTCAGCTATGTCCAGTACCCCAATCTTCTCCTTCCCGTCTCGTCTATACCCTAGGACCACTAAACCACTTTATCTTTTGCCACCTAATATACAGTAGTTCTGTCGAGAAGATTATTTTATACATTATCGGTTACTCTGACAAATGTTAATAACATAATTTTCCTTTTTTGTCTGGAAGTTTACCCAAGGAATGACTGACAAGAAAGAGCTAAGATGTGGGCTAAGCCTGAAGGTATTTGGGAATGAGCTCATCTTCCTGGATTGTGAGGGAGTACAAGACACCATGAGACAATACTCCTTGAGCCTGGCCGGACTCGCAGTAAAGCTCCTTAAGGTATAATCATTAGTGCTGGATTGTGACAGTCAGTAGTTCTCAAGTAGCACATGATAAAATATATTTAGAATTTCATTCGGGATTAAAGGACTTTCCTGAATTTATGTGATTTCCTAAACATGCGTCAAGGACCTCTAAAACAGGTAAAATCCCCACATTTTCGGAATATTCCTAGGTTATTTGACATTATAAATAAGTCCGGGGGGTGGGTGGATTGCGGAGCTTAAAAATCATTACGGGGTGGGGGGTGGGGGGGAAATAAAAAAGGAGTTATAGTCACCTGTCCCCATGCCAGTGCAGACCCAGGTCCCGCTCCTGGATCCACCAGCTGTCTTCTGAGCTCCCTGCCGGCTACATCACAACTTAGCTGAGGGATGCCCTGCGGCAGTAGTAACTTAGTCACTGATTGACTGAGATGGCTAAATCCTTCCCGTCTGTTATGTCGAACCCAAATTATGACGTACCTGGAACCCAGGAGAGGATTACAGCCGCCAGGGTCAGGGAGCTCCATGATGCGGCACAGCATGGGCACTGGGAGAAGTAAGCACATTATCTTTTATTTCCCCCCTTACCTACCGCCCATAATGATTTTTTATCCCCTCCCCCACCCCACCCCATTTATTAGACATTTTATTATGGCTGAACATGCGACATGATGCACTTGAATGGGTATTGCACCAAAGAGCTAAAAAATGAAATGCTCCCAAACTAGTTGGTCTTAACAAGTACCCCTGAGAATTTTAAGCCATCTCTCTTCTTTCTAGCTGACACTGTTCCTGAGTTACCGGCCAGGAAACTACATTTCCCATCATGCAGTGCCTCTCCCTGATTGGTCAGTTGGCATACCCACCCGCTTGGCTTTCTTTCCTGCCTAATCCCTGACAATAGTAATAAGTGACATCATTATAAAATATAGTATTATATACCTTCAAAGCCTTCAAACACCTTCAGATATTACTCCTGCAACACCACCTGACAATAATCCTGTAACACCTCCTGACATTACTCCTGCAACACCTCCTGGCATTATACTCCTGGAACACCTGGCATACTCCTGGCATTTTTTCTTTTATAGTTTACAAAAAGTGGGCTTGGAATTACTATTGACTAGGGATGGTCCGAACCGAGTTCGGTTCTGGTTCGTACGAACCCGAACTCTCGGTAATGATTCCCGCTGTCTGCCCGCTCCGAGCAGCGGGCGGATCCAGCGGGAGGACCGCCTGGAAAACTGTTTTCCAGGCAGTCCTCCCGCTATATCCACCCGTTCCACGGAGCGGGCAGACCAGGGCCGTTTCTAGCTTTTCTGCTGCCTGAGGCAAAAAAATTAAATGGAGCCCCCCCCCCCCCATCAATTGTGTACTATTAGTAAATTAAATATTTTCTCATTGTGTATTATGATGGTCTGCAGAACCTCATCATACACCCCATCTGCTGCAGAACATCATAATACACCTCAGCTGCTGCAGAACCTCATACTACAGCCCAATCTGCTGCAGGACCTCATACTACACCCCATCTGCTGCAGAACCTCATACTACACCTCAGCTGCTGCAGAACCTCATCATACACACCTCAGCTGCTGCAGAACCTCATCATACACACCTCAGCTGCTGCAGAACCTCATACTACACCCCATCTGCTGCAGAACCTCACACTACACCTCAGCTGCTTCAGAACCTCATCATACACACCTCAGCTGCTGCAGAACCTCATACAGCTCAGCTGCTGCAGAACCTCATCATACTGCTCAGCTGCTGCAGAACCTCGTCATACAGCTCAGCTGCTGCAGAACCTCATCACACACCTCAGCTGCTGCAGAACATCACGCTACACCTCAGCTGTTGCAGAACCTCATACTACACCCCATCTGCTGCAGAACCTCACACTACACCTCAGCTGCTGCAGAACCTCATCATACACACCTCAGCTGCTGCAGAACCTCATACTACACCTCAGCTGCTGCAGAGCATCATACTACATCCCAATCTGCTGCAGAACCTCATACTACACCCCATCTGCTGCAGAACCTCATACTACACCCCATCTGCTGCAGAACCTCATACTACACCTCAGCTGCTGCAGGACCTCATACTACACCCCATCTGCTGCAGAACCTCACACTACACCCCAGCTGCTGCAGAACCTCATCATACACACCTCAGCTGCTGCAGAACCTTATACTACACCCCATCTGCTGCAGAACCTCACACTACACCTCAGCTGCTGCAGAACCTCATCATACACACCTCAGCTGCTGCAGAACCTCATCATACACCTCAGCTTCTCAGGTGATATATAGCAGCACAAGTGGATATACATGTACACTAGGGGCCACTTCCAGCACTATGCCCCAGTGTACATATACAGTATATATCACATGTGCTGCTATATACCACCACTTCCAGCACTATGCCCCAGTGTACATATACAGTATATATCACATGTGCTGCTATATACCACCACCTCCAGCACTATGCCCCAGTCTGTACATATACAGTATATATCACATGTGCTGCTATATACCACCACCTCCAGCACTATGCCCCAGTCTGTACATATACAGTATATATCACATGTGCTGCTATATACCACCACCTCCAGCACTATGCCCCAGTCTGTACATATACAGTATATATCACATGTGCTGCTATATACCACCACCTCCCGCACTATGCACCAGTGTACATATACAGTATATATCACATGTGCTGCTATATACCACCACCTCCAGCACTATGCCCCAGTCTGTACATATACAGTATATATCACATGTGCTGCTATATACCACCACCTCCAGCACTATGCCCCAGTCTGTACATATACAGTATATATCACATGTGCTGCTATATACCACCACCTCCAGCACTATGCCCCAGTGTGCATATACAGTATATACCACCACCTCCAGCACTATGCCCAGTGTACATATACAGTATATATCACATGTGCTGCTATATACCACCTCCTCCAGCACTATGCCCCAGTGTACATATACAGTATATACCACCACCTCCAGCACTATGCCCCAGTGTACATATACAGTATATATCACATGTGCTGCTATATACCACCACCTCCAGCACTATGCCCCAGTGTACATATACAGTATATACCACCACCTCCAGCACTATGCCCCAGTCTGTACATATACAGTATATATCACATGTGCTGCTCTATACCGCCACCTCCAGCACTATGCCCCAGTGTACATATACAGTATATATCACATGTGCTGCTATATACCACCACCTTCAGCACTATGCCCCAGTCTGTACATATACAGTATATATCACATGTGCTGCTATATACCACCACCTCCAGCACTGTGCCCCAGTCTGTACATATACAGTATATATCACATGTGCTCCTATATACCACCACCTCCAGCACTATGCCCCAGTCTGTACATATACAGTATATATCACATGTGCTGCTATATACCACCACCTCCAGCACTATGCCCCAGTGTACATATACAGTATATATCACATGTGCTGCTATATACCACCACCTCCAGCACTATGCCCCAGTCTGTACATATACAGTATATATCACATGTGCTGCTATATACCACCACCTCCAGCACTATGCCCCAGTCTGTACATATACAGTATATATCACATGTGCTGCTATATACCACCACCTCCAGCACTATGCCCCAGTCTGTACATATACAGTATATATCACATGTGCTGCTATATACCACCACCTCCAGCACTATGCCCCAGTCTGTACATATACAGTGTATATCACATGTGCTGCTATATTCCACCACCTCCAGCACTATGCCCCAGTCTGTACATATACAGTATATATCACATGTGCTGCTATATACCACCACCTCCAGCACTATGCCCCAGTGTACATATACAGTATATACCACCACCTCCAGCACTATGCCCAGTGTACATATACAGTATATACCACCACCTCCAGCACTATGCCCCAGTGTACATATACAGTATATATCACATGTGCTGCTATATACCACCTCCTCCAGCACTATGCCCCAGTGTACATATACAGTATATACCACCACCTCCAGCACTATGCCCCAGTGTACATATACAGTATATATCACATGTGCTGCTATATACCACCACCTCCAGCACTATGCCCCAGTGTACATATACAGTATATACCACCACCTCCAGCACTATGCCCCAGAGTACATATACAGTATACAGTATATCACATGTGCTGCTATATACCACCTCCTCCAGCACTATTCTCCAGTGTACATATACGGTATATATCACATGTGCTGCTATATACCACCACCTCCAGCACTATGCTCCAGTGTACATATACAGTATATATCACATGTGCTGCTATATACCACCACCTCCAGCACTATGCCCCAGTGTACATATACAGTATATATCACATGTGCTGCTATATACCACCACCTCCAGCACTATGCACCAGTGTACATATACAGTATATATCACATGTGCTGCTATATACCACCACCTCCAGCACTATGCCCCAGTCTGTACATATACAGTATATATCACATGTGCTGCTATATACCACCACCTCCAGCACTATACCCCAGTCTGTACACTATAGTAATGAAGGGGCTGGAGTCCAGCACAGGCAGGAGGAGGGGGAGCTCACACTGACAGGATACAACTTGCTGGAGGAGCCGAGTCTTGTGTTTGCTGCTGTTATCAGTCTGTTGTCACAAAGACGGATTATGTGCTTTCTTCAGTGTGCACACTCTCCTATAAGCACACTGCACTGCCTGTAGCTCACACATCCACACAGAGCACCACACAGTTGTAATCCCAGAGCTACAGACCTGGCACATGGCTCCCTCCTGGGTCTGAGACCTGCTCCCCCACCCCCAATTGTCGGGACACCCCCAATTGTCGGGACACCCCCCCCCCCTCCAGACCCTGCCCCTTCCTCCTTACAAACAATCACGACCCTCAGCCACCAGCCTCCCCCCTTTCCCTCGTTGTTATACTCACTAGTACTGGGGAGGAGGAGGGATCAGCATGTGGAGCCGCTGTGGCCGGCCGTTCATGCTCCTACCCAATCCTCAGGAAGACTGCCAGGTGACGTCACACAGTATATATCACATGTGCTGCTATATACCACCACCTCCAGCACTATGCCCCAGTCTGTACATATACAGAATATATCACATGTGCTGCTATATACCACCACCTCCAGCACTATGCCCCAGTCTGTACATATACAGTATATATCACATGTGCTGCTATATACCACCACCTCCAGCACTATGCCCCAGTCTGTACATATCCCGGCAGTTCCTGGGGAGGGCGGCAGGGGGCGGCCAGGCACTCAGCACTGATAGGGGTCGGGACTGCTGTCATTTTAGTGAAGTTAAACTTCACTAAAATGACAGTGGCAGAGAAGATTGTGCCGGCCCCTGCAGGAACACAGGAGCTGCCGCCTGAGGCTGAAGCCTCAGTCTGCCTCATGGCAGAAATGGGCCTGGGGCAGACAGCGGGAATCTGATGCCGAGCGTTCGGGTTCATACGAACCCGAACCTCGGAGGGTTCGGACCATCCCTACTATTGACCAAGGACACTAATAAACATTGGCAGTGACTGGTGCTTTACATGCACTCAACCACTACCAATGTCTATCAAGCTGCAGGGATGGGGGGGGGAACTATGCAGGGGGAGAGAGGAGATAGAGGGCAGCAAAGGGGGAACATAGTTGGAAGCTGAGGGAGTCTGTCTCTATCTGACTAGGGGGGTAGTTAGGGGGCATGGGAGGTAGAGACTGTCAACAGTAGACTGTCAGCTTTGTGTGCGTGAGGAAGGGTTGCAGCTGACAGTCCACCGCACAACCGCTGGCTCCTTCCCATGCTGCGCCCCCCCAAACCCAGATGTAACTGGACGATGTAACTAGAATCCATGCGAAGATTTGTAAAAGTAATGATGGGCGGCTATGACTTAGAAGACACAGAGTGATATTTTTAGTTTTCCATATTCAGCTCCGCTATGTAAAAGTCTGACGTGCCTATCTACACTGATATTTATTGTGTCATTTCATAAAAAAAAAAATCCCTAATACACAAGAAGGAAGCCCCCTTATGACTTAGATGTAGCAGAGCTGTATGTGTAATTTGCATATAACTTTGGCCACTAAACAAGCTTTGCTAAGACAACATAATAAGTGTTATTGTCAGTGATAGAGCGCGGCAGGGAGGCAAATAAGAAACCATAATGTACCTGAATAGTTCATGTCTATGTCATTCAAGTCAGAGATGTAAATGTCAGTGTGACACCTGTCAAAATGCTGCTCTGTTATGTCTGTGTGACAGCTGTCCCTCTTTGTTTTGTCAGTTAGAGGATAAAAACACCTTAAATTACATTCCTGATGCCAGGTATGACTATGAGGTAGCAGAGCTGTATATGTCATCTGCCTTCGACATGCGCCTATATGCGTTAAAAAGTATTTTCATTTTGTGAGTTACTTTGATATAGTAGAGCAGTATGTGTAAATTAGAAAACTATGTAGAAACCATGTAGCAGAGCTGTGTATGTCATATACTCTTTTGTTTTATAGCTGATTAGAGATGAGCGAACCGGGTTCGGGTTCGAGTCGATCCAAACCCGAACGTTCGGTATTTGATTAGCTGGGGCTGCTGAACTTGGATAAAGCTCTAAGGTTGTCTGGAAAACATGGATACAGCCAATGACTATATCTATGTTTTCCACATAGCCTTAGGACTATATCCATGTTTTCCACATAACCTTAGGACTATATCCATGTTTTCCACATAGCCTTATGGCTTTATATTAGGGCAGCCACCGCTAATCAAATGCCGAAAGTTCGGGTTCGGATCGACTCGAGCATGCTCGAGGTTCGCTCATCTCTATAGCTGATCAATTACGTTCAGCTATGGCAAAGTTATTGGTGTGGTAATTTCAGCAGCAGCAGTGTGACCCAAATCCGACCACCCCTTCAGAGCAGTGCGGGAGTGATGTCACCAGCTCGACCACTGCTGATAACACAGACAGGTGGTCGGGAACCTAGACAACCAGCTGTAAACATGAAAGACACATCAGAGGGTCTAACAGGGAAATAGAACGTATGTGTGTATCTATGTCATTTTTCTTTACTGTATATGCACATATGTGTGTATGTATGTCATGTCTGTATATGTGCATATGTATGTATCTATGTCATGTGTCTCTATATGCACATGTGTGTATCTATGTCATGTCTGTATATGTGCATATGTATGTATGTATGTCATGTGTTTGTATATGTACATATGTGTGTATCTATGTAATGTGTATTTACTGTATATGTGCATATGTATGTATATATGTCATTTGTCTTTACTGTATGTGTACATAAGTGTGTATTTATGTCATGTGCCGATTTGTTTGTATGGGTGTGTGTGTTAGAACTGTTAATGTGTATATGTAATGTGCACATGTAAACTGTGCACCTGAGACTCCTTCCGGTTCCCGGGTCATCCGCTATCCACTGCTGTCAGCATTTCCACAACATCCGCTGACATGCTGCGCCTATAGGAAATGACCAGTCAGCATAGACTGACTCTATACTGTCTATGCTGACTGACCATTTTCAGTGGGAGCAGCATGTCAGCGGATGTTGTGGAAAAACTGACAGCAGTGGATAGTGGATGGCCTGGGAACCTGAAGGTGCAGCGGGGGGGCCAATAAAAAGTTTGCTATGGGGCCCAGTGACTTCTAGTTACGCCCCTGCTTTCACCACATCTGTCACAGCTGCAGCCATCTTGCCAACCCTGCAGGGTGACTCACTTAGATTTAACGGGCCGGTGCACCCTTGATTGGCTGCAGCCTTTCATTATTTAAACCCTTGCTTTACCTGTGTCTCCAGTTGGAGACTCTACTTTTGCAACCTTGCATATTGCTCCCCGCTTTCCTGTCCCTAATCCCCGTCGGAAATCTCCTTTAAATAACTCCTTATTTATTATACATTTTATTATGACTGAAAATGTAACAAATGTACAAATGTAAACTACATTTCCCATCATGCAGTGCTTCTCCCTGATTGGTCATTTCTAGTGATGAGCGAGCACTAAAATGCTCGGGTGCTCGTTACTCGAGATGAATATCTCCCAATACTCAAGTGCTCGTTTCGAGTAACGAACCATTATGCCAAATTCTGAGCAACAGCCTGGTTAAAACAGAGGTAGGCATATGAACCACCCAAAAACTCAGCCTGATACAGCATGGCAATGAGAACACAGGGAACCATTAAAACAGAGGTAGCATATGATGAACCACCTAAAAACGTTGCCTAACACAGCATGGCTGTGAATATACAGGGAACATTAAAAACAGAGGTGGCATATGAACCACCCCAAAATTTAGCCTGACACAGCATGGGGGTGAGGACAGAGTGACCAAGATAGAAGCGGTAGCCAGTGAGCCTCCCAAAAATTAGGCCAGACACAGCATGGCAGTGAGTACACTGAGAACCATTTAAAGTGAGTGAGGAAGCAAGTGAGCCTCCCAAAAAATTGGAGTGAGGCCAGGGGCTGGGATTTATAGTGAACACGAACCTAGGTGCTGACAGCTAACTTGCTAGGCCAGCTGTCAGTCACAATCAAGGGTACACCTGATGCCTATCGACCGGGGGTGGTGAGGCGCTGGCCGAGGCTACACAAAAAAAAGATAACACAGCTGGCTGGTTGCTGGGGAAGCGATCAGCGGGCCTCCGGCAACCAGTCCCGCTCCTCTGCAGAATTTGACTGTAGCAGTTGGAGTAACATTCCCTGCACCTCTCCCCCCACAGCTGTTTTGATTTTGAATTTGACTTTGACTGTAGCAGTTGGAGTAACATTCTCTGCACCTCTCCCCCCACTGCTGTTTTGATTTTGAATTTGACTTTGACTGTAGCAGTTGGAGTAACATTCCCGGAACCTCTACCCCCACCGCTGTTTTGATTTTGAATTTGACTGTAGCAGTTGAAGTAACATTCCCTGCATCATGTGATGTTCATGGGGTATGGCTGTCTCAGCACAATACTCAACATAACTGCAGAACTGATGTGGCTCAGACATCCTGGTTTTAATTCCTTGAGGATCTGGCAATTGTCTCATGCAAAGGAATCATCACTTGAGGTCCTGCCTTACTAATTATGTGCTGCCCAACAACTAGAATTGTTATTTGTTTCTTTAGTTTGAGCAGGGTCTGATTTTTTTTCCTTTTTCCTCTTTTGTTTTGTTATCATTTTATGCCAGCAGACAGACACAGGTCTGTATACAGACACACACAGGTCTGTATACAGACACACACTTAAGAACAGAATACTGACAAAGTTTACCACTCGGTTTCAAAATTTAAGAAAAAAAGAGTGAGAGAGAGACAAACACAGAATTAGACAGCAAATTTTGCATTGTTCATTGTAGCACTATTTGGTAATAAAGGAAACACATGTTTGTGCATTTTTGAAGACCCTTCTTATATTTTATTTTGAAAGATGGGCAAGGTCAGATTCCTTCATTTTATTTCCCCAGTTTTGGAAAGGCAATCTTCTGCCATGTTCTGCCCCTTCACAGCCAGAGGAGTATGTATCTCCTTACAGTGCAGGGATCTGCAGGCCTCTGTGGCAGGGAATGGGCAGACAAAACCAATAATCCACTCTTAAAGTGACACTGTCACCCCCATTATTCATTTTTCAATCTTTAAAGATGTGTGTAACCCGCAAATAGCTCTCTGCATACCTTTTCGTATTTTTTTTTTCATGAGGCGGGTTGCTGAGAAATTATAACTTTGCTGAGTGTCTTCTAGCGCCACTGGGCGGGGCTTAGTCCCTGAAGCGCCACATAGCCCCGCCCAGTACATCGCCGTTGACCCCGCCCTCTTTGGCACGTCATATCTCCCGGCCGACGCTCACAGTCTTGAGTACTCCAGGACGTCGGTGACGTGCGCGTCCACATCCCCCTGCGTCTGTCAAGTGATGCGCAGGCGCAGAAGGTGACCACCGGGTCACCCACATCCTGCGGATTATACCAGCCCCTCGCCGTTCCGAACGCCAGCAGCGAGGTGCAGAGATAGTTTGCAGACGCACTGCGGCGTCCACCTTGCACTGCGCATGCGCCGAAAAGAACCTCCGCATCTCCGCGCCTCGCTGCTGGCTGTGAGGAGATTCACAGCCACAGCGAGGGCTCAGGAGCGTTCGGAACGGCGAGGGACTGTGCGGCTGGTATAATCCGCAGGATGTGGGTGACCCGTGCGCATCACTTGACGGACGCAGGGGGATGTGGACGCGCACGTCACCGACGTCATGGAGTACTCAAGACTGTGAGCGTCGACCGGGAGATATGACGTGCCAAAGGGGGCGGGGTCAACGGCGATGTACTGGGCGGGGCTATGTGGCGCTTCAGGGACTAAGCCCCGCCCAGTGGCGCTAGAAGACACTCAGCAAAGTTATAATTTCTCAGCAACCCGCCTCATGAAAAAAAAAATACAAAAAGGTATGCAGAGAGCTATTTGCGGGTTACACACATCTTTAAAGATTGAAAAATGAATAATGGGGGTGACAGTGTCACTTTAAGGAGAAAGATTGCCGCAACCTTTGGCAAGGGTCCAGAAAAGAGTTCCTGGGAGCATGGTGGTGGTGGATCTGTATCCCTTCTTTCCCTGGAGGGGCCAGGCTGTGGGGAAGGAGGCAGAGCTGCTGGAGCAAGGGTTCCACTCCCTTGGGTACCGTGGGCGGACTGCATGAAAGACTGGGTGGTGGATAAGTTACTGGACACATTATCCGCTATCCACGTCAGCATCTGTTCATGCTGTTGCGGTTTCAATAGTGGTATATGCTGAGACCCTGTAAGTTGCGAGAAGAAGCTAGGGAGTGAATGTCTGCAGTGTGCCACTTCTCCCTCCTCAATGGGTGCTGCTGTGTCACCCTGCTTAGAATCACGGCCTCTGCCCACCTCATCGCTTGGAACCCCATGCCCTCGTCCTTGCCCCTTGCCCCTGGGCTTCACCATTTTATGGCTTGAGTAAGAAAGACAGAAATCTGAAAATATACTAGTGGTCCCAATAGTTTTTGAAGGGCTGTGAAATACAGTCTAGTGGTGGCTGCACCAATACACTCTGTGACACTCCCTTTACACTGTGCAAGCCAAGCAGTAGTGAATTTAGATATGCCTTGAGTAAGAAATACAGAAATCAGAAAATATAGTAGAGGGCCCACTAGTTTTTAGGGGGCTGTGAGATACAATCTAGTGGTGGCTGCACCTATACACTCTGTGACACCCCCTTTACACTGTGCAAGCAGTAGTGAACTTAAAAATGCCTTGTGTAAGAAATACAGAAATCAGAAAATATAGTAAAGGGCCCAATAAAATAGTACTGAGCACTTCTTAGGGGTCTGTGTGCAACACCTAATGTCCCCTTTCTGCCAGCAGCCGATCACCACAGTGTGCTGGTTTAATCGCAGTAGCAGCACTGCAACTCCCAGCCAGCAGTCTCTAGTAATAGTATTAATAAAAGCTTTTAAGCCCTGAAAAGGGTTGTTTGTTTGTATTACTAGTATATACCCTGCCTACTGGAACGCTAAATCCTACACTGACACTCTCCCTGACCAGCAGCAGCTCTGTCCCTGATCTCTTCCAGCCTACATGTGAGCCGAGCACGTGTTATATGGCAGGGTCATCTGATCTGGCCAACCAATCGCTGATATCGACATGTATGGGTCCCACGTGATTGCAGGATGTACCAAAGAGTCTCCTGCATGTTTATTGGCTGAGAAATAGTGCCCAAACTTACAGGAAACGGATGATGAGATTTTCTCGAGTATCGCGAGATGCTCGTCCAAGTAACGAGTACCATCGAGTACCCTAATGCTCGAACGAGCATGTTCGCTCATCACTAGTCACTTCTTATACCTGCCCCCTTATCTTTCTTTTCTGCCCACTGCTGGTCATTACTACCTTGAACAGTCAACACAGATCTGTATTTATTGTGCAACTGAATCTGCAACTGAGAGAGAGCAGCCCTGACAGAGTGGACCAATCCCTGACAATAGTAATGAGTGACATCATTATAAAACAGGGGTGGGGAACCTCCGGCCCGCGGGCTGCATCCGGCCCCTGAGACCTCCCGATGCGGCCCGCGGCCCGCAGCCCGCAGCTCCCCTGTGATGCTCGCCGCTCTGCTGGGGAAGAAGCCGGCATACACCGCATCCTCCGGTGTCTGTGACAGCTGGTGGACACCGGAGGATGCTGTCTGTGCCGGCTCCTTCCCCAGCAGAGCGGCGCGTGTCTTTAGTCTCCTGCGGGCCGCGCGCGATGACGTCATTTCATCGCGCGCCGCCTGCAGGAGAAGACCGGCACAGAGGACCTGGGAGAGAAGAGGACCTGGACTGCGTGGGAGCGGAGGTAAGGTGAGTGGGATGTTTATTTTTTTATTTGGGGGTTAACTAGGATCCCAGGGACATGACTGATGGGGGGGGACAACTAGGCTACTAGGGACATGACTGATGGGGGGACAACTAGGCTACCAGGGACATGACTGATGGGGGGGGGGGCAACTAGGCTACCAGGGACATGACTGATGGGGGGGGGACAACTAGGCTACCAGGGACATGACTGATGGGGAGGGACAACTAGGCTACCAGGGACATGACTGATGGGGGGGGACAACTAGGCTACCAGGGACATGACTGATGGGGGGGACAACTAGGCTACCAGGGACATGCCTGATGGGGGGGGGAATAACTAGGCTACCAGAGACATGACTGATGGGGGGGGGGAATAACTAGGCTACCAGGGACATGCCTGATGGGGGGGGGAATAACTAGGCTACCAGAGACATGACTGATGGGGGGGGGGGGGAATAACTAGGCTACCAGGGACATGCCTGATGGGGGGGGGGAATAACTAGGCTACCAGGGACATGACTGATGGGGGGGGGGAATAACTAGGCTACCAGAGACATGACTGATGGGGGGGGGGGGGGGAATAACTAGGCTACCAGGGACATGACTGATTGGGGGGGGGGGGGGAATAACTAGGCTACCAGGGACATGACTGATGGGGGGGGGACAACTAGGCCACCAGGGACATGACTGATGGGGGGGACAACTAGGCTACCAGGGACATGACTGATGGGGGGGACAACTAGGCTACCAGAGACATGACTGATGGGGGGGGGACAACTAGGCTACCAGGGACATGACTGATGGGGGGGACAACTAGGCTACCAGGGACATGACTGATGGGGGGATAACTAGGCCACCAGGGACATGACTGATGGGGGAGACAACTAGGCTACCAGGGACATGCCTGTAGGGGGGGGAATAACTAGGCTACCAGGGACATGACTGATGGGGGGGGAATAACTAGGCTACCAGGGACATGGCTGATGGGGGGGGGGACAACTAGGCTACCAGGGACATGACTGATGGGGGGGACAACTAGGCTACCAGAGACATGACTGATGGGGGGGGAATAACTAGGCTACCAGGGACATGCCTGATGGGGGTTAACTAGACTACAAGGGGCATCACTGGTGGTTAACTACAATAGCAGGGGCACTAGGGGAACAATACTATGCCTTGTCCTGGGTGCTGCAAACCCCCGCTACTAACTGCCGCGCACGGTATGCGGCCCTCGAATGATTTTATTAATGCCCGACCGGCCCTCGACATGGAAAAGGTTCCCCACCCCTGTTATAAAATATAGTACTTTATACCTTCAAACATTTTTTTTTTTAGTTTACACAAAGTGGGCTTGGAATTACTATTGACCAAAGGCAGTATAATAAACATTGGTAGTGATTGGTGCTTTACATGCACTCAGCCACTACCAATCTCTGTTAAGCAGAGGGGTTGGGGGACTATGCAGGGGGAGAGAGAGGGTAGCACAGGGGGAGTTGGCAGCTGAGGGAGTCTGTCAGCTGTATCGGACCAGGGAGGGGGGGGGGGAGATGGGGAGGGCCATGGGAGGTAGAGACTGTTGTGGTGAGCCCGCGGTGTGGTGTTTTATTGGAGGATCGGCCGGTCACTTCCTAGGTGGTTAGGTGTGATTCCACGCCGGAGGTGTTTGGCCGAGATACAGCCTGACCTTGGAGTGTTACTTTGTGACGCCAGTGCTGTTTGGGTACACAGGTGTGATGGCACGCCTGCTTTTAGTTTACAAGGGCGGTTGTACCATTTTCCCCTGTGGTAAGTGTCCTGGCGGGCTGCTACGGGGTCCCTTAGGTTAGTGTGATTACAGATGGCCAGATTGGTGTAGTGACCCTCCTGGACTATCGAAACCGCCACCCACAGAAAGAGGAAGGGTCCCAAGGTTGCGGTGTGTTCTGTGTCGGTGGAAAGCGAAATATCAGAGTCTCTTTAACTTAAATAAGCTTGGGTTTTTACTAGAAGGAGCTTGCTTGCAGGAGTTGCAAGATTATGATGTTTCTCTTGATAAAGAACCAGATAATATACGACAATAGTTCCAGACAAATACTTGACAATACAGCAACCTGATCTGTAGTAGAAATACAGTGTAGGATATAGTCATGCCGCCTGAGTAGTGTGCTGAGTGATACGAAGAAGCAGAGTAGTAGAGGGGAGGATGCCGTTAGAGTCTCAACCTAGGTAGCAATGTGCTCTGCCGGGATGTTGGAGGATGAGGTAGAATACAGTGGTACCTTGGTTTAAGAGTAACTTGGTTTAAGAGGATTTTGGTTTAAGAGCTCAGAGTTTTTCAAAATTGTGACTGGTTTAAGAGCATTGCTTCAGTTTAAGAGCTCCCTGTACTGGGTGGTAGTCATTAATGAATAGACAACTATCATTTGTTTTCTCCCAATATCTCCCCATGTCTGCAGCTCTGATGTAGGGATTACAGATTCTCTTTGAGGCCATGTGCATACTATGTATAACATTGGCTGTTCTGTTACCCGGCTGGATCACAGAACGGCCGGTGTTACTGAAGATCATCCCTGGTCAGTACAGCAGTGATCTTCACTTTTGCTGAATTTGGATGCGGGCACACCTGTGTGCACCCGGATCTGAATTCCCCACTGCACACAATGGAGTGTGCGTCCAGAGCCGCACACACCATTGTGTGAACTGACAGGTTCTACCGCAGAAAACTGTCATATCAGTTTCTCGTGCGGCCGGATGGAATCCCGGCCGGAGCGTTCATTCACAGACAACGTATGGTTTGTATAAATCACGGCCGTTGTTGCAAATTGCAACAACGGCCGTGATTTAAACAAAACATACATTGTGTAAACATAGCCTAACTCTGCACAAGAACATTTATAATCTATTTACAAAGTTACTTAAACAATTTCTATTGTAAAATAGTTTATCGTTTTAAGGGATTTTAGATTATCTTACGCCATCTGATACAGTACTATTATTTGTCACAGGGCCAAGAAGTCCAATACAATAAAAGGCTAACGCTGGCAGCAGATAGTGTTGTATTTCCAGTAATTTCTGGGTTTCCAGTTCAGCTTGCCATCAATGCTTCAGCCTCAACCAGCATCAAGATCAGAGGAAATATGGACTTTAAGCAGCAAAATAATTTTTTCTTAAATGGATATGTTAAGCCAAGGTAAGAAGATTTAGTGTAAGCAAAATGCCTGACTGCATGGAGTGATGTTATACCTATTATGCTTGTTATATAACAGCTGCTTCACTTTGATGCAGACATTGCTTATTATAGTAGATTGGGATATGTTAGACAAATAGCACCCACTATAATAATAAATAGTATATATTTTCTTGCACAGCTCTTCCCTCCAGCTGTCTGCTCATATGGGAATTACTGGAGCAGTGGGAAAAATTGGCCTGAAATGGGTAACTGGCATAAAGACGATGACCAGCTTGGACGGTGGCATTCACATGAAACGCGGGCAGGATCTTAAGGTCTTTCTGAATACACATGAAGAATCTATGGAAATACTAGATTACAGGTGAGGCTTGTCCATGTAAAGTCGTACAGCGTTGTATTAAATAATGGAGCAACATACACAAATTCTTCTGGATTATAGAGAAACTTTGAAGAGCCCTGTCACTTTATAAAACTTCTGACATGTCCTAAAAATAGTTTGATTGTTAGAGCCAGAAGAAGTGCCCGGCTAAGCGCTTCACTCCCTGGTTCACTGTGATCTCTGTCTCTCTGCAGGAGATGGGCTCTATAGACTTACAATAGAGATTGTGTCCCGCAGCGAGACAAAAGAGGCAGTAATCCGGGGAGTGGTGCTTATAGCTGCCTCCATCTAATGAGGGGCTCCAAACACACAGATCTTACCTGATCAAAATTTTTAAGATTTCTCTAGGACATGTCAAATGTTTTAAGGAGCAGCGTTTATTTAAAAGAGACAGTAACCTGCCGGAGTCTAGTAGACAAAACTGAGGCAGAAATGCTGAGGTCATCCAGTGCTCCAGCAGTTCTGCACTATAGTATGTGGGTAGATCTGCAGCAAAATCTCAAAATAAGCCTTGTCTACGAGAAGCCTTTCATTCATGGGGATTTTGAGGATTATTTAGTCTACTAAGAATGATGAAGTAGATTAGTGACACTGAGGCTTGGTGTTAGGTGACATTTGGGTTTGATGATGGACAGCTGTTAGCAGTATTGTCATCCACTGCATTATTTGACAGCAGTTACAACAGTGACATCTACTGGCTGTTTGTATGCACTACTGTTCTGTATATTCTGAACTACTGGCTAATTGTATGCACTACAGTTTATCTGTATGTGTGATGGGGAAAGACATCAATACTTTTTATGCTGGCTACAAGAGACGTGTATAACATCCAGTCCTGGTGAACAGTGACGCACAGCATGGAGTTAATAGTGACTCGTGATAAAGAAGACCAAAGTAGGGGTGTTGAATGGATTATGTTCTAGGGCTAGTCTCCAGCCAAACCTCCAATGGTAAACTATTCATGTCCTTAACTTAGTGTCATGTTGTAATGTTAAATATGATTAGCACTATGAACCAGTCATGGATGTGAATCCAGCCAATCAGGTGTATGTATAAGTTATTTCACACAATTGTATATGCAGTCTATGCAGAATCGATACATGTATTGCTAAAAGCAAAGTGCATCCAAGAAATAGAATAAAACCTTCTTTACAACTCTATAAATACATGTGTTATAATGGGATTGGACCTACAATTTATTCCTTCAGGCAGTTCTATGATGATCTCATTGACCTTAGAAAGGAATACTTTATTTACTGGCTACTTATCCATATGGGCAGTCTTTATAAGATGTGGAATACTTCTATGGGGATATACACATGGACCCTGACTACATCCCCCATTCTCTTAGATGTCATAGTGTGGCCATACATATTACAGCTTTGCCGGACACAGAAGCAGATGTGAATATCTGAATCAATGGGAAGTGTGTGTCTCACAAAGCCAAGGCTGTTTAGCTGCCTGGCCTGATATATGTCATGTGCACCCATCTACTTTGAGTTGATATTTGTTCTTCTTTCCATCAGCTCCCAGTTGTTCCTTATGACAGAAGATGTTCTGGAAAAAATCAAAAGTCCCAGAGGTCAGGTTGAAAGAAATTCCTGCATGAATGAGGAGGGTAAGGTCAAGGAGGGACAATCCACAACTCTATTATAGTTAAAGTCTAATTCTCTTTGATATAAATCGTAAATTCAAATCCCTGGTTACTGTGATACATCTGTCATATATCCTATCCATTCTTTAATATCATTAGGGTTGGAGTCAGAACCTAGCAAAAGCCTGGGAAGCTGCAATAACCCATGAGGGGGGGGGGGGGGTTCTCACACTCTATTGCCCTTTTAGATAGTCCACCAATTGAGCAAATGAGGTCTGTGAGCATTTAGGGTATGTTCACACAGTCAGGTTTTTCATTGCAGTTATTGAAGCAAAAGCCAGTAACAGATAATAGCTATGTCCCCACATTGGGAAAATATCAGAGAAGGCTGTAATATAGATGATGATCATTATTAGCGGCCGTCTATTTAACAATACGGCCTTCTTTGCCCAATATGTTCATGAATGAAAGGGCTGAGATTTTTCCTCTTTTCAAATCCATTTCAGGCTATGTTTTCGTTAATTTCAATTAAAAAACTGAATGTGTGACCACACCAATAGGGAGCCTATTACATGGCTCAGTCATGGTGCAGAGAGGGCAACATGAACAATCACTGGCCATTCACTTTCATTACTGTTGTCTTCACATCCCGTTTACATACCTCCCAACTGTCCCTCTTTTGGAGGGACAGCCCCTACTTTTGGCCCATGTCCCACTGTTCCTCTTTTCCCCTTGCATGTCCCTCTTTTTTTTACCTAGGAATTAGATTGGCATTAATAAACTTTCTATGTTGCTCTAGAAAGTATCTGGTTTCTTACTGTATAATAGACCCAAACTTGCATATTATTCTATCATGTGGTGCAAGTTGGATCCTAAAACTTGTTATATTCAGATGAATCATGTAACATTATGGCCCCTTTTACACATGCAGAATGATTAAGCTCTGTGGCCCATACACATATCTGTAGGTGTTGGAAGGTATGCGTTTACATGCGGCAATACACTGACATACATAGACTTCAGCCTGAGCTGGGAGCATAAGCTGGTGTCAGTTTAACACTTGTGCTTTTATTTTGATAGCATCCAAACTGTTGGGATGGCGGCCATGTTTGGAACTGTCCTACCCTGATGGGGAGACTCTCTTACCGTTCCCCTTTTCTGGACCAGGAAAAGCATTGCTTGTATTAAAAAAGCACGACAAGGGGCTGCAGCAATATCTCCTTGAAGCTTCCTATAACCACGTGTCACAGGTAAAAGGGGTATATGATTTCTTTTCCTGCAGCAATGATCACTGAATTATTAGACTAGATGTGACTGGTACTGTATACAAAGAAAAATCTTTATTTGCTGAATTAGAGATACTCATTTTAATAGGCTTAGGGTCCTATTACACGGAGCGATTTTTAACGATTAACGACTAACAATAAACGATCGCAAACGAGATTGTTTATTGTTAACCTGAAATCGTGCACCATATTACACAGAACGATGGTTGTTAGATACGATCGTTACTATGATCGTTTATTCCTTCTGATCTCAGGAAAACAATGGGCAATGTGCTATTACACTGAGCGATAAGTGATTAAGCGACAGCGAATGATTAGCGAACGATTAGTGAATGATTAATGATAATTTTAGGTTCAGATCTAAATCAACAATCAACGACATACAAACGATTTTTCAATCATTGCCTGCAATTACACAGAACGATTATCTCTTAAATTTGAACGATTTAACGATTTTTCGCACGATAATCGTCCCGTGTAATAGGGCCCTTAGTCTTGATCGGTTTTCAGCAGCCAGTATTCCCTCCACTGGGCTTCTCCCTTCTTGTTCTAGCTGAACAAGACCCACATCGATCACAATGATTGATACCTCTCCAGTTTACCTGCTGCATTGTGACATGGAGAGGAGTGTTAGTTGTTCTTTATTCCTACTGGATGTCACTCAGTTATCGTATTCTTTTTCTTCTATTCATTTTCCAGAAAGATGGTTGGTTGCCGAACGAATCCACCCTGCACCTTTTCTTGGGAACGCCAAAATCTGAGATTAAAAGGGATGTTGGCATTGACCTATATTATAGCATACCACATAGGAAATTCAGGCTAAAACTTTTACATCCAAAAAAGAAAGTTCAGATGGACGGTATGTGACATAGAGCTACAGCCCACATATTTCTTACACTAAACTATGCAATCTATGACTGGCTACATACACCTGCACCATTAATCAGATAGCTACACATTATACATGGAGATATAATTGGGGCTTGTTTCTGAGAACAGTTCCAGGAATATTGGAATACTGTGTCCAGTTCTGGAGACCTCACCTACTAAATTATAATCATAATATGGAAAGGGTCCAAAGACGGGCTACAAAAATGGTTGAGACATAGAACATATCAGGTAAGACAAAGATCTAAATCTGTATAGTCTGGAGGAAAGAAGAGAAAGGGGGAACATAAGCAAGTTCCAAGAGGTAAGTGTTTTTCATACGAAACTGAACACAAGTACAAGCGGGCACAAGATAAGGTTAGTTGGGGGAAAGGGTTAGGTGGACCCTACACTGTATTTAGCCTCTCTATGTCATGTAAAAAGCCTAAGCATTTGCAATTTCAGCCATAGCAACGTGCTTCCATCTAGTGTAAATGGTGTTCTAGGAGAGCTGACCAAATTTGTCTTTTTTTTCTGTGTAAATGTAGTAACCAGTTTCAGATTCAATGTAGTCAGTAACTGAATGTAAACCTGCCTGTGATTAATATATATCTATAAGGAAGGCAATACTAATATGGCAAAATTTATCAAGCTGGTGGGTCTTTTCCCTGCTGATAATCTTCTATATTTCTGTGAAAGCTTTCAGCATATAGAGTCCATATCTGCTGAAGGCCATCAGAGGCCAGATACATAGGCCCCTCTATGAAATTCATTTGTCATCCATAACTCTTAATAAGGCAAATTTTTTTTTTAAAGTTTACATACAGAATAAACTACATAGAATGATGTAATTGCATCTCTGAATGGATGTTCGGACATATAAATTGTTCACATGCAGTGTGTTTGGTAGCCATGACTAAGCATATGCACAATACCTGAAACATGTTGGAGTAAGCGTATGCTATTCTTGTCTGTCCACCATTTTGCTTTTATGGATTACTAAATAACGCAGCATATTCACACTGCCCTCTGAGCCCAGCAGACTAGACTGACTACAATGAACACTAAAGAGGTTCTTCAGGGGAAACTTATTGAAGGTCTTTCCATAGTAAAGGGCATTATTGGCCGATCAATGGGGTGCCAACATCTGGAAGTAAACACAGTGTATGGAGCTGAAAGCCTTTGCGCAGTACATTGTGTAGTGGTGGTGCCAGGTTACTGTAGCGTAGCTCTCATTCACTTCAGTGCAGCTATCCTGTGGAAAGTTTCACGAAAATAACATCAGGAAGGGTTTTAACTACAAGTGTAATTTAGGAATATTTGCACTTTGCAGCATCTGACATTGATTCCTCTTCTTTTTCGTCGCTCACAGGAAGAATTGACTCATCAAGAAATGCTAGGAATGGACATTTAGAATTAATTTTGGATGACAGGGAAATCTATTACATCAAGGTATTTAAAAAACTCTGTAATAAAAATGAAATATACAGCATGCCTTGAGGAAGTGTTTGATGTTTAGTAGCATTTAGTTTTAGTATTTTTTTTTTAGTTATCCATCACTGATGTACTTACATGTTCTCTCCTGTACATCTCCTGTCTCACAATGGGATTCATCTGTCTAGTGATTGATTTATTTTCGTAAAATCACGGTCATTTACGGAAATATACGCTACGTATACGCTCCGACCGGGATCCCTCACGGCGCCGCAAACAACTGACATGTCAGTTTTCTGCATCCGCTATTCATTGAATAGCGGCCGCAGAGACCCACGTCAGTGCACACTATGGAGCGAGCGGATCCAGCCACTCGCTCCATAGTGTGCAGTGGAAAGTTCTGATGCAGGCGCACACGGATGTGCCCAGATCATCCGGGGTGATCTTTTCAGAGACCGACCTTTCCGATATGGTGTGGGAACATAGCCTTACCTGTTTTTACTATTGAAAATCCCATTTGAGGCTCCAGGAATAATGGCGGGAATAGATAAAATGTTTTCACTTGTGTGATGCTTACCTTCGCAACTATGATCAGCTTAGCTGCTTTGACTGAAAAACGTCTAAGCTTTCTGAATACCACTGGTTTAGGCTATATTCCTCCCCACATGCTATAATTGGTTTATGTGCACAGGTACAAGCCCTCCATAACCTCAGCCAGAAGTCAGAGCAAGACTTAGGGGCTATATATGGGAAAAAGAATCAGATCTATGTTTGTAATCTGTGAATAAATGAACTTCATAAACATAGCACAAGGTGGTAATGTATTACTAATAAAGAGGTTGTCAAGCACAACTAACTTGTTCCCTATCCAGGTATCGCACGTGACCCACTGCCCTATTTATTTCTATGGAGCCCCCAGAAAGTACAGCACTCTGCTCTTTCTGGCGGCTCCATAGAAAATGAATAGAGCCGCAGGTCACACTGTGGACAGGGGACAAGTTAGTTTTGCCTGGGCAACTTCTTTAATAAAATATAATTATAATGAATAAATGTGTCCATGTCTTTTGCAGGGAATGACAGATTTGCAGACAGTGGGTGGAGAACAGCGATATTCTGCTTTGGCAGAATTGAAGTTAAGCAAGCATGGCAGCCCCATCATAGTCTCAGGAAACATAACAAAACAACTTGGCAAGAAGATGGCGTTTTCTGCATCAGTGAATAACTTATTTAAGGATACAGCCTTTATTACAGGTTAAAAGTTCTTGGTTTATGACTGGACACAACTTTTGTTTTCATTTTATAATCCTCTTGTTTTTTATTATTATTATTATTATTATTATTATTATTATTATTTTACATAGTAAATTCATGTTAAATACATGAAAACTATAAAGGAACACATACATTTTCTTTAGTTATACCAAATAAATAGATACTCAATATCATGCAGTGTAATACAGCCTTTAGGCTGTGTTCACACAACGTATGAGACCGGCCGTTCCGTGACCCTGGCCACAGAGCACTGATGCGGGCGCATCACCTCGCTCCCGCATCAGAGCTTCCCATAGAACACAGCCGTAGCCGCTCGCTTCACTGTGTGAACTGACAGGGTTTCCTATGGCCGCAATTCATTGAATTGTGGCCGCAGAAAACTGACATGTCAGTTCTTTGCGGCCCTGCACGGGATCCCGGCCAGAGCGTGTACGATGTGTATACACTCTGGCCGGGATCCCATTGAAAATAAGGCTTTTATCCACCCCGCTAAAAGTACGGCTGTTGTTTCCGATGGCAACGACGGCCGTACTTTTACGTAGTGTGAACATAGCCTCAAGAAATGTACTTTACCAATTATGGCAGGTGTGTCTGGGGGATTTTGTAAAAATACAAGTGTTCTAGTTATTTTGTCCATCCCTTGGAGTTACCAGGAAATGAAAGCAGCAGGGGCTGCAGATTTACTGACTGCAAAGAAGTAGACTGCTATGTATTAAAAGTTGGGGAACTTGCAGAATTGTGGAGTGCTGGGGAAAAGAAATGCATTCTGGGAATTGTAGTACTAACGAAATGCTCATTCAGCAATTAGAGAGGACATGATTGTGAAGAGGATTATACCCACATAAAATTAGGTTTTTATGGGATTTCAGAGCTGGGGCAGATAATTAAACAATGTTATACGCTTTTCCTGCATTTTTATTTTGTTACATTGTGTTAATTTATATTCTAAATTATTTATTTCTTAATATTTTTTTTCTATGCAGTTTTAATTGACAAGAAATCTGATGATAAAATGAAGCAATATTCACTAGAGAGTGAAGCTTATGTTCCAGGAGTATTTGGATCATATGGTATTGGACTATTGCAACATCGTGGAGGTGTATGGTCTAATGCCATGAGAGTCAAGTATGGACTTTTAGGTTGGTTGAATATTTTTTTTTGCTGATGCCTGGTTCATGACAGGGGCAGGTCTGCTGAAATCTAGGGCCAGGCCTCATATATTTTACAGACATTTTTTCTAACCAGTCTGAAATAAAAAATAATTTACTTATTATATCAAACAGACCAAGTATGAAAATGAATTTAGACCCCAGACCCAACTCCAAAATTCTTTCACACACCAGGCCAGATTCAAAATGTACTCAGATCCTCGACCACATAACAAGATAAATACAAACTTCAGGCTAGATCTAAAATTCAGAACAGATCAATAAAGGTAGGCCCTAGATCAAACCCCTAAACAATTCAGACCCAACACCAGACCCCATGATAAATTCAGTTCCTGCCCCAGACTCCAATATTAAGGGGGCTGATAGCCCTCTGTAGACCCTGGGATACTTATGTTTCTTACCTCCTTCCTCAACGCAGATCCCTCTCTATTATTTGGCGTAATCTTAGTCCCATTCATAGTTATTCGGCTTAATCTTGGAAGCACTGTTAGGTGCAATGCCCTGCCCCCACAGCGTCATCAGGCCCACCCAATCCCTTTATTATTAATGGAGCTGACAGGCTGGATAATGCTGTGGGGGTGGGCAGTGCTCCGAACAGTGCTCCCAGAAAGATTATGCCGACTAACAGAGCGGGACCGCCGTTGAGGAGGAAGGTAAGACACATACCTTCCTCCTTAGCTTGCCGGGGTGCTATAGGGGGCTATCAGCAGGTTAGATTTAGGTTAGATCTAACCTGATTATAGTTTTCCTTTAATAAAGGGGTTCTCCAATTTAATATATAAAAAAAAAAATCAGAGTATGTAAAATAACAAAATACACTATACTCACCTCAACAGTTCTTCGCTGGTGCTGTAGTCTGCTCCAGCCCCTCTGTTCACTTCCCCTGATGGCGCGCTCCCCCTGCTCTGCTGATCACTTTCCAAACGCACTGAAGCCTCTGTGTTCAGCATGTCACTAGGAGAGACATCAGGGGACGTAAACAGAGGGACCGCAGCGGACAAGAGCAACAGCACAGAACTGGGCGAGGTGAGTACAATTAATAGAGCATATGAACTGAATTTCACCTGATGGATCCATCCCTTTAAGGGACAAAATAATCTAAAAGTAAAGCATGTGGAATATTAGGTGCTTACATCAGGCTTCTCTTTAGGTGCTTAGGGCTAATTTTTCATTCCACAAATGGCTGCTTTAAATGGAATTTTTCATAGATTACATTACTTCATGCTCATATATTCAGCTCATAGTTCGTGGTCCTTGGCACAAGCGCTGCTTTATAACATTCATTTATCGTTTATCTTGTGCTTGGCTTGTTCTATGGAATCATTAGCTGTATTTTATAACCTCAGTCTCTAGCCAGATTCAGCTGTGGTTCAGTGGGATCAGTGCTGTCAAATCAGCTCATGTAACACAATTTTGATTAATTTTCGCCTGGGGTTATAACCCTGGATGACGTTCCAGAGGGCACTTTCCTTGAAATTAAGATACAATTGAATGCAGATCTCATTCATTTACATTTGCTTAAGAGTTTGCTAAAATGACGTGACTGTTGTGCAGTAAAGCTGGTAAGGTGACCTCCCCTCTTTTCCGTATTTCCATTTTATGTAAATAAATAGTAAATCTATTGAATTACTTTAAAACCTTTAATGTTTTACTATAAATTTTCGAGACATTCTTTTCCTTTTTTAGTGGCAAATGCAAAAAAACTATTCCTCATGTTAAATTTTCTTTACATCAAAAGTAATGCAGCTCATTGCTTGCTGAGCTGCTGTCTGAACATTCATAGGAACAGAGATCATATAGTCAATGGGAGACACATAATGATCACCACACGCAGGCACCGCTCTGAATGGGTCATTGCTGCAGAGATTTGGCCAAGTATGTATAAGTGCAGGGTCAGGTACAAGTACAAGTGCAGCTTGGTCAGGTGCAGGACGCCTGTTGCATCCAATGGGTGGAAGCTGTATTGTATAGAGGCAGCGATTAACCAAAACAAAAATACTGTAGATAACAAAAAGTTTGGAATCTAAGGAATTAAATTTTTTTGTGAAATTCAGACACATAAAATAGACATTGGAATAAGGGTTGGATTAAGGTTGGTAAAGATTCCTAGGCAAAAAAAAAAAAATAGTGGGGACCCTTATTATGATGATTGCTTGGGTCACACTATGTAAAAATGATGGCCGTCTTTCATACAGTTCCTTTTTAAACAGTGATTAGCCGAAGATAGCACACAGGTACAGCGCAGGTGCACCAGGAGGCGCCTTACTTCAATTCTCAGTCCATATAAAGCACCTTTAACATAACATAAACTTTTCTCTTTATTTTACTTTTCACTTGATGCAGATTAAACATAGTTATAAAAAGTAAATAAAAAAAATCCCCCATAAGTGCTTAGGCAAACATCCGTAGACAGCAGGTCAGTCTTACACCTCCTGATGTTTGCCTCAGCATTTATGGGGGATTTTGTTTTTACCTTTTTGTAACTGGGTTTAATCTTGTCTGCAGCAAGTGACAAGTAAAGTAAAGTTTTTTATGTGCGTGGTGCTTTACATAGCGATCTTTCATAACAATGGTCAGCATTGTGCAAATAACGAGCATTATTTAATTAAACAACGGACTTTATTTCCGTTTTTTGTGAAAGACGGCCGTCATTCTTACATAGTGTGAACCACCTTGCCTAACAGTGGGATATAAAGAAGTTTGAACATAGCCGGGAGCTGTAACTAATCGCAGTGTCTCTAACAGCCCAGGTTCCATGATCATGTAATCATATGTTGGATTTACCCAAAAGCATTCTGCTTACTCCTGTGTTATCTGCTACCAGAGGGAACTAGGAAAAGGGAAAATAAAAGCTACAGGGAAATACCCTTTTTACCCTCTCTTTAAAGGGGTTATCCAGTGCTACAAAAATATGTCCACTTTCTTTCAGAGACAACGCGACTCTTGTCTCCAGCTCAGGTGAGGTTTGCAATTAAGCTCCATTCACTTCAATGGAACTGAGCAGCAAAACCCGCCCAAACTGGAGACAAGAGTGGGGCTGTCTCTGGAGGAAAGTGGCCATGTTTTTGTAGAGCTGGATAACCCCAGCCATGCACATATGAGAACATACAAGTGAATTATGATAACCTGGGATCAATAGTTACATAGGCTTTGGGGCCTATTACTTTGCAATGCAGTTTTGTTTGGAGATTTTTTGCTGCATTAGGAGGCATGCGCCTCTTAACAAATTTGTCCTATTTTCTTCCTGTGCACTTCAGTGTAAGACACATCTATGAACTATGGGTCTAGTAAATTCCCTACTCAGTGTTATTCCTCACTTTATTATATATCTTTTTAAATTCATGTGACTAAATATTATATTATTTTTTTAACAATATATTAAAATAATATCATTAATATTATTTCTAACAGGTGATGCTAAATTTCTCCGCCATGAATGCGATACAGGCCAAAAAATAAAAATTGACACAGATTCTGAGGAACAGTACAGAGTTGACGTTGAGCATGAATTTCACTGTACACAAATACAGACTTTTAACCACAAGGTAAAAAAAAAAGTTTTTAGTGTTATTATTATTATATTATTCAGTGCTACACCTAAAGCATACCTATTGGGGAACATTTATCAAACATGGTGTAAAGTGAAACTGGCTCAGTTGCCCCTAGCAACCAATCAGATTCCACCTTTCATTTTCCAAAGAGTCTGTTAGGAATGAAAAGTGGAATCTGATTGGTTGCTAGCGGCAACTGAACCAGTTTCACTTTACACCATGTTTGATAAATCTCCCCCATTGTGTCTTAATTTTTTTTTAAAAAAACGGCATGGTTTTATTACACTAAGGGTCCTCTTACACAGCTTGACATGAGACCATGCAAGAACGAGAACCGATAAGGGAGATCGCACTTGTTTGCAGTGCCTTTCCATGGCACAATTAATCGAGGGACGGGCCATGGAACCTGACAGCACAGATATGCATATATCCATGCTCTCAAGCAGTTCATACATACCTTCTGCACTGCTGTGTCATCCGGCATCCCGCTCTCTGCCTCCCCCGTCCTGCTCTCTGGCTGCTGCTGTGTCTTCAGGCCGCCGCCTCCTCCCGGTTGTCAGTCATTCTGGAGGAGACGGTGACCTGAAGATATGATGGAGGCTTGAGAGCAGAATGGGAGAGCCAGACAATGGGATGCTGGATCACACAGCAGTAAAGAAGGTAAATATGCACTGCTTGTGTGATCTGCAGTGTGCATTGATCATGCAAATCTGTGCTGTAACTTTCCCTTTACTATCAGCAGCACATCTACTGTTTACACATGCCGATGCGCAGCCGATAACAATACATTTTAAAGCCCTCTCAAAAGATGTAATCAGACGAGGATCAGGCATTTTCCGGCTCATTAGTTCATCGCTGTCACTTTTACATGGCCAATTATTGGCCAAAGGAGCATTTCTAGCAACTAGGAATAATCAGCCCTTGTAAAAGGCCCTTAAAGGGCGATTCACACGTCCACAATATACAGTCCATGCAGGGAATGTATACTGTGGACCAGACTTCAGAACTTCCAATATCATGATTCATTATGATGGTGGGAGCTCTGAAACAGTTTAAATATCCACACTCCTGTACTGACACGTTGTGGATACAGTGGTCTTCTCTAATAATGAATTAATCTCTGCTATATAGAAGGAGCATGCATACTTTTACCGACTATAAATATTACTGTACTTAATTGGAATTGTTCTCTTTAGCTGGTCAATCACAAATGTGATGTGTGTGTTATAGGTACACTTACATCATGAAGAGTATGCACCTCACATACATTCATACCTGGAGGTGAGCTATGGGAAACACTGGGATGAAATGAACAACAAAAAGAAACTGTTTATCAGTCAGACGTTCAAGAACAACTCAAATCCTTCCTCATCCAGCTACTTTATGGAGGTAAATGACATTTTTACAATGGCTAAGGCTATGTTCCCACAATGTAGAAAATAAGGGCAAATAACGTCCGTTGTTGCAAAACTAGCAACACAGTAACAGTACCAAAAAATTCTCTTTTTTTTAAGTTCACCCTACAAGTTGCAGAAAAACAAGTGAATTACAGGACACAACTTTTACACACCCATTCAGCTCTGGAGAGCAACACCAATTTCAAAGTGCAGTACAATGACCGAATGCCATTCGTTGCTGGACTACAGTGGAAGGATACCTCTAAGAATGACCTTTACAAATGGGAAGGTAGAGTGGAAAGAGGATTTCTATCCATATTTTAAGACAATGCGATTGTCTTACTGCTATATGACACTTAAGAATTCTAGTTTCTGTGATATCAGCAGAGACACCCTAAGGCTATGTTCACATGTTCCATTTTTTTGGCAGACTGTACGTTATGGCCACAATTTTTAGTCTGCAATCTGTAAAAATGCATCTGTAATACATCCAAATCGTCCATACTTTCTGTGGACCCATAATAGTGCGAAGTAAAAAAAAGGTAAAATTGTCAAATACATTTAATTGGCTAGAATCAGGGCTGTAGAGTCGGAGTTGGACCTAGTTTTGGCTGGAGTCGGAGTCGGAGTTGAAGTCGAAAAAATTTACTGACTCCAGCTTTTTAAAAAATCCACTGCACACACAGGAGAAGCTGCTTTATATGTTTCCTTATTCCCTCAGAAGTCGCCCCAGGATCATGTAGGAGATTAGGGAGAAGCTGCTGAGCCAGTGTGATAAATAACCCCTCTGGTATATGACTGGCCATTTATGAAGGAGCAGGAGTCAGAGTCGGCCCTGATTAAATTCCAGGAGTCAGAGTTGGAGCTGCGGCTTACCGACTCCACAGCCCTGGCTAGAATTACGGATGCCTATTTTTTGCGGATGTTAATGTGACACTGTCACCCCCTTTTGCATTATGACTTCTCTACACAGGTGTAAAGGGTAAATTTAGCAGTTTTCATACCTTATTTTATACTATATGTCATGTTGCTTGTTCCAGTAAAAGTAATATTTTATCATCTGCGGATTGTGCTATCTGGGTGGGGCTTCATGGGCAAAGCGCCATCCAGACACCCCTCGCCCACAACCCCACCGTTGGCCTCGCCCCTGTGACGTCATCAGTGCATAGGCCCCACCCCTTAACAGCCATTGGAAGAGGCCAGCCTAAAGGTCTAGGCCCCACCCCCTCTAGGTCAGATCATACCAATGGCCGCTGAGGGGGCATGGCCTGTGCAACGATGACAGGGGCGGGGCCAACATTGGTGTTGTAGGTGGCGCTTCAGCCGTTAAGTCCCGCCCAGATAGCACAATCCGCAGATGATAAAAGATGACTTTTACTTGAACAAGCACCATGACATATGATATAAAATAAGTTATGAAAATGGCAAAATTTACCCTTTACACCTGTGTAAAGAAGTCATAATGCAAAAAGGGGGTAACAGTGTCACTTTAAGGACAAATTACAGACAATCCTATAGATTCTATTGGTGTGTCCGTGTCTTAATTATGGTCCATACTGGGGCATGTCAGAATTTTTTGTGGCACGGATAACAGAAAGATAAGATTTCGGATGTGTGAATAGGGCCGTAGAAACCTATAGGACCATATTTTGTTAATCTGTAATTACGGACGAAAAATATGCATGGGTAAATGAGGGCTAAGAGATTTTAAGTAAAATCTACAGCAGAAATCTGCAGGTAAGGCTCAGCTGATACAGTACATGTGTGTTTTCAGATATATTGACTTTAAGGGGTTGTTAACCCTCCCAAAAATTTCTTTTAAATCAACTGGTGCCAGAAAGTGCCAGAGATTTGTAATTTACTTCTAATAAAAAATCTCAAGTCTTCCAATACTTATCAGCTGCTGAATGTCCTGCAGGAAGTGGCGTATTCTTTCCAGTCTGACACATTGCTCTCTGCTTCCAGCAACTGTCCAGAGCAGTAGCAAATCTCCATAGAAAACCTCTCCTGCTCTGGACAGTTCCTGACATGGACAGAGGTGGTAGCAGAGAGCATTGTGTCAGTCTAAAAAGAATACACCACTTCCTGCAGGACATACAGCAGCTGTAAAACTGGAGTTTTTTTAATAGAAGTAAATTACAAATCTCTGGCACCAGTTAATTTGAAAGAAAAAAAAATTTTGGTGAGCAACCCCTTTAAGTTTAATGGAATATATATATATATATATATATATATATATATATATATATATATGTACACATGTATAACTTAGCAGAGTATATGCAAATAATGAACATGATGCAGATTATAAAGTGAATGGCCAACCATGTAATACATAGTGTGGCCAGGTCTACCGGAGAAGAAGATGTTATTTCTTAGCAAGTATTTGCTCTGCTTTAAAGAGTCAGCACCCAAACAGGACACCACCCAATATGATGATGTTCATGTGCCCTAGGGACAATGCCTTCAGTTATTAACAAAATGATAAGCTATACATCTGTTTATGTAACAACTAGCTAAAAGACTACTGTTCTCACCTAACGCTACATTTTTTGTATCGCTTTAGGGGCATTCACTATGGACACGCCTTGGTTGTATCTCTACTCAGCACTCAAGCTTCATCAGCCTCAGCGACATTCTTACCAGACCGTAATTGAATTGTCTGCTGGGAAAGCTCTGTCTGTCAAGAACCTAGTGCTGGATATGTTCTACAAAGACTCAGGAAGTGAGAAAGAGGGGAGAATTCATATACACACACCTACGGTTACTTACCTAAGAGTCAGTCTACCTTTAAGATTGTCTTATTTCCAAATTATCATTCAATGTTCTTGTTTTACTCTTGAAGTTATATGTTAACAAAGTTCCTTCTGTTACAATCAAGACTGTGAAGTTATTTGTAGTATATATTAATGACCTACGAGGTGAAAGTAAATACCCTTGTTATATATTGCAAAAAAAATACATGGGCCTGTAATGCTGCAAGAAGAGGCAATAGCGGTGGGCCAGATCTACATAGGGTTGGACTGGCCTTTCCTAGTACCATAATCCTATAATGAGCCTCTAAGATCCAGAATCCAGAAGAAGAGAAGCCTATCTGAAGCTGATTCGGAGCCCCTAGATTTTTGCTTAGAGCAATCTTATAGGTTAACTCGTCTTTGTCCCTATTGAGAACAGAATAATTTAGGAAGCAAATAAAAATGGCTGTGTTTGTGTTCTGTGTATTCCAGCTCTTATCCTACTGGTGGTCCCGACGTACGCTAGTATGCCAAAAAAATAACTATTTTAATGTTTATTCACTGAAATGGACTATTCTTTACACTTAATCAGTGGCATAGCTACCATAGAGGCAGGGTAGGCAGTTGCTATGGGGCCCGTGCAGTAGCAGGAGGGGGGCCCTGTGCAGAGGTCAGGGGTTATCAGTGCACCAGCAGTAAAGCAAAAGCAGATATATATATATATATATATATATATATATATATATATATACGGTGCTTTGTGTTGTGCGTAGGGGATGGGGGCCCCTTTAAATTTTTTGTTATGGGGCCCCGTGAATTTTAACTCCGCCCCTGCACTCAATACTATATTTATATACTATAACTGCTGTAGAAACATAAGGGGGAATGCTCAGTTGCCTCTAGCATCCAATCAGATTCCACTTTTCATTCCTCACAGACTCTTTGGAAAATGAAAGGTGGAATCTGATTGGTTGCTAGGGGCAACTGAGCCAGTTTCACTTTACAACATGTTTGATAAATCTCCCCCATATACTATAAATACTATAGAAACAATGGGGGATATTTACTAACAAATCTAAAAACACGATTTTGTCAAAGATGTTTTGGCATAATTTCCAATCTAATGTGTTTAGTCAAATTTATGTAAATTGTCTAATAGCATAGTAAATGTGTCCTAAAAATAATGGTCTTTTAATTAGTCTAATAAATTCACCTGGTTCGGAGCAGACGTAGCGATGCGCCAATATATGCGACTTTTTTAAAAATTGCGCAGTTAATAAATTTAGCTTGCAAAATGTCAGCCAATTAAGTATTATAGAAACATATACTATAAATACTATGGGGGACATTTATCAAACTAATTGCGCCTGTTTTTAGTCTAATATATCTAGTTTGCGCTCAAAATAAATCTAATATGAATTTATGAAGCTTTTTTAGACAAGACTATCCAAATTAGATGCGACTTTTCTAAATTAGATTTTTTGTTGTTAATTAGATCGAAAGTGCCCCAGAATTCTTTTTTTAGCTAAATTTATTAACTACGCAATTTTTTAAAAAGTCACATATATTGGCGCATCGCTACGTCTGCTCCGAACCAGGTTAATTTATTAGACTAATTAAAAGACCATTATTTTAAAGACACATTTACTATGCTATTAGACAATTTACATAAATTTGACTAAACACATTAGATTGGAAATTATGCCAAAACATCTTTGACAAAATCGTGTTTTTAGATTTGTTAGTAAATATCCCCCTATGTTTATATACAATAAATACTATAGAAATATTTATTTATATACTGTAAATACTATAGAAACATTATTGTGTCATGATCCTTTTGATATTTTTTACTATTGTTTACTCAGTTATGGTATATTATAATAAGATTCCTGTCCTTTATCTATTTCTTAGGCTTCCTCCGTAAATTTTGTTGGGGGAAATTCCTTCAGAAGTTATAGTGAAATGGTGTCGCTGTGGAATCATCTGATTAAGAATGAGATCCACCTAGAAAACAGTGAGAAAACAAAGATTATTTCATTCAAGATCAAGGGATCAAAGCAAGAGTTTAATGTGACGGTGGATTATTGGATCACAGATCTGGTACGTTGTATACCTTGTGCAAATTTCCATGACACATATATAGTGTGCAATGAGTGAATTCACAGTAATAGCTCGGCAGTCGGCTTATCAGCCTGCAGCCTTTGAAGTCTGCTGCTTCGCTCTGGGTGTGCCTGAAAAAGATGGTTCCAGTCCTTAGAAACTTCTCCCAGTTTCTTTGGACTGGATCCAGCTTTTCCAGGCACAGGACATGAGACTACTGCAGTCCAGGCTTCAAATGGGTGTTGCAGATTGTGTATAGGTACAGAATGCTCTTTCTGATACTCACATTGAAACATATGAAAACAGTCTCTCTTTACCTTCTCGTTTTATTTTCCAAACCCAGTATTATAGAAATGACTATTTCCCTTTTTAACTTTTCTTTATATTGTAGCCAAAGAAATCAAATTTTCTTATTAAATCAGTGTGGGCCGGCCAGCGGAACCCCCCTTTAGTTCTACAGTTGAATGGACAAATAGAAGATGTGAAAAAAGAAGTTCTGTTCTATCAAAAACGTGGACTCATACATTTTAGGTATTTTCTTATATTTTTTATCTCTCATCTCATTTGTATGTGCAATATACAACATAGTATGAACTAATAGAGTATTATACATATCCATACACAAGTATTGAAGAATGATCATTTCCCACTGTGAAATGCATTGGTTGGAGTCCAGGTTGGGTATATTAAAGGAGAGCACCAGCCTTAGTTAGTTCATGCCTTTGGGGGAGGGGGGTTAGTTGCACACCCCCAAAGTGACAAAACTGGAGATGTGCGAGATAGCAGAACAGTATTTTCACCCTTAGGCCATGTTCACACACAGAACGGCCAGTGTTACTGAAGATCATCCCGGGCGGTACTGCAGTACCAGCCAGATGATCTTCATTTCTGTTTAATTCGGACGCGAGAGCCGCACTCTTTTTTGTGTCAACTGACATGTCTGTGCGGCCGCTATTCAATGAATAGCGGCCGCACAAAACTGAGATGACAGTTTTTCGTGCAGCCGGTTGGAATTCTGGCCGGAGCATATACTATGTGTATACACTGCAGCCGGGATTCTATTCATTTAAATACTACTAATGTTTTACATAAATCCCGTCCGTCATTGCAAATTGCAACAACGGCCATGATTTGTGCAAAAACATATATTGTGTGAACATGGCCTTACACAGTATTGTTAAACACATATTTATTATAGGGATGTCATCAAGTATTATATTTTTCAGTCTACAGAGTAGATGAGAATTGATTTGCAGTTAACTACAAGAAGCCTCTCTGGCTAATATAGCAAGACATATTTCTCTGATGATTTCTATTCCTCCTAGCATGCTCAGTCTTTAGCCCTATATTTACTGCTCTGAACTTTTACACTCCGATTAACTTCTGTTTTTTTTGCTCACTGTGATGATTTGTGGCTAGATATCCTTTCCCATAAACACAGGCAGTGATAAAGGGGTATTCCAGTTTCTGCAAATGGAGAAGCTTTGTCTTTAGTGTATTTCCTCCACTGTATGACAACCCCATCTGGAATGATAAAGCAAAGATTAGTATGATTAGTATTATAGGATATGCCATAGATGTCTGATATGTAAAGGTCTAAGTCCTAGGACCTGCACCCATCCCAGAACGAGGGCCCCACCAACTCCTAAAAGTGGTCAGGAGGCTGAAAACAAGCAAACTCTTTTTATGCACTTTACATAATTCCCATAGAAATTAATGGGAGTTGCTTAAACAACATAGCTTATGGCTCTACGCTGTTTATGGCATCCTTATTAAAGGGTTTTCTGGTGCTTATAAATGGAATTCATATGCTGCAGGGGGCATGCAAAATATTTAAGAAAAACCTATACTTACCTAGTCCTGCTCCTACCTTCTCCCGCATTCAGCTATCTCTGGTCCTCTGATCTTTTTTTCCAGTTTAAAATGTGAATGCCTAAAGCAGGAAATGCCACTTCAGCCAATGAATGGCTGAGATGGGATTCTGCTGCGGCCAGTATTTGAGTATGAAGGTCCTAATATGAAGGTCCTAGACTGAGCTCTTGTCCTGTTAGCAGACAGGCGATCAGGGACCAGTGGAAGAGGGACAGAAGTGTTAAGGGACAAGCATGACACCAGGGCTACATTTTTAACATTATTGGGAGATATGCCAACTTTGTAAAGCCTTCAGCTCTGATGTTCTTGTCTTCTTGACCACCTATGGTGGCAGTAACCGGGCCAGTGGGGTCTTGGGCCTTAGATCTTGAAACAGGTGAATGGGTCCCAGAGGTGGGACTCTCATCTATCAGACATCTAAATCTATCTTCATATTATATCTTCAACCTAACGTAGGGATGTTTACAGGAAACAGCTTGAACTGCTCCTATTCATTTTGCTAACCTGGTCTACAAGTAAGAGCCCTTAGTATTGGAACCCTTTTGTCAACTTTTTGTCAGCAAGTGACAGATCGGAGGAGGGAACAGAAGGTTTCGCATCTGATCTTATGTTTCTGTCAGATAAAAAAATCGGACAATTAGGGGTTGATTTGCAAATGTTCTACCTGATATTCAGTTTATTGCGGAAGCATGCACTTTTAGAGTACTGAACTTTAACCCTTTTTGGAAAACCTCTTACTAAAGTGAAAACCAGGACATCAATCACCTTCCAAAACAAGTCATGAAGAACATCTATTTCAGCATCTAGAATATTCTGCCTTTGTAGCAAGTTTTCTGGCAAACAGTAAGGTGACTCTGAACAGCCATTATTCTGTAATCTTGTTCTCTCATGCGCTAAGCTCACATTTCTATGTTATGGGTCTATTCACACGTACAGGATCTGCATCAGATTTGATGTCACTGATTTTATACAGTGTTCCATCATTTAGTAACACTGATATCTGCAGCACAAAACCCTTTAATCAGTTTACTAATCTATATTATAAAATCCGGAAATCTTGCAGTTTTAATCTTGGCCTAATAGTAAGCTAAGACTTCTTGTTCTATACAGATCCCTTTCCGGCAATGTCCTCCTTATCATCACATACAGGAGTACAGTAAAAGTTGACACCAGTCAGGGCTGCCCTAGGCACTAAACCTGAAGACACCCCATCTTGGGGAACGTGGGGGAGTCTGGTTTCGGCCACATACATTTTTATACACGTAGAAACAATGCCTGAATCACGTTGTTCATGGTTTTTAACTGCTTGAAACAAACAAATTTACACATTGAATAGATGATTAGAGCCGTCTGCATATTGTCTGATGGAATTCTCACCACAGGATTGGTGGATTGGTAGGCAATAGCTCCAGACGTCACAGTTCACACAGCCTTACCAGACCTGAACAATACTGCCATACTGTGACTGGATAACACCTCCTTACCAGACCTGAACAATACCACCATACTGTGATTGGATAACACTGCCATACCAGACCTGAACAATACTGCCATACTGTGACTGGATAACACCGCCATTCCAGACCTGAACAATACCACCATACTGTGACTGGATAACACCGCCATACCAGACCTGAACAATACTGCCATACTGTGACTGGATAACACCGCCATACCAGACCTGAACAATACCACCATACCCCTAATAACCCCCCCCCCCCCCCCGCCCCACCACCACCCTCAAAAAAAAAAAAGTAAGATTTACTGACAAGTCTGAACAGGAGGTGAGAGACCAAAAATAAAATAAAAAGTTGTTTCCTTCCCCCTGCTCCAAGGTGCTGCCCTCCTGCAAGGTGCTGCCCGAGGCACCAGAACACGAGTCCCTCCAGCTGCTGATTGACAGTTGCTTCCTGTACACAGCGGGATAGATAACTGCCAATAAGCAGCTGGTGGGCGGAGTTTTCTGCTTCTCATGAATAATGAGGACTACTGGGCTCATGCACATAATGGAGAGGACTACTTATTGTCCATGGTATTCAGGTGGATTTTATCTGGATCAGCTGCATAGAACAATGTAAGGCCTTATTCACACGTTCCGTAATTTACGGATCCGTATTTACGGATCCGAGTTAGTGCACATTGAAGTCTATTGGGCTATTCACACGATCAGTAGTAGAAATGGATGAAAATCAATCCGTAAAAAAAAGGACATGTCCTAGTGCGGACCGGGTGCGGACCCATTTTTTTTTGCGGATCCTCTCATTGAAATCAATTGGTTACGGATTGTTTACGGATTGTAACATGTTGGCATCCGTATTTCCGCAAAAAAATCCGGATAAAGTGCATTGAAAAGCAATGAGTAGTAAAAAAATGGAATTACGGAAATACGGATAGAATAGGGATGGAATACGGATGTCCAATCCGCAATTTCTCACGGGTTGTTTCAGGACCAGAAAAAAATACTGAACGTGTGCATAAGGCCTTAGTGATACATCATTCCATTCAGTTTCCCTGTTACTAGTTTGTGCTACCCTGAGATAGGGCAGCATAAATCTACTGATAGGGTACAAATACACTGGGCTTATCCGCAGCGGATTTCTCCGCTTGTCTGCCCATAGAGTGTAAAGGGCAGGGATCTGCAGCGGGTCTCGCTGTGAATTCGCAGCGAGAAATGTGCCGCAGATAAGCCCAGTGTGGTTGTACCCATAGAGTGTCTTTAAAATCTTTTCTTGTTATTCCATAGAAACCTTCATGGTTTATAATAGACAAAACTCTCTCCTCTTCATGTTATTAACACTGATATATTGCTTGTTACAGTGAAGACACCTGTAAAATGTCAGCAATAAGAGACCTTGAAAACCAGGAAGAATTTTTACAGAAAACAGTATAAGGCTGCGTTCACACTACGTATATTTCAGTCAGTATATTTCAGTCAGTATATTTCAGTCAGTATTGCAACCAAAACCAGGAGTGGATTAAAAACACAGAAAGGCTCTGTCCACACAATGTTGAAATTGAGTGGATGGCCGCCATTTAATGGCAAATATTTGTTGTTATTTTAGAACAACGGCTGTTATATTGAAATAGTGGCAGTTATTTACTGTTATATGGCGGCCATCCACTCAATTTCAACATTGTGTGAACAGATCATTTCTGTGTTTTTAATCCGCTCCTGGTTTTGGTTGCAATACTGACTGAAATATACTGACTGAAATATACGTAGTGTGAACGCAGCCTCAGGGTACAAACACACTGGGCTTATCCGCCTCAGGTCTCTCGCTGAGAATTCGCAGCGAGACCCACTGTGGATCCCTGCCCTGTATACCCTATGAGCAGACAAACTTGCAGCAGGCTGGATATGTGAGTTTGACAGCAGCCCGCCCCGTTAACCCCCGGTGGCTGAAGCGTATACTTCACCTTCTCCATGCTCCGGCTTTCTATGTGGGTTCCCGGCATGTCCCACTCGGCCAATCAGTGCACTCGGCCCGCCACAGGCCCACTGGCTAAAAGGGACGTAAAGACGCCGGGAGCCCCGAAGCAAGCCGGAGCGGGGAGCAGGTGAAGTATAGTCTCCAGGGCTGGAGGGTTAACGGGAAGGGCTGCTGACAAATTGCAGTGGGATGTCCATCCTGCTGCGAGTTTGTCTCCCCATACAGGGTGTACAGGGCAGGGACCCACAGCGGGTCTCCCTGCGAATTCACAGCGAGAAATCCACTGCAGAATACGCCCAGTCTTTTTTTTAAATTAGGGTAGCTTCACACACACTGTATCGCAGTGGATTTTCTGCTGCGGATCCACAGCGGAACCTCAGCAGATTTGATCTAAATAACTGAACACAGAATCAAATCTGCACCATCAAATCTGTTGCAGGTCTGCTGTCAATCCTGTGTGTGAATGCACCCTAACTCTTTAGTATGCTAGCATTAATTGCTGAAAGTGAAAAAGTTATTGATCACATTGGGTCAGAGTGCCGTGACCCAGCCGGTGTCATACAAAGTGGGAACATGGCCTAATTCACAATACCCAGACATAGAGTTAGACCCTTTAGGAGAGTTTTCTTAGCCACACAAAAACTTTGTACTTTTGGTAGCTGGGATACGGATACCAGGAAAATGCATTTCCTTTAAATGCCCTTGAGTCATCTTTAAAGCTTTGGATACTCCGATTGATTCCAACAAGGACTACATGTTGATTTATGGCCACATGAAATATTATAAAAAGTGATAATTTGCATTCTGTGTGCCATATGTTCTACTGGTGTGAGCTAAAATACATATACTGTATTTCTATATAGGAATATCCCTAACCAAAGTATATGGTACTACTCCTACCTAACAGAAAATGAAAATCAACAGTGCCTTGCTGATGTTCTTGTCCTGAGTGGACTATAGATAAAATACAATAGCTAATTATCCGTTCAATGAAGTGCTGCTGGAACTGCACTTATTAACCCAAGGTTTTTTTTATAGTAGAAAATAAATCTGCTCTTTGTTCTGCCCTTCCTGACTCAATTTGCAGTTTAAATGGAGTTCTTAAATGTAAAAAGTCATAAAAATCTCTCAGCAAATTGGCTGTATAACCTGCTTTTATATATATAGTCAAAAGTATTGGTACACCTACACATTCGACTTACAGGAGATCCCATTCTCAATCTATAGGCGCTTCTACTCTTCAGTGCTGCATAATCGTCATATTTAACATGGAAAATGCTTTTATTCTCCAGTGTAATATGTCACAGAGGTGTTCCCAAGCCCCCAAATGATGATGGCTGTAATACTTTTTCACGCCCCCTCCCGTTCCTGACCCTGAACCTCAGTTTACAGCTGGTAATAAAGCAGGGATAGGGATGGGAAGGGGAGCAATTAAGCACTCTAGTCTGCAGCAGATCAGGATTTTACAGGAGCCTCTTTGTCACTTTACACAGGAGAATAAGGCTAGGAAAGGAAGATGAGAGGCACCTTCTGGTGTAGTATTTTCAGGAAAAATTCATGCTGTTCAAGCACTGCCATAATAGTATGCACACACTCACCTAAACGGGTTGTGCAAGCTAATAGGCACCATTCTAAGGCATTGAAGCCATAGAACGGTGTTTACACCACAGCTTGCTGTAGGACCACCAATGGAGCACTGAGGTGTAGTAGACCATCAACTGAGGTAGCTGGACCAGACCGAACCAGCGTCATAGATTTCCTCATAGATCCACAAGTGAAGGTGCAATAGTAAAAATGGGTAAAAGTAGTTAAAACCAACCAGTCTTTCTGCGGCATCAGAACAGCTGGGGTACCCTAAAGAGACTGATTGGTTTTGCCTATGTTTACCACTTTTACCATTACACCTGCGCTTGTGGATCTATGAGGAAATCTATGTTGCTGTTTGGGTCCGGTCCAGCTACCTCGGTTCACAGGAGAATAAAAGAATCAACAGTATTGAAGCAAAGAGGGATATATGAAAGGTACCATGTGTCTTGCGGCCCTAACAGCTTTACAGTGTCAGCAGTTTGGGATGTGAATTTCAGCTAACAGATTCACTATAGATAGTCAAACCGGAAAGTTTCCTGCCAATAAACTGTTACAATATGTCAATTATTTCAGGACTCTCTAGACTAAGAAAAATTCCCGGTGACTTCTAGTATTGGACTAAATATTGGAAATTTCTGACTCACATCCTGCTATTAGTGTTGAGTAAACTTGCTGAAAGTAGGGGTTTGGCCAAACCTGAACTTGCTGCATTTGATTCGCATGGACTGGAGAAGTTGTATGCAGCCCTAGATCCAGTCATGGAAAACATGGATACAGCCATAGGCTGTTCAGCAAGTTTTCTCAACACTACCTTCTATTCAATGGGGAACGGCTTATGGCTTATTGAAATTAAGAGATCAATTCCCCTAGGAGAACTACAAGACACGAAACAGCTGCCGCACTAAAAAAAATGTGGTTATACTGTCACACCCTAATCTCAAATCTCAAACTAGCCATCATAGAGCTACATGAAAGGGAACTAAAAAAAAAGCTATTAACTTCCCAATTTTACTTTGTGCCCTTTTCAAGTAAAAAAAAAAATGGAATTTTTGAAATATTGCAGAGATGGATCAGTCAGTGCTGAGTGTTTAGACCCCCACTGATCTCTAGATATAGCTCAGAAAGGCAAACAGCTGTATGCTGCATGAGAAAAGCTCTATTATAAGTCTATGAAGCTTTTCTCATGCAAACCACTCAAGTAAGTTGTTGGGTGAAATACTGAGAATGAATGATCATCTAGGGAATGATTACTGTGCCTTCACTATGCTGAGCCAAGGATGCACCATTAAACATTCTTTCAGAGAAGAACTGCGCTACATACAGTCATGTGCTGACAACTAACAGACAAGAAGTTTCAACATATCCAGCGTCTTTCTAAATGATGTTGGTCTGTCACAGCTAAAATGATCATTTTTGTTAAATTTCACCCAACAAATTATGTGTATGTCCGCTCTCTGCAAGTTCTTGTATAGAATGACAATGAATAAAGAGGTAAGAATGACAATGAGAATTAATCGAAATCCTTTTAAACGTTTCTCTCTGTCTTGTTTAGGCATCCATTTAAACTCCCTGTCCCACAGAGTGTGCTCCTCCAAGAAACCTTCACAGTAGATAAGAGAAAAAAACATTATATATTGGAAACTAAGCTGGTTCTGGACCAGATTGATGAATGCGTACAGACCATTGTGCTTGGATACCAAAGTGACAATCCTTATGTGAGTAGGAAACCTTGCCTGGACGATCTTCAGATCCCCGTAACGCCCCGCTCGCTGATGACATGTGTAATAGCACCGGTAGCAAGTGGCGAATAAGAAGCAAGCAGACGCTGATCTGACAGGTTGCCGCTCTCGCTTGCTCCTTAACATCGTCCCGTGTAATAGAGCCTTAAAGGGCCTATGGTGATCATTCCACTTTTAGTTTATCTCCATTGACACCAGTGACATGTCAAAAGATACACATTTTCTTTTGTGTATGTGTTTATTCTGTGTCAGAAGCTTTGTAATAGTCCAACATAAATATATGAATATGACATTTACTGTCTGGTTTTATTTCTTCATCTTTCTAACAAACATAATGTCTTATAGATCTGTACAAGTCTAAATCATCCTTTCAAGCAGTCCCTTCAAACTGTGCCCAGCAACATTGAGGCTTGCGCCTCAACACGAAAATATATCTCTGTAAGTTCAACTGTGCTTTTTGTGAATTATTTCTGTTGTAGGAATTGTAGTAGTCACTGTATTTAAATCCAAGCTAACCTAAATGAAAATAGCAAGACCTCTGCATTGAACACCTACCCACCCTTTGATACCAGGGACTCAAGCTACAGTACATGACAGTGGAGACAATGTTATGTTACCAAATCTCATATCAAAAGTTTTGATCGATAAGAGTCTCACTGCTAAAACCTCCCCTGATCAGGAAAAAGAGTGGTAGAAGCATACAATAACAAGCTTCTTTTTCCCATCTGTCAATCATCTCTATCCAGAAGCACTATAGACTTTTATTGGAGAGTGCTGCGAGTTGGGGAGTGAAATTATGCAACCTACATCTCTCCCAGCTCATCCTCCTGATTGGTGAGGATCTCAGCAGTGAGGCCCTGACCAATGAAAACTGGCATGTCCCTTTTATCGGTTACTAAATAAATTACTTATTCAGTCTGCCATAGTTATTAGTCTAATTTGTAATAGAAAAATAAATAGGAAAAGTCTGTAAATTGACTTGGGTGCTGATTTCTCTATCTTATCAGGGCAAGCATGAAGTTGAAGCAATTATCAAAGTTAACCGGAAAGATCTCTTTGGTCTAACAGGAAAGTTTGAGAACAAGTCTACCAAGAAAGAATTGCTGCAAGCCGTTCACATTGATATGACTCATGCTTTCCAGGTAATATTACTTGGCTCTGGTTCATATGTAAAATAATATCTCAGCTGTTGTTCGCTTACACATTATATTTTATGACTTCTATTTCTATTACGATTTGAGTCCTAAAGGGATAAAATATAAATATGACTTAATATGAAAGGGACTGGTTTTCCTAATGTTTTTTTTCCAGTTTTGAGGTAAGCTGTGAATGGCGGCCATTACTGATCCAAGGCTTATCATTATTCAATAAAGAAAGGTTATAGTTTCTAAATGCAATTTGGTCAAATTAGATTAGCTAGAGCACAGACAACATAGATGCTTTATGGGATTTTAAAGTTGTGGTTTTAGGTGTGGTTTTTTTAACTAATAAAGCCAAATACACAGTAAAAATTTGGTTGGATGGATACTCATCTGACTCCCGGTTCAAGAGCAGTTTCTTCCAAATGTGGCTGCATGTGAGTCAAGTTCCACAGGAACAGTATCATCTCCCAACGCCCCCCACTGTGCTTAGTACACTCAGCTTATATACTCTCTGCAGATTTATCCATCTCTATTGGTTTGCAGTGCGCACAGTCTCCACACAGACCATTGCCCTCGCTAAAACAATGAAAACTTGACAACAGAAAACAGTAGGGCCCTATTACATGTTGTGATTATCAGCTGAACAGGCCCTACATTAACCCGCAGAACAAGGCCATAGATCAGCCGACGAATGAGACAATGCTCTATCATCTGCTGATTGTGTTTTTTTGATGCGCTAAAAAATCATTGTCCATCTCCCGTTATAATAGTGAATGTGTGGCCAATGGCTGATTGTGGAAAAGGACCATACAAACAATCTAGAGATCATTTGTAAGGCCCGACTGCATGGGTAATGTAGCCTCTATCAGCAGGCTAGACAAATCCCTTCTTGTGCACAGGTTCCGTTCCCGCACAGTTAGTAGTTAGACCCTTATGCCAATCACTTGGGTGAGGCGGCTACTATCCCCAGAGCACTGATCCTCAGTGCCCTCCGCACAAAAGGGACAGATCGACAGGTTAGATACATCTAACCTACTGATAGTTTCCTATGTAAAGCGCCTCTGTACCCACAATCTGCCCCCCCCCCCCCAAACCGCTTGTGCCTTCAGATAGTGGTTTTCAATCCAAGATCTGTCCTGGGGTCTGTTCGGCAGGTGATGCAGATATTGTCCTATTGGTTAGATACATCTAACCTACTGATAGTTTCCTATGTAAAGCGCCTCTGTACCCACAATCTGCCCCCCCCCCCCCAAACCGCTTGTGCCTTCAGATAGTGGTTTTCAATCCAAGATCTGTCCTGGGGTCTGTTCGGCAGGTGATGCAGATATTGTCCTAAAAAACAACATTTAAGCTTGCAGCCCTGTGTCGAATTGGCATGGCCTAAAGTACCCATGCCCTAGGATTGCGACACTCCTCCGTCCCTCCTCCCCACCCTCTTCATCATTAGGAATGCCCCTATAACAATTTCTCTTATTCATCACCTGTGTGAACACTGCACATGAGCTGGATTGTTAAGGCACCTGTGCACTATTCAGACAGGTGATGAATAGGAAAAATTCTGTCCGGGGGCGTTCCTAGTGATGAGGAGGGACAGAGGGGTTTTGCAATCCTAGGGCATAGACACTCTTGGCCACGCCAATTTGACACAGGACTGCAAGTTTAAAAGTTGTTTTTAGGACAATAACTGCATCACCTGCTAAACGGATCCCAGGACAGATCTTAGATTAAAAGTGGTTGGGGGAGAGGGCAGATTGTGGGTACAGGGTCACTTTAAACAAGTGCTGATCACTGGGATTGGTGCTAGTTTGCATGTTCAGCCCATCTAATGAGGAATGTGGTTTAGAGTTCGTATGGACCAGACACACCAGATAAGATGAGAAACACTAAATGAACATACAATCTCTCTGTCATTGCCCTGGCAAGATCATTTAATGTGTTAAAACCATACCAGAGTGATGTACAATATGCCATGCCACTTTTTTTCAGAACCACAAGAGAATAATTAGTATCTGTTGATTTCCATAGGAAAGCACCATAAATACACCAGATTTAAAATCTTGGGAATGAATCTGTACAATCTCTTACTGATTGTTTTTTGGTTATCTTTCACAGTTGAGGTTTCCCCGCAATCTGAGATTTGATGGGGAGGTTTTCTCAAGGGAAAATAAGCAAGATGGATTTGATCACGGGCTGCGTGGAAAATTCATAATCAATAATAACAATACGTTACAGGTATGTATTATGTAATCATATTGTAAGTGTTTGGTAGGGATATAAGATGTATGAAGTGCCCCATCACTCACTTAAAGGGGTTATCCAACATTAGAATTTTTTTAATATAATGCTGCCCTGTCGGAGAACATAGTAAACATGTTATGCTTACCTCCCTGTGCTCCCTTGAGGTCCTGTAGTGGTTCCTCCGATGTCCTCCACTTACTACAGCTGTTGCCACAAACTTGTCTTGAAAGTGACTGTCCGCTCAGCCAATCACAGATGGAGAGGAGACAACGCCGCATTATTGGCTGAGTGTGCTGTCATTTTTGAGATGAGTTTGTCTCAGAAGTGGCCCAACTGCAGTCAGTGGGGACACCTTAGACACTGCAACAGCAAACCAGTGAAGTGGAAGGAGGTAAGTGTAACATTATTATTTATTATGTTTTCAACAGTGCAGCATTATATAAATAATTTTCTAATGCCGGATAACCCCTTTAACCCTAATGGAGGCAGTGCAATAGATTAAAATTAAAAAATTAAAGTACATACTGCTCTTCATATTGTATAAAAATTCTGCATGCAAACTAAACTTTTTATAGCTCATTGGCTCATATGGATCATGTGATTAACCAATACCTTTTTTCATGCTTGTTAGATGAGTATACAGATATACCATGGATGCTCAGTGCCCCTTCTCGATGATATGTAATAACCAGCATTTAATGTGTTTTTCTTTTTCAGCTACATGCTCAGTTTAACAAGTCGCTTAATCAGATTGGCTTTTACTCTCATCTTTCCCATCCATATCAGTGGAGAATTCCTCAGAATCTTCAGGTATTTGTTGGATGAAGACCCAACCATATGGCTGGAGGAGCTTTTTATGCCACCGCTAACAAACCAAGTCTTTGACATTCATGCTTCAAAATGCACCTTAAAGCTATGTTCACACTACGTAAAAGTACGGCTGTTGTTGCCATCGGCAACAACTGCCGTACTTTGTACGGGGTGGAACACTGCCTATTCTTGTATGGGATCCCGGCCGGAGCATATACACTTAGTATAAGCTCCGTCCAGGATCCCATGCGGCGCCGCAAAGAACTGACATGTCAGTTTTCTGCGGCCGCAATTCAGTGAATTGCGGTTGCAGAAAGACCTGTCGGTTCACACAATGAAGCTAGCGGCTCTGGCCGCTTGCTTTATTGTGCGCTATGGGAAGTTTTGAACATGGCAGCCGGAAAGATCTTTGCAGAGACCGGCCGTTCCGTGACCCGGCCGGGTCATGGAACGGCCGGTCTCTTATGTAGTGTGCACAAAGCCTAAAAGCTCTGTGTGAATGAAGCCTCACAGTGCAGACTCCAAACACAGGCTAGGGCTGCAAAAGGATGAACAGGACCTATACCATGGACAAAGCAGTGTGCAGACTCCATCTGTGCTATAGGTCTCCTGTAAGGTAAGGGAGACTGCTATTATAGTATTATGATTATTTTATAATATTGAAATAGAGATAGAGAAATGAAAAAGTGGGCAAAATGTCACCAAAAACTCTTTAAAAATATTTAACATAAATATGTTTAACATAAAACTATTTAGATAATACAGACCTGGAGAAAGAGGAGTGGCTGCACCTTACACCCATGGTTTACATTAATGCCTCTCGGCTATATTTAAATACCAACACCAGAATGTTGGTATATAATTTGATCAAACCATATTGCCTCATGTACCGCGTGCAGGTCTTTTGGCCCACATGAGTCCCTACTCTAAAACAACATTGTGTTGGTCAGTGACCGCCAACCCTGCAAAGCAAGCGCCAACAGGGGAGGAGGGGCCACAGAATGGCCCTGCAACCCCACTGTCACATGACCAAACCCCATGGCCCCCCCACACTCTGCAGGTGGAGAAGGCAGCCGCCAAGCAACACAAGTGTAGACCAGGTGTTACTACTCACCAATGCAGCAGCAGTTAAAATGGAAGAAAGAGGAGGTACTTACCATATGTACTTACCATATGTACACAGGTGCTTCCTGCTGATTGGTTTCACATCAAATTACAAGGGAGGAGTGCTAGCCATACAGAAAGGGGAGAACATTTAAAATACAGACCTAGACTACAGACTTATTTAGATAATAAGCAATTTTCTGTAATATTCTTTTCCCATGGAGCATAGCACAACATATGAGACTCCTTTACATCAGTCTCCTTAAAGCGACACACTACTCTCCTAGTCCCAAGCTGATTTGTAAGAATCTCTTCTGCTGTTCTTTATATAGATTCAAGCATTGGGAAAGAAATATGGTGGAAGTAGCACAAATGGAAGCTTCCTTCTCCACTATGATGGGAAAGACATGGTATTAATTGAAGCTGATTTAAACCAGGAGAGCCGAAAGAATATCCGAACCTTTGGTGTAAGTGTGTCCATGCAGCAGGCCCTAACTGCTGACGTGCGGACAGCTGGCTTAAAGATAATTGGCAAAGTTCTACCATCCAGGTACCATAATGATATGTGATCTGTACGTGTAATTGTAGTCATTTTACATGGAATATACAGTAACAGAATCTATCCTACTAGTTCACAGTTCTTTCTGTGTTTCTGCATGTTTGTATGATTCCTATATTACTCTATTAAACATTATTGATCGGCCTGTTCTGCTGGGACTGGCTTAGATCAATGACTTATTTTTCTTTCTATGACAGAATGGCTTTGACATCTAAGATTTATTTCAATGACAAATCTTTATTAATTGACTTATCGGGATCAAAAGAGCAGAAAGTGGGTCTGGTGTTGTCATTTGTTGGGAATCTGGTGCACAACTTTGAGGGGTTGGCTACTGTTCCTCAACAACTTTCCATTGATGGAGCTTTAAAGCAGAAAAAGAACATTAATGAAGGTAAGATCTCTATATGGAAAAAAAGTAATCTTCAAGGTCATGCTTCCTAGTGCAGTAACACATACTTTAATTATTTCAGTGAAATGCAAGCAAAACTATATAAAATACAGTGGTGCCTTGGATTGCGAGCATAATTCGTTCTGGGACTGTGCTTGTAATCCAAATCACTCTTAAACCAAAGCAAATTTTCCCATAAGAAATTATAAAAATGCAGACAGTTGGTTCCACATGCCAAAAAAAAATTATTTTTTTATTCTGAATAACATGTAGAACAGATGAAACAAACATTTAGAAACAGCTGAATATGTGATATTATAAGTTACTGTACAGTATAGCAATCAGCATGTGAAGTATAATAAATACTATGTGCATTATACAGGATGTAGATACAGGATGGAACTGTAGATCCCCATAATGCAGTAGTGTAGTACAACAGGCCAAAATAGAGAAGCTTGGCTGCTGTCAGAGGTCTGTGTGGTCACATGACAGCAATGGGGAAGGGGTGTGTATTCAGCATGGACCAATCAGGATGTGAGAATAAGAGAACTGTGCAGAAGGACAGTGACAGAAACTTCTCTATACAGCATTGTGAATGACTGGGTGTAAGTGCAGGCACATTATAGCAGGAATGGAGAGGATGGGAAACACAAGGGCTGACAGAGACTGCAGGGAGCATGGAGGGATGAGCAGGGCAGATGTGGGCACATAAATGCAGCATTCTCTGGTCATGGAGAGAGGGGTTACAGCTTTGAAGACATTACCTCCACATGCTATGATTTGGAAGGTGAAGGAGACTTCCTCGGTCAGAGTACAGTGCTATAGACCACACTATGCAGACCATGCCCCTCCTCACTGCCCCTCCCACCCAGTATAGGAAGCTCTTAAACCAAAGCAATGCTCTTAAACCAAGTTACAATTTTTAAAAACTGTGAGCTCTTCTTGCAAAACCCTCTTAATCCAAGTTACTCTTAAACCAAGGTAACACTGTAGTTATAAACTATAGTTATGTTCTATTTTTCTTTAGGTTACATCAGCTTTTCAAAGAATCGGAAATTCTACCAGATCAATATTCGGAACAGAAACATTTTTATCAATGGCAGCGTTCATAATGTTAGTATAAGCTTCTCCCAAAATGGAAGCAACTCACTACCTATAGAAAGCAAGCTGAGAGCGAACATACACTTAGAGGAACTGCGTAAGCAAGGACAGGTCTGCATCCAGATTGATACAAAACTCCTGTGTGTGGATTTAGTAGATGCAGCTGACCAAGAGCACCGCGTTAGAGGAATATTGTCACACAACATAAAGTCATTGCACAATGCCGGTATGTTATAGAATAATATGTTTCATAGAATTCTAATGGTATTTCTTATTATACTTCCTGTTTCGTAGAATACTTTGTATTTACTTTTAGGGAAGTCATTTTCATGTAACCTGTAATTGCAAAAAAAATAAAATAGTAATAATTACAATACAGACGGTTTTTAGTCCAGAACCTATCACAATATACCGAAAAAATATTGTTAAAAGATTGGCCTATGGATGTACATGCAGGACTCTGGAAAAGTATTAGCTTCAAGAGGCTTGACACTTAATAATTGTTCTACAAAGCCAGATTAGATGACCAGTATGTAACAGACGTACACAACCACTAGGTACCAGTTTGTTTTTTGCTGAAGCTTCCACTAAAGAAGCAAAAACAGATGAAGAGCTTACTAGGAAGTGACTATTAGAGCTTATTTTGCAGGAATTCCAGCAGAGAGTGCTCTTGAACTGACTTATAACAACACAAGTAACAACAAGACGTGTGGTATTGTACTGGGCACTGGACCAAGTAGGGTTGAAGTGTCCATGGGCATAGAGAAATCTTCAGCACACACCCAGCTCGGAATAAGCTTAAAGCACAATATTGAAAAGCTTAAAAATCATAAAATCCCCTATATTATGAATGGTGTCTGCCATTATCAGGTAAGTACATCTTTACCGTTTCATTAACATGAAGACTTCATGAATGACTAGAGCATGGATTGCATGAATGGCCAGTTGCATTGGTGTAGATGGTAAAATATATGCCTGATCCCTCATTTCATTAAAACACTAACGTGTTAGATCAAGGGAGGTCCAACCACTGGAGACACCCCCCCCCCCCTTCCATCTTAAGAACAGCATCCTGAGTCTTTGTTTACAATGGAGAGATGGAGGGGCATGCTTGCCACTGCTTCATTCATTATCTATGGAGCTTCCAGCTAAGTGCAGTATTTGCTTATCACTGCTCCATTCAATACAAAGACTTGGGCCCCATTCTTCAGATCATGGGGGGGGGGGGTTCCCACCAATCAAATCCTTTCAATCTGACACTTATCCCCTATTCTGTAATCTCACAGTTACCCCTGCACTTTCAGGAGCTACACTTGCAGGCCTCTTGCATGTGGTTATTCACAGCTTCAGATTCTGCTTTGCACTATGGAACCAGGGAGCTCATAGCATTACTAGAAAATCCCAAATTCATCAAAACCTTTAACATGTATTAAGGCCATGTCAACATTTTTTTTAAATGACAAGGAAACTCCAAAGGTGTACAGTCTCAGCCGCTGATTGGCTGATCAGGTAGTCACACACTGACAAAGCAAGCACTGTGCACCCAAACCAGCTTCAGGATAATGGTGGAGACAGCAGGAGCATGGGAGGTAAGTATAAGCTTTTTAATGTGTCCCCCACCCCCCCCGACCAAGCACATTAAATAAAAAAAATATATAAATAGCCCTTTAAGGTTTTGTTCATGCCCTTTCTTGACTTTTGATCCAAAAGTCATGAAGAGATTTAAAAAATGTGAAGCCTCAGTCTTTCCTTTAAACATAGTCTCAATTTATGGTCTAATCCTGGCTTTGGCTTCAAAAGTGGCATAAAAATCTGAATATGGGAGCACAATCTTCTAGGCTGCTTCAATATTAATATTCAGAGTGGATCTATATTTATTTGCCTGTATACTATGCACTCACCACCACTATTCCTTACGTGTTATCTTTTTTACCAGAGCTCTGCTGCATCAATACATTTTATTGTTGCATCTGGGTCATGTGACCTCTGATCAGCTACCATCTTGGCTTTTAGATTGCAGATGTCAAACTCCCTTATTATTAATAACAATAATAATACTTTCTATTTATATAGCACCAACAGATTCCACAGCACTTTCCTCTCCCATGATGCATCAGCACAGCATCACATGGGCAACTAGTGCCATTACCATCTCTGCCTGCTGGGAGGACAGTGTAATATTCCTCCTCTCTATATATCAATAAATAAACTAAGACACTGTAGTTATACTGTCAGGGAGATTGAATTGTAATTATAGGGGTTGGTCACTTTATAGTAAAATTACTCAGTGTACAGTATTAATGAGTGTACTCACAGCCTATACTGACAGCAGCTCCTGTGTACCTCATAGAGCTAATATCAGACTCCCCTTTTCCAGGCTGTGCTGCCCTGCTCTGTGGTGAGTCTGTCCATAAAATGGCCAACATGGAGGAGCATGTGACCACGCCCTGTCCCCTCAGTGTCCACCATAGGCATATACAGGCTTAGTGTTAAACACTTGGGGGTGGGGCATGGTCACATGCTCCTCCAGTCGGCCACCTTATGGACAGACTCACCACAGAGCGGGACAGCCCAGTGAGGATGAGGGTTGTCTGATTTTAGCTCTATGAGGTACACAGGGAGCTGATGTCATTAAGTGCAGTGAGTACACTTACTAATACTGTTTTTCACTAGACTGTGAACAATTTTACTATAAAGTGGCCAACCCCTTTAAATGTATAATAACTGTGTTGCAGGAGGTGTATAATCATCAGTAACTGTGATGGGACTTTCTGTCTTCCCTCAGTAACGAGCTTGTGTAGGGCAGACCACATAGCTTTCACTATATAGAAAGTTCTGTCTAAGATGCTGACTCCATTAAGAGCACAGAAACAGATGTAATTACCAGGGGGTCACCATGAGATCACATGATCCAACTGAAAGAAATAATTCCAGGAATTAAGTAAGATAGAAAGGAAGAACTAAGCTAGATTTTCAATATATTGACTGGTCAACTGCATAATGAGTTAATAATAAAAGATTTGGGGGGGAGGGGGGTTCTTTAAAGGGTGTTTGACACTTAATCCTTAATGTTTAATACTGCAGTCTTTATAGGTCCAGTATCGCTTTCTTCTTACATGCATTATAAAACATGCATGCCTATTTCTCCAGCTTCTATTAACCAAGATTAAATATATTGTTTTTTTAGAGCGCAAACAAAAAACTTTTTACTGGAGTCAACATTTCTGTTGAAGGTGAAGACCTAAAAATCGGAGTTCAAAAGAAAACTGCAGGAAGTACGTCCGACATCGGTTTCGTTCTCCACAATGACCTCAGCTCAATAAATAACTTAATACCATCAAGCATAAAGGTTGGCTTCAGACCCACAATAATCAGTACATAAGCCGTTCTGCTTTATGTAATGCCATTTGTCGCACTCTGTTCTGATGTTAAATTGGGAGGTAGTACAGAGGTCACCATCATTAAACATATTAGCGCATATGTTATTGCTAGGCTAGTGCTGCATTTGTCATCTTTGGTACATTTGTACTAAGCATTGGATCTAATTATTTTACACAACCTACAGCTAACAAATGAACACTGTTCCATCTTGTCTAACTAACAAAGTACAGGTCATGGCAACCCGTCTCACTGCAATTCCATGAATAACAATAGCAGATGGTAAATTGGGTGCCATTATACAGTGGCTAGAAACAAAATATTATCTCACTGAGACCAAAGTAATTGTTACCCAGAAATTTACTATCAGCTCTAATCACTTACATGCTGCAAGTCAAAAAAAGCCTTAATAGGCAGAGTACAAGGAGATCTCTGCTTCACTGCTCTGATAAACCCTGACCACTGTTCTCCAGCTGCTGCAATCAAGTAGGAAAATGTACAAAGGTCAGGGGTTATCAGTGCAGGAGCAGTGAAACAGAGATCTCATTGTCTTCCTTTTTAACTTTTTTTTTTGTGCAGCAGCACGTCAGAGAACATTGGGTCACTCACAAACTGCAGTACATGTGGAGTTAAGCAGAAGGTAGTCTGCTCCTGCTCCTACAGTATGTATTTAACCATAAGGTCTTCTAATGGGCCCTTATAGTTTAAAAACAGTGGACTGACAGAACAAGCAGCCATTTGCCCTCTGCTCTGCCAGTAACTTTTGTAGCTGCAGGCAGGATTCTGCCTCTGGTCACAAGAGATGTAATTTTCTGGCCACATTACCGAGCCCATATGCAGTATAAATATATATGCAGTGCTTTGTGTTGTAAGGGGCCCCCCTTCCCTTTGCACATTTTTTTTGCTATGGGGCCCCATGAATCCTAGCTACGCCCCTGCTGGCCGGGATCCCATAGAAAAACATGCAGGGTGTCTTCGCGTACAAAGTACGGCCGTTGTTGCAGATTGCTACAACGGCCGTACTTTTACACTGTATAAACATAGCCTTATGGTGAAAAGATTGGGGATGTCTATTACATTTAGGTAAGATAATATAGCAAAGTTGCTTTCACAAATTGAGAATTTCCTCCTTAAATTGAATTTGCCTGAATCTAAAAATTTGGGTTTTATTTTAGACAAATCCCTCGGATGTCCCGGAACCCATGCTCCTAAATGGTCTGATGGGAAGTGGCCGTGTTACTTACTTTATTCACTGACTGTGTACAGTCACAGTCCCGGAAAGTATACGGGCACTTTCCAATCCAAATCAAAAAACAAACCGAGTCTTACCAACAATTACAATGAATTGGCCCTGGAACAAGTTTTGGGAGAAACACTCATCTCTAACAATTTTAGTGTTTTTTCTTCTCCATTTTATCAATAATCATTATCCGAAATTTATAAGGATGCTTATATCCATCATACACATGAATTACTACATGCATTGATAGAAATGAAATGTGACACAGACTATACGTATATGTATGTTCATCCTATATCATAGTGTCAGAGCTCCCTATTTGCATTAGATTTCAGTTTTACCAGTGATTTGCACATTGCTTAGGCTGCAGATAAATGGTTAATTTTTTTTTTTAATTCTCTTCTTATATTGTAGGCCATATGCAATGGGGAATTCACTTCTAACTTATTTTATGGACACTGTCATGGGGAGCTTATAAGGAAAGTCATAGAGGTAAAAAAAACAAAAAACTTTGAAATGTCAGAGATTTTTAGAATGTCTTACCTGATTATACTGCAAATAGTATTCCAAAGAGAAACCTACTGATGTATAGGGCATACTTTAAAGGGACACTATGGAAAACTAGGTGTTTTAAATCAAGTGGTGTCAGATTTCTAAATTACTAAATCCAAAAAAATATATAAATAAAAATCAACTACTTATCAACTTTATGTCCTGCAGGAAGTGGTGTATTCTTTCCAGTCTGACACAGTGCTCTCTGCTGCCACCTCTGTCCGTGCAAGGAACTGTCCAGATCAGGAAAGATTTTCTGTGGGAATTTGCTACTGCACTGGACAGTTTCTGTCATGACAGAGGTGGCAGCAGAGAGCACTGTGTCAGACTAGAAAGAATACACCACTTCCTGCAGGACATACAGCAGCTGATAAGTACTGGAAGGCTTGAGTTTTTTCTAAATAGAAGTTGTTTACAAATCTGTAAGACTTTCTGGCACCAGTTGATTTAAAAACTTTTTTCTTCCTCTGGCGTACTTCTTTAATTCATACTATGATCCATGTTGTTATCTAAAAGGAATTTTACTATTATATATCCAGTGAGATAAAGGTAGCTTACATATAGTGATCCATAGTGCCGTTCACAGACCCGCAGCTACGAACAGGACTACCGTTGTGCATCTTTAACCATCTGCATTTACACAGATCCATTAATTAAGAATAGGCACAACTTTAGGCGTAAAAATGGCTTGCCCGTTTTTCTCAGCGCACATCACGGTGACCTACGAATATGTGCACAGGGCCATACAAATTAAGAGGTGCGCATTTGAGGGTCTGCAAATGGGAACAGAATAAATGATGTGTGAAAGAGGCCTTAGCATTACTTTCCCAGAGATAACATAGCATGTCCTGACCTTATGTACACGGCAGTCCAGGTATGGTCCTCCATAAAATGCCTCATTCTGTGATCAGCATTTGAAGACCACAACCTTCACATTATATACCATAGCATAAAATATATTTATCTTTTATTGTATTTGGAGATGTCAGGGGCCATACATGAGGCCACAGAATGTTGGACATTGCACATGGACCACTATGTATTAAGCCAAGGGTCTACAAACTGCAGCTGTTTCAATACTACATTTCCCATCATGCCTGGACAGCCAAATCCAAAGCTTAGCTGTCGGAGCATGATGAGAATTGTGGTTTTACAACAGCTGGAGGGCCGCAGTTTGGAGACCCATGTATTAAAGGGGTTGTCCGGCGATAAAAAATTATTCACAGAATAACACACATTACAAAGTTATACAACTTTGTAATGTATGTTATGTCTGTGAATGGCCCCCTTCCCCGTGTTTCCCCCCACCCACGCTAGACCCGGAAGTGTGGTGCATTATACTCACCACATCTCGTGTCGTCCACGGTCTCCGATCGTCAGCAGTGACGTCTTCTTCGGGAGGCCGGCGGATCTTCCCGAGTGCCGGCCACCCTCTGCAGCGTCATCTGAAGCTCAGCCGCGATTGGCTGAGCATAACTGTGCTCAGCCAATCGCGGCTGAGCGACTGATGACGCGGCCACGTCATCAGCTGCTCAGCCGTGATTGGCTGAGCACAGTTATGCTCAGCCAATCGCGGCTGAGCTTCGGATGACGCTGCAGAGGGCGGGCGGCACTCGGGAAGATCCGCCGGCCTCCCGAAGAAGACGTCACTGCTGACGATCGGAGACCGTGGTCGGCACGTGACAGGTAATGTATAGCGCACCACACTTCCGGGTACACGGGTGGGGGGGGTGGGACACGGGGAAGGGGGCCATTCACAGACATAACATACATTACAAAGTTGTATAACTTTGTAATGTGTTATTCTGTGAATAATTTTTTATCGCCGGACAACCCCTTTAAGCTTTGTGTTAGAAAAGCAGAAAATGACATTGACTTCTCTTGTTAATATGACGTCATGTATCATATGTAACTTAATGTAATAACATCATGTTTTAAGATTTCAGCTCCTGTAAAAGCTACATTCAATGGGTCATTCTTGACTACCGGCTACAAGACCAACATATTCGGACTAGCCTCCTCAGGTGACACATTTGCACGCCTAAATATGAACACTGAATGGGGCCTGCACAACACTATAGAGATAGGGTTTAAACATGCCCTACCTCAACTCCAAAGCCTTGGGATAGCTAAGGACACTAAGATGAGGATTGTGGCTATCAGACAGGGCAAAAACGCGGCATTGCTTGAGGTGGCAGCTGGAAAATGTGCCCTCAAAGCCAGTTGTGAGGTGCGGACTGATAACAATGGAAGCACGGCGTCGACTCTAAACTGGACAAGCTCAGTGCTAAACTCTTGCAGCCTTCTTGAGGTAACAGAAAAACTCTATGTTGAATTGACTTTATTCCGTATTATTCAGCCATTTAATATCCTATGGCATGATCATATTGTTACTTCTCTTTCAGAAATTGCATGTACCAAAGAACCTGACTATGAGCGGCTCCTTAGAGAGAACCCACTGTGACGTCGGCCTCTCTGTGAGGATTGACTATGAAGGAAAAGACGTTAAGCTGCAGCTAAAAACAATATGTGACCCTTACACCATACAGGGAACAGTAAACCATTCTATACCTTACCTAACCACCCTTGGATTGCCGCTTGCAAACCATATTGAGCTTTCTACATTGACTGGGTCGTCTGTTGGTGGCGTGATCTTGTTTCATTCTGGGAACTGTATAATTAATGCAAAGGCAGATATTAAATCTAATAATAAGACTGAATGGATACTACAGACAGAAAATGACTGCAAATTGTTAAAGGTAACAACCTATGTTCTATTCTAAGTCTCAACTTAAACTGTTAGAATGGAGATTGTTCAGGAAGCTTAGATATGAGGTGTTGTTTGAGTCTTTACAATGGAGATCTGCTTAAGCTGTGTTTTCGCCCACCGCTGACATAGAAGAACACTTTGGTCCAGTCATTTTCCTTTCATCATTAATTCAATGTTGGCACATCAGGGTCAAGGGGTAAAGAGTAGTGATGAGCGAATCTATCCATGTCCATGGCTGAATCTGTGTGTTCAGGTACTCGGAACTGAACATGGATTTCATAGTGGAAGTCAGTGTTTGGGTCGGTGTTTTGCTATGAACCGGCAAAATGAAGAATAGTCTGGCCCCCATGGTTTTCCGTTTTGATGCATAATATATCCATTTACCCTCCTGGGCTCTGTTGGGGGGGGGGGCAGAAGGATTATAATTTACCCCCCTGGGCTTGACTCTGTTCTTCTGTCTTTAGTGTCGGCTCTAACAGTGTCCGCTCAGCCAATCAGCAGCTGCAGCAGTCTCCCGCCTCAGCCACTGATTGGCTGAGCGGGCACTGCTGGAGCCGATGCTGAAGACAGAAGATGTGAGCTGAGCCCAGAGGGGTAAATTATAATCCCTCCCATCAGAGCACAGTCTGGCCCCTTAACCCCCTGGGAGGCACACGGTAACTACTGGTTTGTCCCGGGTTCGGGTACCCTAACCAGTTTGTCCTACAGGTTGAACCCAAGCATCCACTGGTCCACTCATCACCAGTAAAGAGAAATGTTATTATATAGCTATAACTATTTTTCAGCATAAACCACAGTGAGTATTCCTGGAAACCACTCCTAACAGACCAGTTTTTTGGGACCCTATGAATGTGAAAAGGAGAAATAAAAAATTGGTCTTGAGAGCTAACATACTGTAACCTACGTTTTTAGGTTTACACTAAATTATGGGTTTTTTTTGTTGCTGTATATACTGTTTCATATCTGATCAGTATGTGAAGTTCGCCTACATTGCAATAATAAGACCATAAGACTACGCTTGACCTGCATTTAATATTTCTCTATCAAAACTCTTCCTGCTTTGTCGCTGTCATCTTATCTTTATAATGACATGCTCATTTTTATGGAATCTGAACTTAAGTCAGTGGTTATATATTTTATTTATGTAGCTTCATCAGAATGGGCAAATCTCCAAGTTCTAATGCAAAACCAGGGCAATGAAACATCTGACTACATGAGTACACCATGACCATTACTGTTGAGTGAGAGTGATACTCATCATATCATAGTTACATAGTTACATAGTTAAGTCATACATCAAGATAGGCAGACAATATGCATTGTTGTCATTTCCTCAGACTACATCAAGGGTATTTTGCTTAGATAACGCAATATTACAAACCTCATTGTAATAAATGGCACACATCTATAAGGCAAACATTGCAAAACTCAGTCATAAAATCTGGTAATGTTATGCTCAAGAATTCTTGGGAATTTCCAAGGATCTGTGAGAACATACCGAGACAACCAGACATAAACCAGACCGAACCATTTTGCAAAGGTGATTCTTGTGGCCTACAGAGTAGACAGCCGCCCACATCAAAAACTCAGACTAATGTTTACTGTGTTGTTCCTGAAGGATGTACGTTTCAAAAACCAAATCCATATACAGTAGGACTGACCTGTGGACTATGCACAGCACAAGTACCAAGGAATTTTGTATTTCTTTAAAATCTAAAAAGAGCCACATGTATATGCTGAACATAACACATCTTTAGATATTCCCTGAAAAACACCATTTTCCCCCATTCAGACGATTTCTTTCAGGATCCTTCACAACAGCAAGGCTTTGCAGAAAAAGAGTCCAAATACTAAACCGCTTGCAGTTCAGTCCTTCCACCAATAGTAAATTTGGTGCATCAAGAAACAAAAAATCTGGCGAAGAAGACCCAGGACTGTTAAGGAGCTAGAATCCAACATCCTACATAAGTAGGGCCATATTCATCTCCGAGAAACTTCAGTAATTGGTCTCTCCTCACTTCTCAAATAGAGTATTGTGTAAAAAAAAGGGAATCTACACAATAGTAGACATGGCCCTGTCCCACCTCTTTGGGCTTGCATTGCATTGCCGCTAAGGTGGGAAGTCTTTTTCTCAGCAGCTGACATATGTTCTACGCAAATCATTGCATTGTAATGAGGGAATTGGGATCATACTCTCTCTCTCTCTCTCTCTATATCTATATATATATATATAAATTACAATATATGACCACGTTCACACTACGTGAGACATCGGCCGTACTGTGACAGAACGGCCGGTGTCAATTAAGTTTATTCTGGCCGGTACTGCAGTACCAGCCGTGGCAAACTTAATTTCTATTGAGTTGAGATGCGGGCGCATCTGCATCTGGCAATCCGAAGCCGCACTGTCCATTGTGTGCACTGCAAAAGAAGAGCCCGTGGAGCCTCGAAGAGTCTCGAAACACAGGACTAGCCAGATATCCCTCCGGAAAGGACCCAGCCTAGGGGTGGCTCCTGTAGGGAAGCCACTAAAACCACCATAGTGGCCCAATAAGTCAATTTAATGACACAGGAAAAACCAAGGCCAGGTATTTATCCACATACAGCTGTTTCGGGGTGTTGCCCCTCATCAGTGTGGAGCAGGATTCTGGCTAGGTGGGAGCAATGCCTAGTAGAGCCATAAGAGAAACAGATCGCTGATCTCAGGGACACCAGCCAAACGACAACACTGCCGGATGCTACTGAAAGCGCTCAATGCAGTGAAATCCTAGGTGCATTGCCACAGGCTCTTCCTTTGCATGTTCATGTTTCACAGGGGGCAATGCACCCAGAATTTCTCTGCATTGAGCACTTACTAGCAGCCAGCAGTGTTATCTTTGGCTGGCCTCCCTGAGATCAGCGATCTGTTTCTCTCATTGTGTGCACTGTCAGGGTTGTGCTATACTATGTACTATGTGTATACACTTCGGCCAAAATTCCCTCTGACTGCAGTGCATTCTGACTACAGTGTATATTACCTTACCCTCTAAGTTAATCCTCATGTGAACCCCAAAGACCAATTAGAACTTATCCTTGAAAATAAGTTAAAATGAGAGACAGGGAGGATCCAACCTTGGTCTTAAAGTGTCCCATGTCAGGTTTTGCCGCTTATAATAATTGTGAAAGCTTTCTAATCAGTTTGCTTGTCTATGAAAAAACATCTATATTATTAATGGGGCGATATTTCATATATGAGACAGGTCACGCCCACTTTAACCATGACATCATCCAGCTAGAAAATCAATTCTACGCGCCAAAATATAAGTTAACTACAGTATTCTAAACTCAGTCCTCCCCATTACTTGTATTTCTGGCAGCCTGCGCCAATTAATAAAGCAAACACATTTCTTTTTATGAGTGATGGAGATTAATATTCTGTGGTTTCATTTGCTTTGACAGGATCTCAATATTCTGTCGCAGGCGCGGATTAATGGCTCTGCTGTTATTAATGGTTGTGAAGCAGAGATGCTCTGTGCCCTTACATTAGATGGCAACACGTCTACGCTTCAAATGAGGACTGAATGCCAGCCAAAGCTGAAAGTGGAATTTATATTCAGACATAGCCAGCCCGCCTTGAAAGAAATCAGCGAGGAAAGCAAACTGTCAATCACTGTTGGCAAACAGACAAATTACAACATTGACATTTTACTGAAGTCTGGAACTTGCTCCATTGAAGTTAAAGGAGATATTAATGCTGACAATAAATTACAATGGAAAATGGTTGCAGAAAACAAGTGCAAAACTATCCAGGTAATGGGAATAAATCATAATGCTTAATAATGCAGAATAATCTATATTTTGTGTTTTAGAAAGATAATCTTTCCTTTGCCAGCTGTCCCTTTTAAGCATTTACTGTATTAGATGTATGTGCTCCAGACTTATATAGAAAACGTTCAAGCTTTAAAAAAAAAAAAATCTCCACCATTACAGGGCTCTTGACTGTTTTTCTATAATCAAAAGACAATATAAAGCTTGATTCACACTGGGACAATAGCCTCCTTCCATCTGCAATAGCGTCTTGTCAGATTTGACAGATGGATACCACTGACATATCGTAAAGTCTTTAAAAGGGCATTCCGAAGAATAATCAGCTGGATTATCAGCTGAGCAAGGGTTGAGGTTACAGCTGCTGACCATAGAAGTCTATGGAGAGTGGAGGGTTAATAGAGAATAGCTGCAGAAAGGAGATATAGTAGTAAAGGATCTGGATTATTAGCTCATTGAGGGTTGAGGTTACAACTGCTAACCATAGAAGTCTATAGAGAATGGCGGGTTAATTGGAGAGAGGAGATATAGTGATGTGCGGTCTCCTCTTGTCTTTGTATATAGTATATGGGAGACACACGCAGTTAGTCATATCACTTGGTCTTCATCTACTTTGGTGAGGAGTTCAAGATTGAAATTAAAAGAAAAAAGCAGCTGAAAATGCAGAAGTCAAACAATGGGAAGAATTAGTGTTATTCCACGCATGTGCACGTGACAGCTTACTCTGAATGGTCATCTAAAATGAGAGTTACACTTTAAATAGTGCAGGCGGCTTGGAATTACTGGAAATTTAATTATCATTTAATTATAATTTATTGTACTTTAAAGTCTGTTGGATGACCCTGCTTATGATGGGTAAATGTCACAAGGTTTATTTATGGGAAGTGTCAGGACGCAATAGCATTGTACCAATGTTAGAAGTGCTTTAGCGTAAATGAGGTCGCATAGATTTATACGCCAAACACTGTCATTAAAATGTCTTTTTATAAGTGTTGTAGGTTCCCCTGGGCAGACATTAAATCCCACAGTTCAGCATAAATATCTCAGTGATGAAAGGTTTGTCAAGTAATGGTGACTGGTCACTTGGAATAACCGTAGTCAAAGAATAAAAACGATCTGTATATGCAAAATAAGGCACACTGTATAAGGCACATTAGCTGTGTGTGTGTGTGTGTGTGTGTGTGTGTGTTTGTGTGTGTGTGGAGATAGAGAGAGACTGTAACTAACAAATTACTTGACTAAATAGTAACCTAAACCCTTTAGGGTACAAACACACACCGTATACGCAGCAGATACGCAGCAGATCTGCAGCAGATTTGATGCTGTGTTCAGTTATTTATCTCTAATCTGCTGCGTATCTGCTGTGTATCGCAGCAGAAAATATGCTGCTATACAGTGTGTGTGTTTCTACCCTTACACAGAAAGAGGAAGAGGTGGATTCCGAGATTCCTTTTTATTCCTTTATTTAGTGCAAATAGTGCTGTATGTAAATTGGAATCTCTCTTGGGGGCTCGGTTCACACGTTGTAAGAGTGCGGCTGTATTTGCGGCTGTAATTGTGCGGCGGTATTTTTGGTGGTTCGTGTGTATGCTTGGAAGTATAGGATATGCGGCTGCACAGTGCACACTATCTCTGAATCTACGGCCCTATCGTAAACGGACCCGTAAAAAATGAACAAGACCATTGTTTGCGGCTGAACATGCGGCCGTGGATTGACAGGCGGTCCGTACGGAGTACTTCAAAAATAGCCGGCAATGATGCCGAATGCCGATGCCTCTAATAGTTAATATATTAAATTAATCAAACACATTTTCTTTGTAATCAAGACACTTTCGTTGATCAATAATTTATTTCTAACGAATCCATCATTTTGCAATTAAATATACTGTTAAAAAAATAGATATATAAATAAATGTATATTTATCTATATATTTATTTTTTGACAGTATATTGAATTGCACAATGATGGATTCGTTAGAATTAAATTATTGACCAACGAAACTGAATTTATTTCAACGAAAATGTGTTTTCTTAATTAAATATTAATTAGTACAGGAAGCTCTATAAGCCGTTAATTCATATGCCGGCAATAGAGCATTCTGTACTAATCATCACTTTACTTTAATTAAAACATCAAATGTTTCTTCTAATTATGTTATCACAATAGCATTATTAGAAGAAACATTTAGAATTATATGTGCGCTCAGCTGATTGGCTGTTCGGCTGAGCGCACATATAATGAGCCGGTCCGCAGTACAGTGACTTCATTGTGCTGCGGACCAGCGAAGAGGACACATCGGGGTGAGTATAGACCTCTCCACACCCCCTCCCCAGCACTGCACCCCTCCCAGCAAGGAAGGGGGGTCACTTAACCCCTTCCTTGCTGGGATGGGTGCAGTCTGACATCAGTCTGGCCCCCAGGGGGTTAAGGGGGATGCAATACATCCTCCCTTAACCCCTTGGGCGTCAGACTGTAAGCAGCGATCTGTAAAGATGCTGCATACTGTAAGGAGCACAACACCGCTCACAATGATGGGTGTTGTGCTCCTGTTTGTGTGTTTTTTGTGTGTTTCTCCCTTTTTGTTTTTCAGATATCGGTATCCTGGGGATTACGTCGGATTCCATGGACTACGTCGATGACCAGCGGTTGTTCTTTGAATTTTTTTTAATAAAATGGTCAATGAGGGGTGTGGGGGTGTTTTTATTTGAATAAAAAAATTTGTAAACTTGTGTCTTGTCTTTATTTCTTTACTTTATAGACTTAGTAGTGGAAGCCGTCTAATAGACGGAATCCATTACTAAGTTGGGGCCTAGTGTTAGCCGGTATAAAATGGCTAACACTAACCCCCTATTATTACCCCAGTACCCAATGCCACCAGGGGTACTGGGAAGAGCCGGGTGCCAGTGGTCCCGGAGCGTCAATATTGGCGCTCCTGGACCGGGCGGCAGCAGGCTGGTAAGATTTAGGCTGGGGAGGGCCTAAACCAATGGCTCTTCCCACCCTGGTGTTACCAGGCTGCTGTCGTTTGGTTTTTAACCCGGCTGGTTATAAAAATGGGGGGGACCCTATGCGTTTTTTTTTAATTATTTATTTATTTTAAAAAAAACCCGCATAAGGTCCCCCCTATTTTTATAACCAGCCGGGTTAAAAACCAAACGACAGCAGCCTGGTAACACCAGGGTGGGAAGAGCCATTGTTTTAGGCCCTCCCCAGCCTAAATCTTACCAGCCTGCTGCCGCCCGGTCCAGGAGCGCCAATTTTGACGCTCCGGGACCACTGGCACCCGGCTCTTCCCAGTACCCCTGGTGGCATTGGGTACTGGGGTAATAATAGGGGGTTAGTGTTAGCCATTTTATACCGGCTAACACTAGGCCCCAACTTAGTAATGGATTCCGTCTATTAGACGGCTTCCACTACTAAGTCTATAAAGTAAAGAAATAAAGACAAGACACAAGTTTACAAATTTTTTTATTCAAATAAAAACACCCCCACACCCCTCATTGACCATTTTATTAAAAAAAACATTAAAAAAACGCTGGTCATCGACGTAGTCCATGGAATCTGACGTAATCCACAGGATACCGATATCTGAAAAACAAAAAGGGAGAAACACACAAAAAACACACAAACAGGAGCACAACACCCATCATTGTGAGCGGTGTTGTGCTCCTTACAGTATGCAGCATCTTTACAGATCGCTGCTTACAGTCTGACCCCCAAGGGGTTAAGGGAGGATGTATTGCATCCCCCTTAACCCCCTGGGGGCCAGACTGATGTCAGACTGCACCCATCCCAGCAAGGAAGGGGTTAAGTGACCCCCCTTCCTTGCTGGGAGGGGTGCAGTGCCGGGGAGGGGGTGGGGAGAGCTCTATACTCACCCCGATGTGTCCTCTTCGCTGGTCCGCAGCACAATGAAGTCACTGTACTGCGGACCGGCTCATTATATGTGCGCTCAGCCGAACAGCCAATCAGCTGAGCGCACATATAATTCTAAATGTTTCTTCTAATAATGCTATTGTGATAACATAATTAGAAGAAACATTTGATGTTTTCATTAAAGTTAAGTGATGATTAGTACAGAACAGTGGCGTAGCCACCGTGGTCGCGGGGGTCGCCGCCGCGACCGGGCCCGCCACAAGGGGGGCCCGCGGGGCCCCCCGATCAATCACTCTTGTGACCGCAAGCATTGTTTTGCTTGCGGTCACAAGAGTCGGGCTCCGTCTTCCCCCGGCTGGTGCGCGGCTGCCGGGGGTGTCGCGTCTTACCCCCGGCAGCGCGCGCATCCCAGAACTCCCTGCGCGCCTTGGGCCCTGACTTCCGGTTCCGGCGCGCAGGGAGTTCTGGGATGCGCGCGCTGCCGGGGATAAGACGCGACACCCCCGGCAGCCGCGCAGCAGCCGGAGACAGACCAGGAGGAGTGAGAATCAACGTGGGAGCGCGATGTCAGGTGAGTTAAGTTTTGTTTTTTTTATCAGCCTGTACGGGTGGGGGGAAAGGAGGGGGCCATCTATGAGGGTGGGGGGAAAGGAGGGGGCCATCTATGAGGGTGGGGGGAAAGGAGGGGGCCATCTATGAGGGTGGGGGGAAAGGAGGGGGCCATCTATGAGGGTGGGGGGAAAGGAGGGGGCCATCTATGAGGGTGGGGGGAAAGGAGGGGGCCATCTATGAGGGTGGGGGGAAAGGAGGGGGGCATCTATGAGGGTGGGGGGAAAGGAGGGGGCCCATATATGAGGGTGGGGGGAAAGAGGGGGCCATCTATGAGGGTGGGGGGAAAGAGGGGGCCATCTATGAGGGTGGGGGGAAAGAGGGGGCCATCTATGAGGGTGGGGGGGAAGGAGGGGGGCATCTATGAGGGTGGGGGGAAAGGAGGGGGGCATCTATGAGGGTGGGGGGAAAGGAGGGGGCCATCTATGAGGGTGGGGGGAAAGAGGGGGCCATCTATGAGGGTGGGGGGAAAGAGGGGCCATCTATGAGGGTGGGGGGAAAGAGGGGCCATCTATGAGGGTGGGGGGAAAGAGGGGGCCATCTATGAGGGTGGGGGGGGGAAGGGGACCATCTATAAGGGAGGGAGGAAGGGGACCATCTATAAAGGGGGGGAAAGGGGACCATCTATAAGGGAGGGGGGGAAGGGGACCATCTATAAGGGAGGGAGGAAGGGGACCATCTATAAAGGGGGGGAAAGGGGACCATCTATAAGGGAGGGGGGGAAGGGGACCATCTATAAGGGAGGGGGGGAAGGGGACCATCTATAAGGGAGGGGGGGGAAGGGGACCATCTATAAGGGGGGGGTAGAGGGGGCCATCTATTTGGGGGGGCAACATAGGGGGAGAGGGAATACACAGAGGGGGGCATATATTATTAGGAGGTCACAGAGTCAGGGCTACCCACTAAATGAGGGTGTAAAGGGGACAGTACAGATGTGCAGTGTGTAGAGAGATGGAGATGGTGTCAGAGTGTGGAGCCTAATATGTCTGTCTGGCAGATTCTGTGGATTCGTGGCTCGGAGAAGTTCTCATAACGGCACAGGACGGATGGAGAAGATGATGAAAAGGAAAGAACTCCGATCAGAAAAGACGTCTCCTGTGAGTCACCTGATATAACTGCACTGTAATGTATATGGTGTATAGAACCTGTGTAGAGCTGGGGCCACCTCTATATGACTGGATGAGGTGATTTAGTGTACTGGATTTGGTCAGTAACAATATGGTGGTGATGGTAGTGGTTGTGGTGTGGCGGTAATGTTTCCTCCCTATATACTGGTATTACTGGTAATATTGGTCTCAGTATACAGTATGGCGGTAATAGGTAATATCTGTCTTGGTGTGTGTGTGTGTATATATATATATATATATATATATATATATATATATATATACATACAGTGGTACCTTGGTTTAAGAGTAACTCCGTTTAAGAGCGTTTTGGTTTAAGAGCTCACAGTTTTTCAAAATTGTGACTTGGTTTAAGAACATTGCTTTGGTTTAAGAACTTCCTGTATTGGGTGGGAGCGCGAGTGGAGAAGGGGCATGGCCTGCATAGCGGGGTCTACAGCACTGTACTCTAAACACCTTCCAAATCATAGCAGATCCCCTTCAGGCTGGGGCTTACATCAGGGGACAGGACTGGGGGGGGTAATCTCTCCATAGCTGTAACCCCTCTCTCCCCGGACAGAGAGTGCTGCATGTATGTGCCCACATCTGTACTGCTCATTCCTTCATGCTCCCTGCAGTCTCTATCAGCCCTTGTGTTTCCCATCCTCTCCATTACTGTACAGTACAGAATAATAAATATATTTGGGGTGCGGAACCAATTGTCTGCATTTACATGATTTCTTATAGGAAAATTTGCTTTGGTTTAAGAGTGGATTTGGATTACAAGCACGGTCCTGGAACGAATTATGCTCATAATCCAAGGCACCACTGTGTGTGTATATATATATATACACAAACACACACAACAATAGCATCACTTGGTCGTGAAAGGAGGGGGGGGGGGCCCAAGTTGGCCTCTCGCACCAGGGCCCAGGAGACATTAGCTACGCCCCTGGTACAGAATGCTCTATTGCCGGCATATGAATTAACGGCTTATAGAGCTTCCTGTACTAATTAATATTTAATTAAGAAAACACATTTTCGTTGAAATAAATTCAGTTTCGTTGGTCAATAATTTAATTCTAACGAATCCATCATTGTGCAATTCAATATACTGTCAAAAAATAAATATATATATAAATATACATTTATTTATATATATATTTATTTTAACAGTATATTTAATTGCAAAATGATGGAATCGTTTACATTTAATTATTGAACAATAAAAGGGACTTTATTACAAAGAAAATGTGTTTTATTAATTCAATATATTAACCATGAGAGACATCGGTATTAGTGCAGAGGATCGCAAACCCAGGTAATAGCAATTCATGTAAACTGTTTCCCTGCTTTCCCAGATGCATCCAGAGGTGTTTGCATCACTTTCTTAAGATTTTATTTGTTATTTTTAGTTGAACCAGATTTCCAAGTAAATGACCGTATGTTTTGAGCCGCATGTCTATTTTTTCCCACGGCAGTAGTTTCACCCGCACATTTACAGCCGCATAAAAAATACAGCCGCACAGTTACAGCGTGTGAACCCAGCCTTAGGGTGGATTCACATGTAGAGTATCCGCAGTGGATTTCACACTGCAAGTTCGCAGCGAAATCCACTGCAGATACCTTCCCTGTAATTTTCAATGAGATTACATATGCTCAGTGGCATTGTCATCCTGCTGCAAGTATATAAATGCTGGCCCCCTTAACCCACCGCCGGCCGGAGCATACTTTACCTGATCCAGGCTCCCAGCTCCTGTAGGTCCCGCTCAGCCAATCGGGGCTGTACACTGATTGGCTGAGCGGGACCTATGGGGCCTGGAAGCCTCAGATGCAGCTGAAGCGTGGATCAGGTAAAGTATGCTCCGGGCAGCGGGGGGTTAAGGGGGCCAGCATTTACATACTCGCATGTTTGTAATCTCATTGAAAATGACAGGGAAGTTATCCACAGCGGATTTGGCTGCAAACTCGCAGCGTGAAACCCACCCTTAAAGGGAATCTGTCAGCACCTATGCCCTACCTAGGGTGCTGACAGTGTGCTGTAGCTGGCAGTCCCCTAGTAAGCGTGGTACCTTTTGGTAATTTGCAGTGGATAATGCACAATCCTACTGTACTTAAAGAGTCACTGTTGTTAATTTTTTTTTGCAGAAATCAATAGTCCAGGCGATTTTTAAGAAACTTTGTAATTGGGTTTATTAGACAAATATGCCATTATCTGCATGTAAAAAGCCTTTTCCCAGGTCCCCCCCTCTCCTCTCCTTTCTGTCATCCACTGCTCAGAATCAGGAAATCTCAACTGTTTTTTCATAAGTCGGATCTGTCTGGTCTATGATAAGGGAAGGGGGGAGGGGGAAGAAGCGAGATTAGAAGGCAGCTCAGAGACAAGAACAAAGGATAACACAGCCTGTACTATTGATTTCTGCAATACAAATTTTAACGACAGTGACACTTTAACCCTTTAGGGACCAAGCCTATTTGAGCTTTAATGACCAGGCTCATTTTTCAAAATCTGACCTGTCTCACTTTATGCGCTTATAGGTCAGTGATGCTTTAACATATGCTAGCGATTCTGAGATTTTTTTTTGTAACATATGGTACTTTATATTAGTGGCAAAATTTGGTCACTATCTTTTGTGTTTTTTGTGAAAAACATAAAAATATCATGAAAAATTTGCACTTTACAAACTTTGAAATTCTCTGCTTCTAAAAAGAGAAAGTCGTATCACATAAATTAGTTACTAGGTCACATTACCAATATTATAGAAAAGAGAAATGTGGACAGCGCTCCATGGTATAAAGTCTGATGGCAGGTGTAAAAAACAGGAGAGTAAATGGAGACTCTCACCTGTTGTGGTTGTGCAAATGCAAGGCACAACACTCAGTAACGTATGTGTGTGAACCGCAGCCACTCCCAGAGACCAAACCGGTTAGCAAATAGTCAGATCCTCCACTCCTGCGCCCGATTACACCCAGGGTTTGGAGTGGAGGATCTGACTATTTACATTACCAATATGTCCTCTTTATTCTGGCATAATTTCGTAAACATATTTTACTTTTCTTGGGTGTTACGGGGCTTAGAAATGTATCAGCAAATTATCAATTTTTCATGAAATTTCCAAAACTAATTTTTTTAGGGACCAGTTCTTTTTTTAAGTGTGTTTAGGAGGCTTGTATACTTGAAACCCCCATAAATGACCCCATTTTGGAAACTACACACCCTAAGGAATTAATCTAGGGGTATAATGAGCATTTTTTTTAACCAATTGTATATTTATTAATTTTCCAAATGTTTTTACAGCAAGGATATGTAGACAAGTTAAAGTGAACCAGTATAGTAACAGTAGCAACAACATCCAAAAATACAGATGAGTGAGAATTCCGAGGTTATAGCTTATCCCATCAAAAGGGAAAACACTGATCTATATCTTTAAACCAGAGAAACATAACAGTTGAAAGAGGCAATGTAGCATATTATGCGTTTAGCAATTAGTGATCGCAGAAAGCGTTTGAGAGTAAGGTTTTCCCAGGTAGAAAGTGTACTATACCATGTACAATCATAGAAAACAACCACAAACAAGACAAGGACTAAAGACGAGGGGGACGACAAGCAAGGAGAAAAACAAAACAGGGTTGTGCAGAGTGCATGTTAGGTGGGGGCCTGTCCATCACGAAAAGCATCCCAAGGGGACCATATTTTGTCAAAAGTTTCCATTTGGAGTCCCTGTAGGGCAGAGAGATATTCCATCCTCCGCACCTCCTGTATTCGATTGGTAAGATCTACAGCTGACGGAATCGATCTGCGCTTCCAGAAAGTAGCCAGAAGGCACTTTGCTGCTGTTAGCATGTGTAGGAGTAACCTGGCCGCATGCTTCCGCATCCCCTTTGGGGGAACGTTCAATAGATAGGTAAGAGGATTGAGGGGGAGAACCTGGCCAACTACTGCCGCCACTAGTCCCTGAAAGCCCTCCCAGTAAGGCTTCAGAAGGGGGCACTCCCAGAAGATATGAGGAAGGGTTCCTATTCCGGAGAGGCATCTCCAACACGTTTGGGGGGTCGCTGGGTAGAGGCGGTGTAGAAAATCTGGGGTATGATACCAAAAAAATAAAATTTTATATTGGTTTTCCCGGTAAGTAACACAGGAGGAGGACTTGGCTGCCTGGGACCATATAATCTCCCATAGTTTAGGCGAGATGGTGTGGTGCATAATCCTATCCCACTTATCCATGTATAGGTGCCGTACCGCCGATCCCTCCCCTGGTGAGTTAAGGTAAGAGTATATAGAGGATATAATGAGCATTTTAACCCTATAGGGGCTGGAGGAAAGTATTCACAATTAGGCCGGAAAAAAATGGAAAATAGAAATTTTTAAATAATATGTTCGATCAGATTAAAGTATCTCATTTTCACAAGCAACAGGAGAGAAAAAGCACCCCTAAATTTGTAAAGCAAGTCCTCCTGAGTACAATGGTACCCCATATGGGGGCGTAAACCACTGTATGGGCACACAGCGGGGCTCAGAAATGAAGGAGCGCCAATTAGCATTTTCAGTGCAGATTATGCTGTACAAGTTTTCAGGCGCCAGGTGCGTTTGCAGTGCCCCTGTAGTGCCAGCAGAGTTAAACCCCCCCATAAATCAGCCCATTTTGGAACGTTAACCCCTCAAAGAATACGTCTTGGGGTGCAGTGAGCATACCCCAAAGGTATTAGAGGAAAGTATTCAAAATTAGACAGTAAAAATGAAAAACTAGAATTTTTCCAATAATATGTATGTTTAGTTTGAAATTTCTCAATTTCACGAGGAACAGGAGAGAAAAGGCATGCCAAAATCTGTAACGCAGGTTCTTCCGAGTAGAACTGTACCCCATATGTGGGCATAAACCACTGTATGGGCACACAGCAGGCCTCAGAAGGAAGGGAGCGCCAATTAGCATTTTCAGTGCAGATTTTGCTGTAGAAGTTTCTGAGTGCCAGGTGCATTTGCAGAGCCCCTGTATTGCCAGCAGAGTGAACCCCCCCCCATAAGTCACCCCATTTTGGAAAGTGCACCCCTCAAAGAAGTCATCTTGGGGTGCAGTGAGCATTTTGACCCCACAGGTATTAGAGGAAAGTATTCAAAATTAGACAGTAAAAATGAAAAACTAGAATTTTTCCAATAATATGTTTGTTTAGTTTGAAATTTCTCAACTTCACAAGGCAAGGGAGAGAAAACGCACCCCAAAATCTGTAATGCAGGTTCTCCTGAGTACAACGGTACCACCTATGTGAGCATAAACTACTGTATGGGCACACAGCAGGGCTCAGAAGGAAGTGAGCGCCAATTAGCATTTGCAGTGCAGATTTTTCTGAAGAAGTTTCTGAGCGCCAGGTGCGTTTGCAGAGCCCCTGTAGTGTCCGCAGAAGAGAAACCCCCCAAAAAGTCACCCCATTTTGGAAAGGACACCCCTCAAAGAAGTGAATTTTTCCAATAATATGTATTTTTAGTTAGAAATTTCTCAATTTTACGAGAAACAGGAGAGAAAATGCACCGCAAAATTTGTAAAGCAGGTTCTCCTGAGTACAACGGTACCTCATATGTGGGCATAAACCACTGTATGGGCACGCAGCGAGGCTCAGAAGGGAAGGAGCGTCATTTTGCTGGTGCAAAACCACAGCTAGTATCGGTTATTAGAATAGCGCAGTTGCTAAAAATTTTTTTTTTAAATGAGATTACAGGTAATCTGGGGGGGGGGGGGTGACGGGCAACCTGGGAGTGTTTACTTGCTATCAGGGGTCATGACGGGCAATTTGGGGTGGTACGAGCAGTCTGTGGCAATCTGGGGTGTTTATGGGCAATCTAGGGTTGTTTACTGGCTATCTGGGTTGGTTACGGGCAATCTGGGGTGGTTACGGGCAATCTGGGGGTGTTTACTGGCTATCTAGGGGTGTTTACTGGCTATCTGGGGGTGTTTACTGGCTATCTGGGGTGGTAACGGACAATCTGGGGGTGTTTACCGACTAGGGGTGTTTACTGGCTATATGGGGTGGTAACGGACAATCTGGGGGTGTTTACCGCCTATATGGGGTGGTAACGGACAATCTGGGGGTGTTTACTGGCTATCTGAGTTGATGACGGGCAATCTGGGGGGGGTCACATGCAAACTGGGGTGGTGATGGTCAATCTGGGGGAGGAGTGACAGGCAATCTGGGGTGGGTATGGGCAATCTGTAGTGGTTATGGGTAGCCTGTGGCAATCTGGGGTGGTTACAGGCATTCTGGGGGTATTTACTGGCTATCTTGGGTGGTTACGGGTAATTTGGGGGTGGTTACAGGTAATGCGGAGTGGTTACAGGTAATGCGGAGTGGTTACAGGTAATGTGGGGTGGTTACAGGTAATCTGGGGTGGTTACAGGTAATGCGGGGTGGTTACAGGTAATCTGGGGTGGTTACAGGTAATCTGGGGTGGTTACAGGTAATGCGGGGTGGTTACAGGTAATCTGGGGTGGTTACAGGTAATGCGAGGTGGTTACAGGTAATCCGGGGCACTTGACTTTTTATCCTGTTACCAATGATTTTTGGTGACAGTGGACAAAAAGTGCTGGAAGCATTTGGAACAAGTGATCAGTGGTAGTGGTATATAGTATATACCGCTGATCACTTGTACCAGGACCACATCGGCTAGTCCCTGATCATTGCCCTATGCTCTCCGCCACCTCTGGTAGTGGAGAGAATGAGAGTTTGATCTTTTTTTAAGGGTACAAACACACTTGCTGTATCCGCAGCGAATTTCTGGCTGCGTTTTCGCGTACTCAATGGCAGACAAAATCGCAGCAGGGATGTACATCCCTGCTCCGAGTTTGTCCGCAGCTTGCCCTGTTAACTCCCTGGCCGCCGGAGACTATACACCAGCTAATCCCGGCTACGGTGCTCCCGACATCTTCACGGCCCGTGGATTGTGTTTGGTGCACTTTTTTTTACTAGTGTAAGACTTTGATCACATTATACATGTATCATGTGACCATCCTGCTGACAGGCAGTAGCACAGCCACCCCTGTCAGCAGGATGGCTTATCCATTTTAAGCCCGGGGGCCTTTATTAGGCCCCCAGAGTTATCATGGAGACGTCGGGGGGACCGGACGGCGCCGCGGGACCTCCGATCACGTAAGTGGACCTGCGGCGCCGTCCGGTACACACCGGACAGCGGCATTTAACGGGTTAAACTGTCCGGAGCTGAGAATCCTCCGCTCCGGGCAGTTACAGGAGGGGGTCAGTGGTCACACTGACCGCTGATCCCCCGCACTGCCGCCGCGGGCGGCAGTTTGTTCCGATGCGTACACCGTTAAAAAGCGTACGCATCGGAATAAAGCCCATTAGTGGCCGCCGTGAAAAGGCACCACGGCGGTCACTAAGGGGTTAAGTGTCAAAGAGGAGTTGTTTGTGCCACACTCTGGCACACCTCTCCTTCCTCCTCCCTCACCTTCATGAATAATTAGTGCTACTCAGCCTCCTGCTCGCTCAGCTGTCAGCTGTCAGCCAGTGTTGCAGATCAGTCCTCTGTAGGCAGTTTATGTCTGAAAGAAGCACTGAGATATACAGTAGTTGAATCTCTGGGCCAAAATGTGTTGGAGCTGTGGTCTAGGGGTAACGCATCTGTCTAGAGACCTGCCAGGAATTCATTCTTTGGTTCAAATCCCCTGATGGAAATGAAATAGAGGTCTTTTTTTTCTCATTATTGTATCATTTTTCTCAGTATTTTGGTCAGTATTTTGCAACCAAAACCGTGGATTGAAAACACAGAAAGGCTATGTTCACACATATGTTCACTGTTTAAATTGAGTGGATGGCCGTCATTCAAATAGCCATTATTTCAAAACAACGGCCATCCACTCAATTTTAACAGGGATTTGAACCAAAGAATGACCTGCTGGCAGGTCCCTAGACAGGAGAGTTAGCCCTAGACCACTGCTCCAACAAATTTGGGTTCAGAGATTCAACTGTATCTGAGTGTTTCTTTCAGACATAAACTGCCTACAGAGGACTGATCTGCAATCAGAGACACTGGCTGACAGCTGAGCGAGCAGGAGTCTGGACAGCATTGATTATTCATGAAGAAGAGGGAGGAGGAAGGAGTGGTGAGGTGTGCCGGAGTGAGGCGCAAACAACTCCTCTTTGACTTTTCATTACAGTAGGGGACCTGAGATTATGCCTAATCCACCCCATGGACAAATTACCAAAGGGCACCATGCTCACTAGGGGAGTTCCAGATACAGCACACTGTCACCACCTAAGGTAGGGCCTGGGTGCTGACGGATTCCCTTTAAGTGAATCTGTCTAATTCTAAATTAATATACATATACACATTTAAACCCAAGACACCAGCACTGCAAATGCTATGAGCCTATGTGTTGTCCTGTGTCTTTAGTGGTACTTGATGTAAGGGCCTTAGAGTGTCCATGTAAAACAGGGCCTATTTAATACATCAAGACTCGTGGGTGCCACCTCATGTTATGTAAGGTTGAAAAGAATATATCTTAGTTTATGATAACACAATAAAAAGAAAAACGTCTGCTGCTATTTGTTGTGTTGTTCCTTGGAATTTTAGCGGAACAGCGTCCCAGTTTACCGCACCTGTTTCCCTGATTGGACTTACTTTTTGTGCGTAAAGTCTTTTTTCTACAAGTACATCAGTGGAAGGTACACTTTGCAGTGGTGAAAAAAAAGAGCGTGTATTACAGATGCTATCACATTTTATTTAGGGGATTTCTCCCTTTCTCTTTTGCAGGAACTTGGAGCCCCCATAAAAATAGAAGGTTCTGGATACATTGTTATAAACAAGAAAGCAAATCTGGATTCCCAAATGTTAGTGGTGGTTGATGAAAGCACCCTGCAAGGATTACTGATCTTGAAAGCAACAGAGGTATACAGAACTAAAATGGGGTTTCTCACATCAGCAAGTTATTCACAGGATAGGGAGTAACTTGTGGATCGGTGGGAGTCCGACTGCAGTGCTTGACAGTGTTTTAAAGGCCCATAGAGAGTGAATTCAGCAGTGGCTGTGTTGTACCCACTCTGTCCATTGGGGGGCGCAGTTTTACTGGTAATCTTAGGATAGTCAGTGTTCTGACACCCTTCAATCTGCAAGTAATCCTCTAGAGAATATTTTGCTGAAGTGAAAATATCTCTTTAAAGCTTGAAGGTCATACTCCTATTCTTTACTATACCATAAATGAATTGACAAATGTACGGTAACGGTTCCCTTATTCCCCTTGTCAATTGTATGTGTTCCCAGTCTGGCAGGATCAGCACTGATAGGACAGTGCCAGTATGGACACATCAAGGGGAATAGTAATATCCAGTTGATAATTAATTCATAAGCTTTTAGGAGGCATAGAATTCATGTAGTTATGAAAACAGACATGTCAGGAGTGCTGAAAAGTCCTCCTTATAGACCCCCATATACATTAGATTAATCTCATCTGAACCCACCGGCGTGTAGTGTGTATGGGGGCTGGTTTTTAACATGCCTGATTGTGCCAGTAGAGGAGTCTCCCATCTCTCTATTCTATACATACGTGTGCTTAGCTTGGGGTATTAGAAGAGATAGCTATGAAGCACTGTTCAGCTGACAGCTGTCTAATGTGTATAACCAGCCTAAGCCATTACTACAAGCTACAGTGAAGCAGCACTATACAGTATGTCAAGAATCCCCAGAAATGTTTTTGATTCCTGCGTGGGATACAATATAGCTCTGTCAGTAATGATGACATATGTATCGTCTTTGTTTTTATGCAACAGAAAAAACAAGAGTTGGATGCAATTCTCACCCATAATGTCCAGCCTGCGATAACTCTTGGTATACCCACAAGGACCATGGTAGATGTGACGACGGAAAGAAGCAGCGAACTATACAGAAGGTCAATGCACCTTAGCTGGGACAATAAACAGGTGTTTAAATTGCACATATTTATTAACAATAGTAAATGCAACTCGATTATACTGTACATATACATACATGATATATAGTGTAAGCACCAAAGTAGCAACTCATGCAGAAAAGGCAAAAAAATTGAGTATGAAGGTCATACTGCTATACTTTTCCAAAAGGAATGAGAAGACAAGAACTGTGCTGTTTCCTGTCTCAGAGCTGTTGGGATGTTTGCACTAGTTGAAGGCTACATTTAGTATTTGCTATTTGCTAATGGGCTAACTCCCCTGCATATATGCCCATATCTCAACTCCCCTGCATATATGCCCATATCTCAACTCCCCTGCATATATGCCCATATCTCAACTCCCCTGCATATATGCCCACATCTCAACTCCCCTGCATATATGCCCATATCTCAACTCCCCTGCAAATATGCCCATATATCAACTCCCCTGCATATATGCCCACATCTCAACTCCCCTGCATATATGCCCACATCTCAACTCCCCTGCATATATGCCCACATCTCAACTCCCCTGCATATATGCCCATATCTCAACTCCCCTGCATATATGCCCATATCTCAACTCCCCTGCATATATGCCCATATCTCAACTCCCCTGCATATATGCCCACATCTCAACTCCCCTGCATATATGCTCACATCTCAACTCCCCTGCATATATGCCCACATCTCAACTCCCCTGCATATATGCTCACATCTCAACTCCCCTGCATATATGCCCACATCTCAACTCCCCTGCATATATGCCCACATCTCAACTCCCCTGCATATATGCCCATATCTCAACTCCCCTGCATATATGCCCATATCTCAACTCCCCTGCATATATGCCCACATCTCAACTCCCCTGCATATATGCCCACATCTCAACTCCCCTGCATATATGCCCATATCTCAACTCCCCTGCATATATGCCCATATCTCAACTCCCCTGCATATATGCCCATATCTCAACTCCCCTGCATATATGCCCACATCTCAACTCCCCTGCATATATGCCCATATCTCAACTCCCCTGCATATATGCCCATATCTCAACTCCCCTGCAAATATGCCCATATATCAACTCCCCTGCATATATGCCCACATCTCAACTTCCCTGCATATATGCCCACATCTCAACTCCCCTGCATATATGCCCACATCTCAACTCCCCTGCATATATGCCCATATCTCAACTCCCCTGCATATATGCTCACATCTCAACTCCCCTGCATATATGCCCACATCTCAACTCCTCTGCATATATGCCCACATCTCAACTCCCCTGCATATATGCCCATATCTCAACTCCTCTGCATATATGCCCATATCTCAACTCCTCTGCATATATGCCCACATCTCAACTCCCCTGCATATATGCCCATATCTCAACTCCCCTGCATATATGCCCATATCTCAACTCCTCTGCATATATGCCCATATCTCAACTCCCCTGCTGATATGCCCACATCTCAACTCCCCTGCATATATGCCCATATCTCAGCTTCCCCAATGAGTCACAGTACATTTAGTCTTTGCTATTTACTTTGCTTAAACAATGATGCATGCTACGTATGTGTACAAGAAATAGGCAGCAGTACATCAGTAATAGACCTGGGAACTCACATTGACTGTTTTTGTTGAATTCATGATAACAGATTAGTGAAGAAGTGAGCTTTCTTCAGAAGGATGAACACATAACTTTTGGTTACAAGATAACACATAATCTGGAAACACTAAAAAAGCTGCTACTTGAAGATAAAGTGGAAATTCGGGTAAGTTAATTCACTGCACAGGCCATTATTATGGATACTGAGTCTATCAGGAATAGGCCAAAACTTCCAGTAGGGGGCAGGAAGGAGTCACTAATCATGTTGCACGAGCTCCATAAATGCTTCTGAGATTGTAAACACTTGAGATTTCCCAAAGTATTCCCGTAATCTCTTCATTTTGACACATCATTCTGGAAATTTATGTCGTCAATGTACCCAATTCTCAGCCTTTAGGTTTTCCCCAAATTTCCTAAAACTTGCCACATTTCCATTACAGATAATAAAATTTAGCTTAGTTTCTCAGAAATAGAATCTTCATAAACACTTAAAAAGCCCTATAATCCATCCCTATCATTTATCTCGCGTATTTTATACTTAATGACCCCTCATTTCCAGATTGGAAGGGTCAGTATGTTTTGTACTCAATCATAATACATCCTTATTTTATTCATAGGCTGACATAGAGCTTGAGGAATATAGAAATATGAGCCTTGCCACTTACTATGGACCCCACTTCATTAATACTACAGTGCGAATCAAGAGCAATGAGACAAGCTGTAACCTGACCGCAAGCATCCAGCACAACTGGCCTTGGTTACTACGCAGTGGCATGTCTGCTTCAGTACAGGTGACGTACAGAGACTTGTTGAGGGGTTTAACACCAACACACAGGATTTGTAGGCAGTGTTGTATCTGTCCTAATATCTAAACTTTTGTGTTTTCGTCACAGATAAGGTACAGTAAATCCACAAATAGAGAGAGACGGCACTCATCAAATCTTCAAACTTTATTCAGATCCATACATAGGCGACTTTATAGCATGTAAGCGGGGACGTCAGCACCCACCAGAACCTGTTCTAGTGGGTGCTAGTGTCCTTATGAAGCCGCCTATGTATGGTTCTGAATAAAGTTGGAAGATTTGGTGAGTGCCCTCTCTGTCTATTCAGGGATTTGCTATTTAGGAACTTTTATTTCGAGATTGAGCTCCGCCAGATATGTGACATACTGCCCTGCCCTTATATGAAGCACAGTGGAAGTTTGTTAATGCAGTACGGACTGCTCTTTCTTATGGGAACTGTTATCAGGTACAGTGAGGTGTACCTGTAGTTTCAAAAGATTTTTTAAAATCTTTACGGTTTTGTTACTTTATAGTGTACCAGTGATGGGGGAAACTTTCTAAAAAAAATTACGGTGCAGAATAGTCATTTTTATAATACACATCCATTTGTAATTTGGCAGTGAAATAGGTTACCTAGCACCTGTTCTCCCTGCTCCCCATCTTATGCAGCTATACCCTCCTGTTTCATCTCCATAGCGTGGGATGAACGCTAGATTTACATTATGCTGGAGATGCAAGCTATGGTGCGGATCCGCAGTAGATTTGATCTAAATAACTGAATACAGCTTCAACTCTGCACCATTAAATCTGCTGCGGATCCTGTACGTGTGAACGCACCCTTAGGCTATGTTCACACATGGTATTTCCTTCAGTCTTTTGGTCAGTCTTTTTTCAGTCAAAACCAGGAGTGAATTGAAAACTATTATAATTTTGCAAATCTTCAGTTGTTCTTATCAACAACTGAAAACACTCCAGCTACTAAAGATTTGTCTTTCCCAATTGTTGTAGATAATTTTTTTCCAAATCTTTGCAAAATTCCTTACTGTAGTCACACTGGATGTATCTTATTTCATTTATGAGCTGTCAATTTATTGTACTGTCGTTGCATGTCAAAAAAGTCTGAAACAAACTGATCCATAATGGGGTTATCCAAGACGTTCTTGCATAAACAGCACCACCCCTGTCCCCAGTGTGTGTGTGTGTGTGTGTGTGTGTGTGTGTGTGCTCATATTGGACAGCTGCTTTCCTGCAGTAATTTATATAACCAGTTATGTTTGCAGACCTATTAAAGTTTATCAAACATGAAAAAATAATGGAAATCCAGAATATTTTATTACATGACTGAACAGGTGATTGGTCCTTCTTTTTTACTGTACTGGGTACTTAGAAAGAATGGATGGTAGATCATGTGTAGAAATACCTGGATATCTAAGCTTGAGGCACCACCAGGAAAGCAATAAAATGACTGCTGTTTTTTTGTAGAGCTCGCTGGATATACAAGCAATGGATGGCAAGCAGGAAATCTCTCTGGAGGCCACAACAACGCAGAACACCTTTATGTGTGCCGTATCTTCTCTATCCACAGCAAAGAACAACAAGCTCCTCTTTAAAAGTGGCCACAACATTGAGTCTTTTATTAAATTTGGATACCCTAAAGTGATCCATGTGACAGGAATATTGGCAAAAGAAGGTGTGTTGGTTATCGGAAGAATGACAACGGGGAGGAACATATACAGTTGGGATATGAGACCATATAGTATGACTTTAATGGACACAGTAGCTTTTTTATTGTCCAGTTCTCTTCATAGTAGTAATGCTAGTGCTGTGGACACGGAGATGAGGGCCCCTCATATGAAAGATTATAAGCATATAATATCCAGAAGCATCAGAGAAAGCATGTGAGCTTATTTGCCTCCATCTCCTTTCCATAATCCTTGGCTCAAAGGAGAAGTCTAGGGTGGAGGGAAAAATTATTTTGCGGATGGGGGGGCGGGAACAACACATAAAGAAGATATATTTACCCATCCCGGTGCCAGTGCAGCGACATGCTCCTGGACCCCGCTGACAGACTGCATATCTCCCCTGCTGCTACATTACAATTCGGCTGACAAATGCTCCGCTCGGCCAGTCAGTCACTGGGGCGGGACACCGCTGCAGTCACTGATTGGCTGAGCGGGCTAAATCCCAAGCTTTGGTGATGTTTCAGCCAGGTCGTGATGTATCCCAAAGCCAGGAGAAAGCGTCATGCAGTGCAGTGCGGGTACAAGGTCTGGTAAGCATACTTTCTATAATATAGTCCCCCCACCCCCTACCTGAAATTATTCCCCCCCCCCCCAACACACACACTGGACTTCTCCTTTAATTCTGCATGTAGTTGCATATGTTGGAACTTTGGAGTGGGGATTCCTGCAAAAATTCCTATCACCTTTTAATATAAGGGATCTAATGGTCAAGCCCCCACTGGTACAAGTCCTATTGCAGAAATGCTCAAACTTTACTCATAAAAAGTAGACCCCCTTTAATTTACAGTAATATTCCACTGAAACTCAAGATCAGCTCACTTTCTATCATGTTTGGGGAAGATCAAGTAGTTGTCTCCCTGCTCTCTTAGCACGATATGTGGGTTCTCTGATATATGGGATCTTTTATCTCTACCTCTAATAGTTTTTTTGTTGCTTTTAAAGAATTTTTATTTTTCCATTATAAAACAGTACAAAAGCATAAAACAATTCCATACCAACAAACCATGTGAAATACAAAATATTACCCAACCTCCTTCCTCCCTCTGCTGTGGGGTGGGAAAAAAACAAAAAAACAAAAAAACCCCAACCTAATTATCTAGCACAGTGCACAAACTTAATTCCTATTTCACCGATACAGTCCCTCAAACTTCTTTACACAGCCCTCCCATATCTCCCTACTGGCAGTTGCAGCGCATATCCAATTCCGGGTTATCACCAGATGAGCAAGAAATATTAATAATCTTAAAATCTTTCCACAAACTTTTTTACAAGCTTTCAGGTCTGTGTCTGTGTCAGGTCTACCTCTAATTGTTGCTTATTTTACTGTTTCCGTCTCCTCTCATTAGGTCTTGGGACCCATCTCACATTGCCATGAGGTGCTGTGAATTCCAGATATGCTCCTGATGCATAGTGCAGAGGAGAAACTTCATGGCCTATTTATATCAATGATTCTTTTCTTGTTTCTTTTGCTAGGAGACAAAGTAAATGGTTCCCTGGATTTGGAATGTGAAAAGAAAAAGCTAAGGATTGATTTAAAGTCCTTTATGGATCTAAGTCATAACTTTGGCATCAGTGCAGGAGTGAAGCATTCAGTGCCTATGCTGGTCACCTGGTCAATACCAAATTCAATGCAGGTTAGTCCTGTGTGGGAACATTGTCTGTGTGTGGGAACATTGCCTAAAACTAATCAGTAACTTAATATTTTACTTTTATACCAATTTTGTTTTTTGGCCCAAAAAGCAAT